>NC_088683.1:326964586-327267616 GCF_028017835.1 Emys orbicularis | reverse complement strand
GTGCTGGGTTGAATGTCACCCGTGCGCAAGTATTTGTGATTTAGTTGTCCTACAGTGGCTGAGCCACAAGGATAAAAGCTCCAATGCTAGTCCAGCTAGCTTTTACTTTAGTTAAATCGAAGAAGCCTATGGTTTTGGAAATGAAGGTACCGAGTTTTATCCCCTTTGCCACGTGTTCAAAACAGTCTATGACCATGATGTCTATATTATGCATACATGGATTCATTACAATAAGTCCCTCCTACCTCTGAAAGTGTCCATATTAGAAAGTCACAAAAGGATGATGTCATGGAAGATGAATTTTTCCATCACTTTTTGTTTTATGTGTACCATATGTTTTACATCCTCAGAATAGTTTTACACCCCTTATCGCTTTCCTTCCAACCAGCCTGATCATTGATTTCTGAGCCTTTTAATGAAGCAAGACTACCCTTCTTTATGTGGTTAATGATATATTTGTTGGTTTGAACCGTAGGCAACTCAGACACATAGATGAAGATGATATGGTAGGGAAGAATCAACACAGGTTTTCTAAAGGGAAATCATGCTTCACCATTCAATTAAAAAAATGTCAGGGGGTCAACAAACATGTGAACAAGGATGATCCAGTGGGTATAGTATGCTTGGACTTTCAGAGAGGTCCCTCACCAAAGGCTCTTAAGCAAAGTAACCAGCCATGGGATAAGAGGGAAGGTCCTCACAGTAACAGGTTAAAAAGATAGGAAACAAAGGGTAGGAATAAATGGTCAGTTTTCATATCGGAGACAGGTAAATAGCGGAGTCTCCCAATAATCTGTACTGGCACCGGTGCTATTCAATATATTCATAAATTACTTCAGAAAAGCGGTAAACAGTGAGAAGGGAAAGTTTGCAGATGATACAAAATTACTCAAGATAGTTAAGTCCAAAGCTGACTGCGAAGAGTTACAAAAAGATCTCACAAAACTGGGTCAATAGACAAGAAAATGGCAGATGAAATTCAATGCTGATAAATGCAAAGTAATGCACATTGGAAAAAATAATCTCAACTGTATACACAAAATGATGGGCTCAAATTAGCTGTTACCACTCAAGAAAGAGATCTTGGAGTTATTGTGGACAGTTCTCTGAAAACATCGACTCACTGTGGACTAGCAGTCAAAAAAGCTAACCGAATGTTAGGAAAGGGATAAAGAAGACAGAAAATATAGTAATGCCACTATATAAATCCCTAGTATGCTCAGACCTTGAACACTGCATGCAGTTCTGGTAGCCCCATATCAAAAAAGGTATCTTAGAATTGGAAAAAGTACAGAGGAGGGCAACAAAAAAGATTAGAGGTATGGAACAGCTTCCTTATGAGGAGAGATTAAAACTGGGACTATTTAGCTAGGAAAAGAGATAACTGAGGGGGGAAGTGATAGAGGTCTATAAAATCATGAATGGTGTGGAGAAAGTGAATAAGGAAGTGTTATTTACCCCTTCACATAACAAAAGAACCAGGGGTTACCCAATGAAATTAATAGGTGACAGGTTTAAAACTAACATAAGGAAGTACTTTTTCAGACAACACACGGTTAACCTGCCGAATTCATTGCCAGAGGATGCTGTGAAGGCCAACAGAATAACTTTGTTAAAAAAGATAAGTTCATGGAGGACAGGTCCATCAGTGGCTATTAGCCAAGATGGTCAGGGATGCAACTGCATACTCTGGATGTCCCTAAACCTCTGACTGCTAGAAGCTGGGACTGGATGATGGTATGGATCACTGATAAAACTGCCCCGTTCTGTTCATTCTCTCTGAAGCATCTGTCACTTGCTACTGTCAGAAGACAGGTTACTGAGCTAGACGGACCATTGGTCTGAACCAGTACAGACATTCTTATGGTCTTTATGTTCTTCCTTCTATTTCTACTTAAAGAAATTGTAGTTTTCATAGATTTATAGCTTAAAACAGCAACTCCTCCAACTCAAGTCAATGGACGCCGAGGAGACTTAGCATCTCACAGCAATGAATCCCACAGTGGTAACTATTTTCAATGAATATATAATAAATGCGTTTGAGTCAACATGCAATCTGTGCTTATCCCATAAACTAGAGATACATATGACTAAATGATGACTATAGTACACAGGAAGTTACACGCACTAAACCTCTCATTGTTAATGGGAATTCTGCTTGTAATTTCCCCTCACATACAATGAAAACTTCATACAAGAGCTCTACAACCTTTCAAGTAATTTCATATAGACTGTCTTGATATTATGTGTACAGATATGCCTAAACAGAGCAGCACATAGTAAAACTTGTGCTACCCTTATAGCATGCAAAAGTGGGCTTTTTAAAAATTACTCTTTTCCCCCCAAACAAAAGGGGGAATTGAGCTCTGAATATGTATGGATCTATCATAGGGATTTCATTTTTTTTATACTAATCTCTTAAATTAATCATGGGCATAAAATATTAAAGTACCCATCAACATATGTCTGTAACTCCTTGAAACTTCTGAAGAACTTTGAAATTTGATAGACATCAGTGCTGCCTTTAAATCAGCAGTATAAATGTTCAGTGGGTTTTATGAACTGAAAAATATTACTGGTTCATAACAACCTACTCTTTATGGAACAATTTAGGTTATTTTCTTTGATATCTTTAGATCTCAAAGTGCTTTTCAAAGGAGAGTACCGCATATACTTGTTCATAAGCCGAATATTTTTGGTAAAAAAGTGATGCATCAAAGAGCGGGGGTCGGCTTATAAACGGGTCTACACCAAAATTTGATGATTTTAAACTCTATGGAATCATTGAATTGAATATCTAATACACTGTCATTTTGTTTACCTGGAGTGTCTGCAGGCATGGAGCCCCTCAGCTCCCTGTTGTCGCGGTTCGCTGTTCCCGGCCAATGGGAGCTGAGGGGCTCCATGCCTGTGAACGCTCCAGGTAAACAAAATGTCCAGGCCCGCCAGAGGCTTACCCTAACGGACCAGGAGCCAAAGTTTGCCAACCCCTGAAATATAGGGTCGGCTTATGACAGGGTCATATCATTTTTGCTATATTTACCTAACCATCTTGGGGGGTTGGCTTATAAACAAACGGGCTAATGAACGAATATATGTGGTAAGTTTCATTACTTCCATTTTGCAGAGGGAGAAATGGAGGTAAAAAGATTAAGTGACTTGCACAAGGTACACCCAGCAGATCAGTGGCAGAACTAAATATAGGTTTCCCAACTCCCAGTGTCCTATCTACTAAACCACCCTGTGCTCCCTCTTACTACATAACAAGTGTTTGTACCAACAGTCCACGTTGTTTTTTAGTTCTCCAATAGTCACACCATTTGGATTGTAACACTGGAGGGGAATGTTTAAAATCAAGTAACTTCACTGAAATTGAAAAAAATCTATTTCCATAGTCTTTGTAAAACCAATGTAATACAAATTCTACGTTTTTGGGCACTTTACTCAGTTCATTTAAGTTGCTCCTTACTCACATAAAAGGCTTGATCCTGCAAACATAAATAGCTATTTTATTCATGTGTGGAGTTCCAGTAAAATCAATGGCACCAATGCATGTGATTAAAGTTACTCATGTGTGTTTGCAGGACCAGGCCCGTATATGCCCCATAGTTATTTGAGTTTATAAGCATCTACCTTTTTATCTACTGAGATAATTAATACTTCTTAAGATATCTCAGGAAGTGCAGCTTACAATTAGTTTATAATCAAGTCCTCAGATATTCTGCAGCAAACTGGAACTAAATTCTGTGACAAAGTCCCTAGATTCTGCAGCACTAGTGGAAATTCTCAAAATTCTGTGACTTCACATGAAGCTTTTAAATTTAGGTTTTTATTGAATTAAATATGAAAATGAATAATACAATAGCCTCCATATGTATTTTGATGCCCTCAACTTTTAATTTTCTAACATGCCATGGATTTGCATCTTTATGTTTCAGACTCAGCAGCACATTGATGAATGAGGCAGTTCATGCCTCTAGAAGCTGTTGTTTCAGACTAACTCTAAACTCTACCAGGGAGTGATTTCTAAACTGCACTTCACTTCACAGGGGCCATTATGAGTAAGGCTGTGAATCTTTCACAGAGGTCACAGATTCCATGACTTTCCAGGACCCCTGTGACTTCTGCAGTGGCTGGTGTGGCTGACCCCAGGGCCGCCCGAGCAGCTGGGGCAGCCCGGGGCCAGCTGCACCAGCCGCTGCTCGGGCGGCACCAGGCAGCTGGTCCCGGGCGCTGCCCCAGAACAGCAGTCCAAGAGCAGCAGCGGCGCCTCGGGCCGCAATCCTCCGCCCAGAGCCGCAGCGGTGGCGGCGGGGCCTCGGGATGCCACCCCCCGCCCAGAGCAGCGGCGGCGGGGCCCCGGGGTGCCACCCATCCCAGCACCTAAGATTTAGTTAGGGGTATTTTTAGTAAAAGTCACGGATAGGTGATGGATAGATGACTTTTTGTTTATTGCCTGTGATCTGTCCATCACTTTTACTAAAAGTACCCATGACTAAATCATAGCCTTAATTATGATCATCTAGTCCAGTGATAGACTGAGGATTGCGAGCTGCAAGTGGCTTTTTAATGTGTTTCCTGCGGCTCTTTGCAGCACATAATATTAAAACACTGTGTCACATAATTATTAACCAATCTAAGTTATTAACCAATCAGGGTGCTTTTACTATATTATTAACAATTAAGTTATCAACTTGGAGTAAGTTATTAACTTATTTGCTGTGAGAATAATACACATATATACAAAATATATAGTACTATAGTAAATGAAACGGTGAATTCACTCTACTGTGACTCTTTTGGATAATGCTGTTCACTAATTTGGCTCTTGAACCACTGAGGTCTGAGTATCACTGATCTAGTCTGACTCCCTGTGCAACATAGGCCAAAGAATTTACCCAAAATAGTTCCCAGAGCATCTTTTAGAAAAACATGCAAGCTTGATTTTAAAATTGTCAGCGATGGAGAATCTACCACAACTCTTGGTGAATTGTTCCAATGGCTAATTACTTTCACTGTTAAAAATATACAACATATTTCCAGCTTCAACTTCCAGTCATTGGACCATGTTACACCTTTCTTTGCTAGACTGAAGAGCCCATTATTAAATATTTGTTCTCTATGTAGGTACTTAAAGATTGTAACCGAGTCACTCTTTAACCTTCTCTTTGCTGGCTAAATAGATCAAGCTTCTTGAGTCTATCACTATAAGGCATGTTTTCTAATCCTTTAATCATTCTTATGGTTCTTCTCTGAATCCTCTCCAATTTATTAACATTCTTCTTGAATTATGGGCAGCAGAAATTTATGGGCAGCCAAATACAGAGGTAAAATAATTATGGGCAGCCAAATACAGAGGTAAAATAAACTCTCTATTCCTACTCGAGATTCACCTGTTAATTCATCCCAGGATTGCATTAGTTTTTTTGGCCACAGCATCACACTGGAAGCTCATATTTAGTTGATTATCTACCACGACCCTCCCAAATTTTTTCATAGTCACTGCTTCCCAGGATAGAGTCCTCATTTCTGTAAGTAGGTCTACATTTTTTGTTCCTAGATGTATAAATATAACTAACATGTTTTGAATAATTGGTTCATGCAGACCCTGCTGGTGAGCACTAAAGGTTCCCTAGGGCACTTGAACATAGTACTGTTTGAAACAGCACTATGCTAAAGCACACCAGCAAGGTCTGCATGAACCAATTAATGTGCAACAAGTTAGTGCACTTCAAAAAAATCACACCTTTGTAGAGTGCATTCCTCCACCAAGTCAAGCCCTTAAAAAGACAACCACTAAATTAGATTCTTGTTTTCAAGCCTATGTTTTCTCTACCATGAGGACCAAAAACATTTCTTTGAATTCCAGAACAGCTATTTTGGTAGATTTCCAAGTGTACACAAGCCCTTAGACTCTAGAGTACAATTCTGAGGAATTCATCCCTTGCTGCAACAAATTCTGTGCAAAGGACCCTGTTTATAATTTACCATTGCAGAAAGGATATAACAATTCCTATGAGCCTACACATCTGGTCCTGTTTTGCAGCATCTGCCAACACATTCTGAATGGTTAATTTCTAATTATTATTTTTAATTTGTTCTCCCTTGTTGTTATGATAATATTTAGCTACCTTTGTAAAGTTCTCTGGGAATCCTCACCTGAAGGGTGGTAGGTTAGTTCAAAGTATTATCATCATTATCTTGGTATTAAATACAATGGTTGGTAACATCTAATTGCATGCCAAGAATAGAGGTAAATAGTTATTTTAGTTACTTTTTCAATATTTGAAATGTTTGCTTTGGCACTATAATAATGATGTTAGTTTTCAGCTCCTCTTTCTTATTGCCTTGGAAATGGTTCAGTTCTTTTCTATGAACTGGCTGAATTTCATGCCCTGTGTGCTCATTCACCATAACCTTAATTTCCTTTCCCATTCTTAATGTTTTTTCAAGTCTTTTCAGCACACTGATCAAAAAATCAGGAGACCCGACTTACTTTCTTCTTTTTTGAAACTGGTGAAGCAGAGATAGTGTATACTTAACAGTATTCAAAGATATTAGAAACTAATAAAACACTGCCATATGGTATTTGTCATACTGTGTGCGTGTGAATGTGTGCATGCTGGAACATATGACTTTTTATAGTCACATGGTCACAATAGTCTCAAGAAGACTATGCTGGCACAATAAACTTCAAGAACATTTTATTTTTTTCTTGTAAGTAAACCTGAGTTTAGTCAAGCATTTGTCATAATAAAAGTACTTTATTTTAGAGGGTCACCTATAATGGAGAAATAGTTGGAGCTTTTCTGCTCTTAAAAGTATTACACAGAAGAGCTTTAAAATATGTTGGCAATGTAATGTAGTTAAAGAAGTCATGAACAAGTCTGTCTCTCTTTATATAAATGTAGTAGAGGGGCCTACCAGACACAAGGACCAAAGCTGTCTAGAAATTTCCATACCTGTCTATCTCCAGTACTATATCCAGCAAAGATTCAGGGATTTCTGGAAGAATATTCATAAGATTGAAAAGCCTTACTTAATCTGTATGAGAAACATGGAGCTAGTAGGATGATAAAACTTTTGCGCAAACGTGATTCCATTCATTTTTACAAAAGACCTTTTTGATCCTTTTGAACACAACATGAGTCTAGAGGCAGAAAAAACAATAGAGAGTGAGTGACTGTATTGCAGGGGTTACATATCTACAGTATACATAACATGTACATATTACATACTCACCACTTAGAGCGGTAAAAATCAGAAAAAGCTGCCTGTCACTCACAATTAGGATGAACAAATAAACAAAATAAACCTAATGTGAATATCTAACTAACCAAATTCTCATAAAGTGGGTAAAATCCTTTTAGAAAACCTAAAATAGTGGCCTAAAACATGCACCCAACATCAATGCCTAGAAGGTATTCTCCATGTATGGCTTTCACCCTGCCCATGGAGAATTGAAGCTCAAGAGTATCTGTGGCACCATCCCTTCCACCAGATAATTCCATGGAGAATGCGCCGCAGACCATAACAGAAGCATATTGAGATTGAGTTAGTTAGTGTCAGGGCTAGGAAGATGCACATAATCCCCACTTCAGACCAGAGGAAAATCCCTGGAAAACATAAGAAACTACAGCTCTATTATCCTTTCCACAGAACCTGGTTTCCCCGCAACCCCAGGGGTGACTGCTACCAGGAAACCATAGTAGGTTGTCTCCAGTAAACACACATTGCCAGAGACTGCAAGGGCTGACTATGAACTAGAGATAGTGTAGAGGAACAACCAGGCTTGAGAGTGGGCCCCCATGACCTAGTCTGAGTGAGACAAACCCTTACCCATCCAATGTGAACAATCAGGTGGGAGCTAGGCGAGGGGATTCTCACACACACTTTCTAACTAAGAGCTTTTCATATGGGTTCTACCACAGAAGGGGGGAAATCTGGGCCATTTTCATTAACCAGAAAAACCTGCTTAACAGTCTAGTCCTAAAGTGTCTATGTAAGTGTGTATATATAATCTGCTTAAAAGGTAGGTGTGTGTGGCAAACCCCCTCCCCCCCACCTTTTAAACAGATTACATACACATACACTCCTTTAAAAAAGATTATATAAACAGACAGAAAGTATACAGAGATAATATACACAATAGAGATATACCATAGTGTATTTCAAGATAGATATAAGCTTCAGGAAATGACTTTAGGACAGGACCTTGTCCTTCAGAACAAGGAATAGTGGCTTTATCTTTAGCCTAGGATAAGATACTGTAGAAAATTGTGGCATCAAAGTCTCCCCAGGTGAATACAGCTAACAGATGGCAGTATATATACCAGAGGAATCATGACAAGTAATAGTAATATTGAAAAAGTCTAACGAGTAATAGCTCAAGAGCTAAAAACTAATAAGCAGTTCCACTATGAGTGGGCAGAACTAAATAAACTCTCAAATCCTTCAGGAAGTACAAGATTTAGAACAGGGAAGAGGATTGACTGGTAGCACTAAATTGGAGAGCCTTGTACATTTATATGCAGTATTTTATACCTTGCCCTCCTACTGCAATGAGCAAGAACTTACCTGGAAACAAGTGAAAACGTGCTTCTATAAACTGCACAGGTAACACTTTAAAGTTAAAATCTACACTATAGAGTCTACAATTTAAAACCTCGTGGGTAAATAAAAAGTTTCTGACACTTAAAAGGGAGACCATCCCATACATTTAAACTAAACAAATGAAGAAACAACCAAACAAAACAAAACAATAAAAAAACCCAATAAATTTCCTTACCTTTGTTACTAAAATGTTGAACTGCAAACAGAAGAAAGAGAAGTGTTTAAATCCAAGCAAGAAACTAAATTACAAAGAAAAAATGGTTCCTATCATTAGTAGGTAGGTACACCTCTACCCCGATATAACGCTGTCCTCGGGAGCCAAAAAATCTTACCGCGTTATAGGTGAAACCGCGTTATATCGAACTTGCTTTGATCCGCCGGAGTGTGCATCCCTGCCCCCCCCCCCCCCCCCCCGGAGTGCTGCTTTACCGCGTTATATCCGAATTCATGTTATATCAGGTCGCGTTATATCGGGGAAGAGGTGTAATTTAAAAAAAATGAAATCTAAACTTGTGGTCAAAATTATCAGACCAGATATGTTCACCATGGAGCAAGCTAAGGCCTTGTTCCTGCAACTGGATCTCTGCAAGTGAACCCCTGAGCCCATGCAGTGCTCCACTGGTTAATGAGAACATCAGAGTACATTAGATAGGGTTCACAATTTTATATATGAGGTATCAACTATTATGCTGCAGGGCACAAGCAGTAGCTGATAAGGATTAGGATGGGATTTCCCTTAAATGCAGGCTATTCCACAGCTGTCCATATGGGGTTCTTGTACCTTCTTCTGAAGCATCTGATACTGGCCAATGTCAGAAACAGGATAGTGGACTGTGCCAGTGGTCTGATCTGATATAGTATATTCCTGTGTTCCTACAAGAGTCAGGAGCAAGAAAGCTAGTTAAGTGAGAGGGGAAGGGTCACATTCAAGAAATTTGTTTTTTGTTTGTTTTAGTTAACACCTATTTAACTTCAATGGCTAAATAAAAAGTGGATAAAGAAAGTCTTGAAGATGATTCAACAGCCCTCTCTTGTCAATTAAGGTGAGGAGTTCACAAAATAATGTTCTGAGACATGTAGAAAGTCCTCCAGAAAAACCAATATAGACCCAACTTGACTTCTTTGATATTTCCTTAGGTAAACATTGATGCATTGGGGGGGGGGGGGGGCATGTTTAAACATTCAAGGTCTCTTTATACATCAAAAAGAGACAAAAAGAGTACAAGCCCAGGATTTAAAAAAATCCTTTGCAGAAATTATGATGATTTCTCTCTTCTCACTTAAATGACTTTTTCTCTGCCTCTCTTTTTAAAAAAAAAAAAAAAAAAAGTCCTAATGTAGGGAGGTGACCTCTTACTCTTTTGCAGCCTTTCTTCTATTGTACAGAAATAACCTCAGAAAGCTAAACAAAAGGACCTATTGTTAATGTAACCAGTTATGTAAAATGTTTGTATATATAGATGCCATTGTCAAATTAAAACACAGCAGCAGCAGATGTCATAACTTAAACAAACATAGGTCACATTTACAGATACGATCTCTAATTATTGGTCAAGTTTGTCCCCAGCATCGAATTCAAGTACTGGCACTTGGCACAGGGGAACTCTACAGGAACCAAAGGTAACACAAATCTCTCAAACCACAAAACTGCAATGGAACTCCTCTACTGCTGCAAGAGACTTCCCTCTTTTTAGCATCTTCACTCTGGGGAGGAGAATGGCCAGTGGTTACACAAACCATAAATCTGGGGCCCGCACTGATTGTAGCAGTGTGGAGAGTCCTTGGGGAACTTGGATCTGCATTTCTTAGAGGTTCCAGAATCTTGCCCCTCCTCCTGCTGCAGCACATAGGCCAGGGGTGGGCAAACATTTTGGCCTGAGGGTCACATCTGGGAATAGAAATTGTATGGCGGGCCATGGATACTCACAAAATTGGGGTTGGGATGTGGGAGGGGGTGAGGGCTCTGGTTGGGGGTGCAGGCTCCAGGGTGGGGCCAAAAATGAAGAATTCAGGGTGTGGGAGGGGGCTCTGGGCTGTGGTGGAGGAGTGGGGGGTTTGTGGGGGGGTCAGGGCTCCGGCTTGGGGGTGTGGACTCTGGGGTGGGGCTGGGGATGAGGAGTTTGGGGTGTAGGAGGGCTCTGGGCTGGGACCGAGGGGTTTGGAGGGCGGGAGGGGGATTAAGGGTGTGGGAAGGGGGTTGGGGCACGGGGAGACGCTCAGGGGTGCAGGCTCATAAGAACATAAGAACATAAGAACGGCCGTACTGGGTCAGACCAAAGGCCCAGTATCCTGTCTACCGACAGTGGCCAATGCCAGGTGCCCCAGAGGAAGTGAACCTAACAGGTAATGATCAAGTGATCTCTCTCCTGCCATCCATCTCCACCCTCTGACAAACAGAGGCTAGGGACACCATTCCTTACCCATCCTGGCTAATAGCCATTAATAGACTTAACCTCCATGAATTTATCCAGCTCTCTTTTAAACGCTGTTATAGTCCTAGCCTTCACAACCTCCTCAGGTAAGGAGTTCCACAAGTTGACTGTGTGCTGTGTGAAGAAGAACTTCCTTTTATTTGTTTTAAACCTGTTGCCCATTAATTTTATTTGGTGGCCCCTAGTTCTTGTATTATGGGAATAAGTAAATAACTTTTCCTTATCTACTTTCTCCACATGACTCATGATTTTATATATCTCTATCATATCCCCCCTTAGTCTCCTCTTTTGCAAGCTGAAAAGTCCTAGCCTCTTTAATCTCTCCTCATATGGGACCCGTTCCAAACCCCTAATAATTTTAGTTGCCCTTCTCTGAACCTTTTCTAGTGCCAGTGTATCTTTTTTGAGATGAGGAGACCAAATCTGTACGCAATATTCAAGATGTGGACATACCATCGATTTATATAATGGCAATAAAATATTCTCTGTCTTATTCTCTATCCCCTTTTTAATGATTCCTAACATCCTGTTTGCTTTTTTGACTGCCTCTGCACACTGCATGGACGTCTTCAGAGAACTATCCACGATGACTCCAAGATCTTTTTCCTGATTTGTTGTAGCTAAATTAGCCCCCATCATATTGTATGTATAGTTGGGGTTATTTTTTCCAATGTGCATTGCATTACATTTATCCACATTAAATTTCATTTGCCATTTTGTTGCCCAATCACTTAGTTTTGTGAGATCTTTTTGAAGTTCTTCACAGTCTGCTTTGGTCTTAACTATCTTGAGCAGTTTAGTATCATCTGCAAACTTTGCCACCTCACTTTTTACCCCTTTCTCCAGATCATTTATGAATAAATTGAATAGGATTGGTCCTAGGACAGATCCTTGGGGAACACCACTAGTTACCCCTCTCCATTCTGAGAATTTACCATTTATTCCTACCCTTTGTTCCCTGTCTTTTTTAAGTTCTCAATCCATGAAAGGACCTTCCCTTTTATCCCATGACAACTTAATTACGTAAGAGCCTTTGGTGAGGGACCTTGTCAAAGGCTTTCTGGAAATCTAAGTACACTATGTCCACTGGATCCCCCTTGTCCACATGTTTGTTGACCCCTTCAAAGAACTCTAATAGATTAGTAAGACACGATTTCCCTTTACAGAAACCATGTTGACTTTTGCCCAACAATTTATGTTCTTCTAGGTGTCTGACAATTTTATTCTCTACTATTGTTTCAACTAATTTGCCCGGTACCGATGTTAGACTTACCGGTCTGTAATTGCCGGGATCACCTCTAGAGCCCTTTTTAAATATTGGCGTTACATTAGCTATCTTCCACTCATTGGGTACAGAAGCCGATTTAAAGGACAGGTTACAAACCCTAGTTAATAGTTCCGCAACTTCACATTTGAGTTCTTTCAGAACTCTTGGGTGAATGCCATCTGGTCCCGGTGACTTGTTAATGTTAAGTTTATCAATTACACCTCTACCTCGATATAACGCTGTCCTCAGGAGCCAAAAAAATCTTACCGCGTTATAGGTGAAACCGCGTTATATTAAACTTGCTTTGATCCACCAGAGTGCGCAGCCCCGCGCCGCCCCCCCCCCGCCCCCGGAGCACTGCTTTACTGCGTTATATCCAAATTCGTGTTATATCGGGTGGTGTTATATCGAGGTAGCGGTGTAATTCCAAAACCTCCTCTAGTGGCACTTCAATCTGTGACAGTTCCTCAGATTTGTCACCTACAAAAGCCGGCTCAGGTTTGGGAATCTCCCTAACATCCTCGGCCGTGAAGACTGAAGCAAAGAATTCGTTTAGTTTCTCCGCAATGACTTTATCATCTTTAAGCGCTCCTTTTCTATCTCAATCATCCAGGGGCCCCACTGGTTGTTTAGCAGGCTTCCTGCTTCTGATGTACTTAAAAAACATTTTGTTATTACCTTTTGAGTTTTTGGCTAGCCGTTCTTCAAACTCCTCTTTGGCTTTTCTTATTACATTTTTACACTTAATTTGGCAGTGTTTATGCTCCTTTCTATTTACCTCGCTAGGATTTGACTTCCACTTTTTAAAAGATGCCTTTTTATCTCTCACTGCTTCTTTTACATGGTTGTTAAGCCACGATGGCTCTTTTTTAGTTCTTTTACTGTGTTTTTTAATTTGGGGTATACATTTAAGTTGGGCCTCTATTGTGGTGTCTTTAAAAAGCGTCCATGCAGCTTGCAGGGATTTCACTTTAGTCACTGTACCTTTTAATTTCTGTTTAACTAACCCCCTCATTTTTGCATAGTTCCCCTTTTTGAAATTAAATGCCACAGTGTTGGGCTGTTGAGATGTCCTTCCCACCACAGGGATGTTGAATGCTATTGTATTATGGTCACTATTTCCACCTCTTGGACCAGCTCCTGCGCTCCACTCAGGACTAAATCGAGAGTTGCCTCTCCCCTTGTGGGTTCCACTACCAGCTGCTCCAAGAAGCAGTCATTTAAAGTATAGAGAAATTTTGTCTCTGCATTTCATCCTGAGGTGAAATGTTCCCAGTCAATATGGGGATAATTGAAATCCCCCACTATTATTGAGTTCTTAATTTTGATAGCCTCTCTAATTTCCCTTAGCATTTCATCATCACTATCACTATCCTGGTCAGGTGGTCGATAATAGATCCCTAATGCTATATTCTTATTAGAGCATGAAATTACTATCCATAGAGATTCTATGGAACATGTGAAAAGCAACAAAGAGTCCTGTGGCACCTTAAAGACTAACAGATGTATTGGAGCATAAGCTTTCGTGGGTGAATACCCACTTCGTCAGACGCATGATATATGGAACATGTGGATTCACTTAAGATTTTTACTTCATTTGATTCTACATTTTCTTTCACATATAATGCCACTTCCCCCCCCCCCCCCCGCATGACCTGTTCTATCCTTCCGATATATTTTGTACCCCGGGATGATTGTGTCCCATTGATTGTCCTCAGTCCACCAAGTTTCTGTGATGCCTATTATATCAATATCCTCCTTTATCACGAGGCACTCTAGTTCACCCATCTTATTATTTAGACTTCTAGCATTTGTGTACAAGCACTTTAAAAACTTATCACTCAAGGCTCCCAGCGGCACATACCTCAAGCGGCTGCCGGAAGCAGCAGCATGTCCCTTTTCCAGCTCCTACGTGGAGGTGCGGCCAGGCGGCTCTGCATGCTGCCCCGTCTGTAGGCAACACCCCTGCAGCTCCCATTGGAGCCCTGGAGGGGGCCATTAGAGCATGTAGGAGCCGGAGCTGGGCCATGCCGCAGCTTCCGGGAGCCACATGGTGCAGCCCCCGACCCTGCACCCCGGCTGGACTGCCGAAGCGGGGCAAGCCCCAGACCCCACTCCCCAGTGGGAGCTTGCGGGCCAGCTTAAAATGGTTCGCAGGCTGGGCTATAGTTTGCCCACCCCTGACATAGCCTATGCTGCAGGCAGGGCCCGCTGCATCTTCAGGGATGGCAGCCTTGGCAGGAGACAATATTCTGCACCCAGTGCTAGGCCAGACAATACTCAATAATGGCATTACATAAAAAACAAACTAGGTATTAGAAAGCATTTCTTGGCTATGTTACACATTTATGAAGTCTCTTTAATTTCCCCCTTTTAAAAAGCCTTGATTTCCTACTTGCCTCTCAGATGCTCTATTGTTAAAGCTGCTTTTATTTACAAAGGGCTGTACAAGCAGTGGTAATTATATACTGTACGTTCTACTGTGATAGGGTGGGGGCTGAGGAGGAGTCCAACCAGCTGCAATCTCCAGAAGCAATCTGATTCTGCCAGAATGCTTTCAAGTGTTGTTGGGGAGCACAAACCAAAGCAGAGTGGTGACACTTATTAAACAGGAAGCAGCGTGTTCTCTCCCGCCCCAAGCCAGCTCAATTCAGCATGCCTTGCTCAGTCTCTCTCGAGACAGTGTTCAACTCTCCCTGGTCTTTGCACTCAGGGAGCACAAGGACTGGGATTGTGATTGGTGTCCCCATACAGGTACAAGGGGGCAGGTTCTTCTTAAACTCTTCTTCCCCACCTGTGTGCATTCACACAGGACCAGTCAGGGCCAGCTCCAGGCACCAGCGCAGCAAGCAGGTGCTTGGGGCGGCCAACGGAAAGGGGCGGCACGTCTGGCTCTTCGGCAGCAATTCGGCAGTGGGTCCCTCGGTTCCTCTCGGAGGGAAGGGCTTGCCACAGAATTGCCGTCGAAGAATGAAGCGGCGTGGTGGAGCTGCCGCCGAAGTGCCGCCGATCGCAGCTTTTTTTTTTCCCCCCGCCGCTTGGGGTGGCAAAAACCCTGGAGCTGGCCCTGGGACCAGCCATAATACAGTTTTAAAAGTAAGGGACAGCAGCATATTACTAGTATGAATCCAAATATGAACTTATCTGTGAACTTTATTCCCTTCTAAAACAGCTAACTTCTGTAGATAAATCAATGTCAGAACAGACAGAATTTTTAGAGCACTGCAATATGTCCCTTAAAGCATTCCTTCTATAAAATATATCGTCCTTTTTCTTTCAACTTTAACAAAATACAGAGTTTGCCAAGCTTCACTGTATCTTACAAGTTCAGCAAAAGGAACATTCAAATCACAGCATAAGAACTGACTGATTGTCATTCTTGTATCTGCATACAGGGCTGTCCTTAGGCATACGCAGCTGTAGGGCACCATAAAATTTGGGGCACCAAATTGGCCCAAATTTCATGGTGCCCTAGGCAGCTGCATGCTGCAAACGCGACAGCACCAGCCCCGGCGACCAGCCCTATCCCCCGGCTGACCCCCCTGCGGGCTGCGCCCACTGCAAGGGGGAGGGCCGTCCCTAGGGGGGTTGCGTGGCCCCAGACAACTCCCTCTGCCCCACCTCTTACCCTTCCCCCCGCTCCGCACCTGGCCCACCCCCATTCCACCTCTTCCCCCAGTAACCCCACACTCACTGGCAGCGGCAGGAAGCGGAGCAACCTGGCCCCAGCCCGCCCCACTCTGCCAGCTCCCAGCCGTGTCGCTCTGCTTCCTGCCGCCGGTGAGTGCGGGGAGGTTGGCAAAGGATCGTCCCCCACACTCACCAGCAGCGGGAAGCAGAGTGATGCAGCCCCAGCCTGCTCCGTTTCCCTTGCCCTGGCCCCAGCCGTTTCACTCAGGGGCGGGGGGGTTAGGGAAAGGCAGTGATGAGCTGCCAAAATCTTAACAACCGGTTCCCTATAAAAAGTTCTGATTTAAGGGATGTGCCACAGTATGTATTTTTTGTATCAATAGGGTTACCATACGTCCGTATTTTCCCAGGAGGAATTCTTAAACCCTCCCGGACGGCAATTTAAGAACCAAAAAGCCTGACCTGTCTGGGAAAATACGGATGTATGTTAACCCTACCTAAAGTTATTTTTTAAAAAGATGGGCCTGAACTAGAAATGAGCTCCGTTTCACATGTGTGGGTCCCCACCACTCCCTGGGGGTGGGTGTGCACATGTGTGGGTCCCAGCTGCTCCCTGCCCCCCTCATTGAAGCAGGTGTGCAGGGTTACTGCCCTGGGAACTGCAGGGCACCAGTGGACGTGGGGCCGGCTGCAGACAGGGGTGTGGGGCAGGGCTAGCTGGAGGCAGGGGGCTGGCTGCGGGCAGGGCAGGGCAGGGGGTGCGGAGCTGGCTGGAGACAGGAGAGTGCGGGGTTGGCTGGAGGCAAGGGGGTGCAGAGTTGGCTGGAGATGGGGGGTGTGGGGCTGGCTGGAGGCAGGGCAGGGACTGTTTGGAGGTAGGGGCTGGCTGCAGGCAGGACAGGGGGGTGGGGGCTGGCTGGAGACAGGGATGTGTGGGGCTGGCTGGCTTCGGGCAGGGCCGCAGGGGGGTGCGGCAGGGGTTGGCTGGAGACAGAGGAGTGCAGGGCTGGCTGGCTTCGGGCAGGGGGGGTGCGGCAGGGGTTGGCTGGAGACAGGGCAGGGGGTGCGGCAGGGGCTGGCTGTGGGCAGGGGGTGCGGGGCTGGTGCGGGCAGGGCAGGGGGTGCAGCAGGGGCTGGTTGCGGGCAGGGGCTGCGGGGCTGACTGGAGACAGGGGCACGCTGCCGGCAGGGTGGCGGGTACTCACGGGGAGAGCGGCTTGGAGCAGCCCGAGCAGCAGGACGCAGCCCAGGCCCAGCAGAGCAGCCGGGGATCCACCAGGCAGCAGCGGGAGCCCCAGGGCCAGGGGTCGGGGGAGCAGTAGCAGCAACGGGGCCCGTGCCCAGGGCCAGGCGGTGGCCCACATAGCTCCCACAGCACAGTGCCCCCGGCGGCCGGAGGAGGAATTACATCACTTCCTGGCCGGAGCCCATCAAAGCCACAGGGCCCCCTCGCAGGGAAGCGGGTTAACAACCGGTTCTAAAACTGCTTCAAAATTTAACAACTGGTTCATGTGAACCGGTTCCAGCTCACCACTGGAAAGGTTCCCTCCCCCCCACCCCGACTCACCGGCAGCGGGTAGTGGAGTGACACAGCCCCAGCCCGCTCTGCTTCCCTTGCCCTGGCCCCAGCCATGTCACTGAGGGGTGTGGGGTGGGGGTGTTAAGGAAAGGTTCCCCTCCCCCCCCGACTCACTGGTGGCGGGAAGTGGAGCGACTCGGCCCCAGCCTGCTTCCACTCCGCCAGCTCCCAGATGCGACGCTCCGCTTCCCGCCACTGGTGAGTGCGGGGAGGTTGGGGAAAGGATCAACCCCCGCACTCACTGATGGCGGGAAGTGAAGCGATGCAGCCCCAGCCCGCTACACTTCCCTTGCCCCGGCCCCAGCCATGTTGCTGGGGGCAGGCGGGAATGTTAGGGAAAGGTTCCCCCGCCCAACTCACCAGCGGTGGGAAGAGGAGGTTACTCACCCTGTGCAGTAACTGACGTTTTTCGAGATGAGTGTCCCTGTGGGTGCTCCACTCCAGGTGTTGGTGCGTCCCTGCGCCTTTGCTCGGAGATTTTTGTAGCAGTACTCGTACCGGCCACGCATGTGCAGAGGCTGCCCCCCCCGCTGTGAGTCTAGCTTAATAGTACGCATGCGTGGCCGGTCTCCTCAGTTCCTTCTCTACAATGGAGGCTACCCGAACTCCGAAGTAGAGGGGAGGAGGGTGGGTAGTGGAGCACCCACAGGGACACTCATCTCGAAGAACGTCAGTTACTGCACAGGGTGAGTAACCTCCTCTTCTTCTTCGAGAGATGTCCCTGTGGGTGCTCCACTCCAGGTGACTTAAAAGCAATGTGTCTCAAGGAGGTAGGGACTTCGGATCTGATAGGAATGCCGTAGCTAGTACAGCCCTGCCCAAACGTATATCAGAAAGGGGGCCTTGAGTAAGGGCATAGTGTTTAACAAATGTGTGTTCAGAGGACCAAGTGGCTGCTTTACAGATATCAGCCAGGGGAACTTTGCGTAAGAATGCTACAGAGGCAGCCAGAGATCTAGTGGAGTGCGTTCTGATGCCGTCTGGAGGTGCAACCTTCTTCATCTGATAGCACAACCGGATGCACTGAGAAATCCAGTTTGAAAGTCTCTGGGTAGAAATAGGAGAACCTTTGGAACGCTCCGCGATGGAGACAAAAAGTCTAGAAGAGTTTCTAAAAGGTTTGGTTCTATCCAACTAGAAGGACAAGGCCCTGCGTACATCTAATATATGCATTGTAGCTTTGAACGAGTTCGCATGTGGTTTCGGAAAAAAGGTTGGTAGGTGTATCAGCTCATTAATGTGGAATGACGAATGCACTTTAGGAAGAAATTTGGGGTGTAATCTGAGGGTAACCTTGTCTTTGAAAATTAGCGTATATGGTGGGTCTGCCATAAGAGCTGCTATTTCTCCTACCCATCTGGCGGAGGTAATTGCCACTAAAAATGCTGTTTTCCTCGAAAGGTGTAAAAGGGAGCACATGGCTAGGGGTTCAAATGGTGTTGAGTTAGGCAAGATAGTACTAAATGAAGGTCCCATGGGGTGGTAGGTGGTTTAATGTCTGGGTATAGGGCTTGGAGTCCCTTGAGGAAACGCTTGGTGATTGGGTGAGCAAAAACGGAAGTATCATCAATTTTGTCATGAAAAGTTGTAATAGCAGCTAAATGGACTCTGATGGAGCTGAAAGAAAGGCCGGATCGCTTAAGGTCCAATAGATAATCAAGTATGAACGAGAGAGATACCGACATGGGACAAAGTTGTTTAGCTGAACACCAATGTGTGAATCGTTTCCACTTTCGTAGATAGGTGGTGCGAGTAGATTGTGTTCTGCTATGTAGGAGCACTCTTTGAACTTGTTCAGAGCAATCTAGTTCGCTTTGGGAGAATCATGTAGGAACCAGGCTTTGAGGTGAAGCATGGACAGGTTAGAGTGGAGAAATCGGCTGTGTTGTTGTGATAGGAGGTTCGGGAGGAGAGGCAACGAGATTGGTGGTCGAATCGACATTCTGGTGGGGAACGGAAACCACGGTTGTCTGGGCCACGACGGGGCAATTAGGATCACCTTGGCCCGGTCTGTTCGTATTTTTATCAGGACCCTGTTGAGAACCAGTATCGGGGGAAACGCATAGAGTAAGTTTCGGTGCTATGGGATCATGAATGCGTCTCCCAGGGAATGTTTGCCCAGGCCCGCTCTGGAGCAAAAGTCGGAACATTTCTTGGTTTTTGCAGTTGCAAAAAGGTCTATGGTTGGGTGACCCCAAATGCGGAATATGTTGTGAATGGTTTTCTCGTCTATCTCCCATTCGTGATCCCATGGAAAGCGTCTGCTTAGTTCGTCCGCTGTGGTGTTCATCACTCTGGGAAGATAGGCAGCTGATACCCAGATGTTGTTCGCAATGCACCAATTCCAGAGCTTCATAGCCTCTGTGCAAAGCGAGTGGGATCGAGCTCCTCCCTGCCTGTTTACATAGAACATGCATGCAACGTTGTCTGTCATTATGCGTACATGGTGATTCCTGATTAGTGGAAGAAAGTGACGGCACACATTGCGAATGGTTCGAAATTCTAGAACATTTATGTGCAGAGAGGTCTCGGTTGAAGACCATAGCCCCTGGACTGTGTGGTGAGAGATGTGTGCACCCCAGCCTGTCAGAGATGCATCAGTAGTCAGTATGAGGGATGGAGCCTCCTGAAGAAAGGGGACTCCAGAGCAGAGGTTGGAGAGAACTGTCCACCACAGTAGAGAATCTTTGACTCGGAAAGGTACGGAAAGAGTCTTGTTTAGAGACTGCACATTCGGTCTGTAAACCGTGGCCAACCACGCTTGGAAACACCTCATGTAGAGGCGTGCATTTTGGACGACGAAAGTGCACGAGGCCATGTGACCTAGTATTTGTAGACAGTCTCGGGCAGTCACCTGGGGACTGTTGCAAATTTTTGTGGCCAGTCGGCTTACGGAGTTGAAGCGGTCAGGTGGAAGAGATGCCAATCCCATCCAGGAGTCGAGATATGCCCCTATGAACTCCAGATGCTGGGTGGGGCATAATGTGGATTTGTCTTTGTTTATTTGCAGGCCTAGAGATAGGAAACAATCGACGGTAAGCCGCATGGATCGGAGAGCTTCGTCGAACGTTGAGGCTTTGAGGAGGCAATCGTCGAGGTAAGGAAATATTACGACCCCTTGTTTTCTGAGGTAGGCAGTAACTACGGCTAGGATCTTGGAAAAAACACAGGGGGCCGTGGACAGTCCGAAGGGAAGAACCCTGTATTGAAAATGTGTTGAGCCAAGAGTAAAACGTAGGAAGCGTCTGTGGGCCGGGTGTATAGTCACATGAAAATAGGCGTCCTGTAGGTCGAGGGCTGAAAACCAATCGCCCTGCTCCAGCGCTGGGATTATGGTGGTGAGAGTAACCATCTTGAACTTTTGCTTTTTGACAAATTTGTTGAGCCGTCTGAGGTCGAGGATTGGTCGCCATCCCCCAGTTTTCTTTTCTGTTAAGAAACAATGGGAGTAAAAACCCTTCCCTTTGTGTCGTTCTGGCACAATTTCTATTGCTCCCAGTTGAAGGAGATGTTGCACTTCTTGGAGGAGTAGTCGCTCGTGAGAGGGGTCCCTGAAGAGGGACGGGGAGGGTGGGTGGGTGGGAGCCAAGGAGAGGAAGGGGATGGCGTATCCAATTGTAACCACCCTCTATAACCCACTTGTCAGAGGTAATGTTCTGCCATTGGTGGGAGAATGGTCGTAGGCGGTGTCCAAAGATATGTGTGCTGGCTGAAGTGGGAACGCTGTTTTCCAAACCCTCGACCAAGGCTTCAAATCTGCCTATTAGTTGGAGGGGGTTGAGGCGCCCCCGCAGAATTGGGACGACGATGCTGGAATCTTGGTCTCTGGCGTTGTTGTTGTTGTTGCTCCTGTGGTCTATAGGAGTGTTGTGTAAATGTGGGGTAGCGTGGACGTTGGTAAGGTTGGTATCTATATTGCCGTCTTCTGGTCATAGGTGTCTGGAGACCTAAGGACCGGAGAGTTGCCCTTGAGTCCTTCATTGAGTGAAGCACGTCGTTCGTGGCGGAAGCAAAAAGTTTTTCACCGTCAAAGGGAAGATCTTCAATGGTGCTCTGGACCTCTCGAGGAAAGAAAGAGGAGGAGAGCCATGAACCTCGGCGCATGACCACTGCTGTGGCGGTCAATCTTGCTGCAGTGTTGGCTACATCGAGGACCGCTTGAAGGGCTGTGAATTGTTGTTTTTTCTGTTCTGGGATGTCATCAATAAAGTCCATGAACTTATTATAGTTTCTGTGGTCATATTTTGCAGGAACTGTGGTGTTTTGGTTCACTGTGGAGCCAGGCATGTCTGAAGTGGCTGCCGCTGACAGGATTGGTTTTTGGTTTTTTTTTTTTGGATAAAAATGGTAACTAACTATAACTAACAACAAACTAACTAACTAGAAGGGTAATTGTAACAAGAGAGAGGAATTTCCTAACGAGTCTGCTGAGCTCCGTCTCAGGCCGGGGACGGTAGAGAAGGAACTGAGGAGACCGGCACGCATGCGTGGCCGGTACGAGTACTGCTACAAAAATCTCCGAGCAAAGGCGCAGGAACGCACCAACACCTGGAGTGGAGCACCCACAGGGACATCTCTCGAAGAAGTGGAGCGACGCAGCCCCAGCCCACTCCGCTTCCCTTGCCCCAGCCCCCGGGTTCCCCCTGCCCCCTGGACTCACCGGCGGCGGGAAGCGGAGCAACGCAGCCCCAGCCCGCTCCGCTTCCCTTGCCCTGGCCGTGTTGCTGTGTGTGTGTGTGTGGGGGGGGTGTTAGGGAAAGGTCCCCCCCTCCGGACTCACCAGTGGCAGAAAGCGGAGCGATGCAGCCCCAGCGCGCTCCACTTCCCTTGCCCCGGTCCCAGCTGTGTCGCTGGGGGGCGGGGTTAGGGAAAGGTCCATGTCCCCCCCAGACTCACCGGTGGCGGGAAGCGGACCCCTGCGGCTGGGAGCCAGCAGAGTAGAGCAGGCTGGGCTGCTCCGCTTCCCGCCGCTGCCGGTGAGTGCGGGGGGGGGATCCCTTCCCCCAAACCCCCACAGGGGGGCTGCATAGGGCACCCATATGGCTAGGGATGGCCCTGTCTGCATAAAAGACCTTTATTTCTCTTTCATTGTTGTGCCATTTCCCGCATATTTCAGAACGCTTCAGATAAGAACATAAGAACGGCCGTACCGGGTCAGACCAAAGGTCCATCTAGCCCAGTATCCTGTCTACCGACAGTGGCCAATGCCAGGTGCCCCAGAGGGAGTGGACCAACAGGCAATGATCAACTGATCTCTCTCCTGCCATCCATCTCCATCCTCTGACAAACAGAGGCTAGGGACACCATTCCTTACCCATCCTGGCTAATAGCCATTAATGGACTTAACCACCATGAATTTATCCAGTTCTCTTTTAAATGCTGTTATAGTCCTAGCCTTCACAACTTCCTCAGGTAAGGAGTTCCACAAGTTGACTGTGCGCTGCGTGAAGAAGAACTTCCTTGTATTTGTTTTAAGCCTGCTGCCTATTCATTTCATTTGGTGACCCCTAGTTCTTGTATTATGGGAATAAGTAAATAACTTTTCCTTATCCACTTTCTCCACATCACTCATGATTTTATATACCTCTATCATATCCCCCCTTAGTCTCCTCTTTTCCAAGCTGAAGAGTCCTAGCCTCTTTAATATCTAAATGAACACTGTCCCAGTGGATTAACTCCTTTATAAACGTATAAATATACACATATCTGAAATGGGAAGGAGACCAAACAACTGCAAACTACAACAGTTAAGAGGTCAGTCAACTTTTATCCTCCTCCTGAGTAAGTAGAAAATGAGGATAGTCATGCTTATGCACAGATCTTTCTGCATAGTAACTGAAAGGGTCTTCAGGGATCTACAAGGCAGGTACAATACCAGATATAGGTGATTTGTGAGAGTTTGGAAGATTATTCAGTATATTAACTGATAGTTGTGAAAATCTCAATGGTTATGTATAATTAAAGTTGCTCTCTTTCTCTTCACTCCTTCCTCTTCTGTCAGGAGTTCATTGGGGCAAAAGTAGCAGGAGGCAGGATGTTATAGTCTAGGGCAGTGGTTTTCAAACTGCGGGTCGCGACCCAGTGCTGGGTTGCAGAACGTAAGGCATTGGGTCGCGGCGGCTCTGGTCAGCACCGCCGACCAGGCCGTTAAAACTCCTGTCAGCAGTGCTGCCTGGCTAAGGCAGGCTAGTCCCTACCTGTTCTGACACCACGCTGTGCCCCTAGGTCTGGCTCCTAGATGGGGGGGGGGCATGGGGCTCCGCACGCTGCCCCGGCCCCAAGCACCGGCTCCGCACTCCCATTGGCCGGAAACCAGCCAATTGGAGATGGGGGGGTGTGCCTGTGGGCAAGAGCTTCTGGGGTGCAGCGCGGTCCGCAGTGCCAGGACAGGCAGGAAGCCTGCCTTAGCACCCCCACTGCGCTGCTGACTGGGAGCCACCCAAGGTAAGCCCGTGCCCCAACCCGGAGCCCCTTCCTGCACCCCAACCCCCTCATCCCCAGCCCCACTCCAGAGCCTGCACCCCCAGCCCAGAGCCCTGACCCCCTCCCGCACCCTAACCCCCTGCCCCAGCCTTCAGCCCCCCCAACCCAGAGCACCCTCCTGAACCCCAAACACCTCATTCCTGGCCCCACCCCACAGCCCTCACCTCCACACCCCAACCCTCTGCCCCAGTCCTGAGCCCCTCCAACACCTCAAACCCCTCATCCCCAGCTCCGTTGGGTTGCGGGTATCAACAATTTTCTTCAACTGGGTCACCAGAAAAAAAGTTTGAAATCCACTGGTCTAGTGAATGAGGACTTTGTGGCACAGACTAAGAGCCAAAAGGGTCATGAAAGTTGGGTATTGAGTTAATATAAGGCATAACAGAGACTCTGTGATAGATATTCAATCCCTAGCAGTACTTCATCTTTATTACCTGAAAAGTGAAAGTCCATAGTAGTTACGTCCCAACATCCTCTGTGGTGAAGATTTATGTAAAGAAATAATTTAGCTTATCTGCAATGTTCTTATCCTCCTTAATTGCTCCCTTTACTCCTTGATGACCCCCAAAGACCTAATAATTGTCTGACTGGCTTTCTGCTTCTGATATGCTTAAAGAACGTCTTGTTATTGTTTTATCATCTTTGGCTATTTGCTCTTCAGAGTCCATCTTAACCCTCCTACTTTCCTTCTTACATACTGTCTGTTGTCATTTATTTTTCTTTTAATTGGCTTCTCTGGAGTTGGAATTCCATTTTCTGAAATATGGCATTGAAGAAAATTTAAATACATTTTTGATTAATGATTTTCAGAAATGGCTGCTATTTTTCAAGAACAAATGACAGCACTTCAAGGTTTAAAGCAATGGGCTTAAACTGCAGCAAGGGAGGTCTAGGTTGGACATTAGGAAAAAGTTCCTAACTGTCAGGGTGGTTAAACACTGGAATAAATTGCCTAGGGAGGTTGTGGAATCTCCATCTCTGGAGATATTTAAGAGTAGGTTAGATAAATGTCTATCAGGGATGGTCTAGACAGTATTTGGTCCTGCCATGTGGGCAGGGGACTGGACTCGATGACCTCTCGAGGTCCCTTCCAGTCCTAGAATCTATGAATCTATGAATCTATAAATATCTGATTTGTCAATGCAATCAAGTAACCAGATGTCTAACTGCTATCATACAGGCTCATAATTATTTGTGGGTGCAAAAAGAGCAACCACAGAACAGGAAGCCAAGCTGAGAACTGTTTCAGAATCAGACCTTAACGTGCAATTACATGCAAAAGACCCCGTCTGAAAACTTGCTCCAATATTATTCGCTAAATGTTCAAAGCAATGTGTGTAGTTTAGCCACATACGGGCTTCAGGGCTTTTTCATTGCTGCACAGACTTCCGGGCTTGGGCCAGAGCCTGAGCCCTGGGACCCTCCCACCTCACAGAGTCCTAGATCCCGGGCTCCAGCCCAAGCCCAGAAATCTACACAATGAAACAGCCCTGCAGCCCGAGCCAGCTGGCACAGGCCAACCATGAGTTTTTCTTTGCTATATAGACATGCCCATAGACTCGTAGACTTTAAGGCCAGAAGGGACCATCATGATCAGCTAGTCTGACCTCCTGCACATTGCAGGCCACAGAACCTCACCGACCCACTCCTGTAATAGGCCCATAACCTCTGGCTGAGTTACTGAAGTCCTCAAGTCTTGATTTAAAGACTTCAAGTTGTAGAGAATCCACCATTTTCTCTAGTTCAAACCAGCATGTGACCCGTGCCCCACACTGCAGAGGAAGGCTCCCATTAACATAATTTTGAGTAGTGCAGTGAAAAGTTCGGCACAACTTTGACAACTAAGGGTATATTTAATATGATAGGTTAACTATGACTACAGCTACCTCTCCAAGCTTAAAGCCTACAGTAGTTCCAATAGCTTGAAAGTTGGACTATCTTTTCATAGACAATTTAACTAACAGAAAAGATTATGGAGAATGCATGTAATAGGTTAACATGCCTGAAATATATTAATTTTCTAAGGGCTGTGGAGTTCGGATTCCTCCACAAAAATGAGGCTGTATATTAATGAGCTGTGTGCAGATCTAATAACAGCAAAGCATGTTTTCCTAAAATAAATAAAATTATTTTGGCTGATAACGTAACAAACCTCTCTGGCCTCTATTCACCAAGAAAGGTTGTGCTCACCTCCAGCTAATCTGTCATGGAATTTTAAAACTTCTTCTCACAAGGTATCAACACACATTATCATTAACTTTAATTAACAATTAATTTTATAATCAAAGGGAAGTAAATAGCATTTATATTTTAATTTTGAGCTTCCAGAAAATGCAATGGTTAAGTAAATGACTTCAAGTACAGAACACTGCTCACAAATGGCAAAGATCAAATAGACAGAATGAAAGGCGAATTTGAATTAATTATATCCACAATTATTTTCTTTACTTCAGAAATAAAGAACTATACAGTTGCAGCAAAAATAAACCAGTAAAATGAACCTGGCTGAAGAGTAAAAAGTATTGGGGCAACCATGTCATGTCAACATGACAACCTTGAATAAAATGACATTTTTGCAAAAAACACTGTTGAAAAATGCCATCTTGATACTCTGTAATTAAAGAATTAAGCTTCAAAGCCTTCAAGATTAATCTTAGCTTAACTACCATTTATTCTAATGTAAAAACATTAATTCAAATCCAGAGACCAACATGGCATGTTACACTACTTAGAAAGAGGTCCATATTATGGAAATAAAATAAGGTAATAATTGGAAAGTAAAATCAATCTGACCTTAAACTTTAAAATACTTTTATAGAATTATATTTACTTACAAATATTCAAGTACCCTTTATTACACTATTACTACAAAAATAATACCAGAGTGCAGCTATTCAGTCCTCAGACCTGAAAACTCTATCTTGTTTTATGGTGATTTCCAAAAAGTCCATCTCTTCCAGCTTCTACATAAAGTTGTCGGAAAAAGAGGGGGGAGGAAATATTCACCCCCACATCTGCCCATCCCAGTAATTTATTCTGCCACCCAACTCCAAAATCAGTTCTGTCCCCACATCAATTGTGCTCCCTCCAGCCTCCCACCAATTCTGTTCCTTCAACCCATCAATTCAGCCCCCAAATCTATCCTACTCCTTCCAGCCTCCCATCAATTCTGCCCCCACAACAGTTCAGTCCCCACATCTGTTCTGGCCATGCAGCATTGCCTGTGCTCTACCTGCAGCTGCTGGTGGCAGTGGGGGTGTCTTTACTCCCCTCTCCCAAGCCTAGGGGGCTGAAGGGGGATTCTTCCCAAGCCTGATGTTGCACAGAGGGAAGGGTGGGGGAGGACAGCAGTGAAGCCATCCCATTGTTTGTAGGAAGGTGCGATAAATAAAGTGCGGGGGAGCTCCCTTTTATGGACACCCAGCCAGCCAGTTAGCTATAAAGTCCCTCTTGGTGGCTGCTTGCTTTACCTGTAAAGTGTTAAAAGTCCCCAGGTAAAGAAAAGGGAATGGGAACCTGACCAAAAGAGCCAATAGGAAAGCTAGAACTTTTTAAAATGGGAAAAAAGCTTTCCCTTTGTCTCTCCATTGTTCTCTCTGGGCTAGAGGGATAGAGCAGCAATGCTGTAAGCAGCTTTAAGCCAGGTATGATCATAAATCATCAGATCATACCTAGAACTACTTATCTGAAACTCCAAATGTGTAAGTAGATCAGAATGTTTAGCTAGACGCGATCAGATTTATTTCTGTTTATTTTTTAAGGCTTGTGGATCTCCTCTGTGCTAATCCCAGATGCTTTTGTTTGCTTGTAACCTTTAAGCTGAACCCCCAAGAAAGCTATTTTGGGTGCTTAATTTTTGGAATTGCTCTTTTAAAATCTAGCAAAAGCCTAAGTTCCAGATGTATTTTCTTCCTCTTTGTTTTTAATAAAATTTATCTTTTTTAAGAACAGGACTGGATTTTTGGTGTCCTAAGAGGTTTGTGTATATGCTGTCTGCTTAGCTGATGGCAACAACTAATTTCCTTTGTTTTCTTTCTCAGCTCTTCCCGGGGGGGGGAGGGGAGGGTGAAAGGACTTGAGGGTACCCCACAGGGAGGAATTCCCAAGTGCTCCTTCCTGGGTCCCAGGGTTTGGGTTTTTTTGCATTTGGGTGGTGGCAGCGCTTACCAAGCCAAGGTCAGAGAAAAGCTGTAACCTTGGGAGTTTAATACAAGCCTGGAGTGGCAAGTATTAATTTTTAGAATCCTTGCGGGCCCCCACCTTCTGTACTCAAAGTGCCAGAGTGGGGATTCAGCCTTGATAGAAGTGGTGGGAAAGGAGGGAGTGGAACCCCTTGAGCTTCTGGGCTCATCTTCCTCATCCACCCTTCTGCGAGAATGAGGGAAGGGGGAAAGAGATCTCCCTGCCTCCTGAAGCAGCACTGATTGCCTACCTCCTGGGGAAGAGTAGCCAAAGGGGGAAAGCAGCCAGTCAGAGGGGGTGGTGTTTCACCCCAGATGGAACTGAAAATGTATACCCCTCAGCTACCTGGCTCACTTCTTAGACATTTTATTTCCCAGGTCTGCAACCCATTCCAACCTCATGCACTTTAAGCACTGCCTATACTACTCCTACTTGTACCTAAGAGTATGTTTAGTCAAACCCATAGATGATACAAACCTGCTTAATGTTATATGATTTTCATAGAATTACATATTGTAACTGATTGCAGTACAGGATCTTGCTATGAGTGCTGTGGTACACTAGTCCCTAGGTGTCTGGCAGCATGCAGGGTGTACCACAGGCTTAGAGCCAAGAACTGTAGGTGCGCCAAGCACTAGACTCTAGCCCTCAGTGAGTTCCGAAAAACACTCACAGATTACGTCTTCACTGCACAGCTGACCTGGGTTCTTTCCCAGGTTTTAACCCAAACCCCACTACCATCCAAAACTAAAAACTGGTTTATGACCAATGCAATTATTGTTATGGAGGATATTTTGTGCTGTGTGGCAGCCTTTGCTTCAGCTGAGTGTGGAAGCCTTGTCATTTTCCTGTCACCTCTTCCTCCCCTAGACGTGTGTGATCCAAGATGGATTCTAAATGGGGGGGAGGGGGGAATTTAAATGTGCAACTACTGATTTATTGTACCACACACTCTTGTATGCGTTCGGACCTGGGATTACAAATTTAACAATGCCTGCACATGCTGAGCTGTGTGTGGTACAAGTATATATGCATATCTATCTATATATACTGCACTTTCTTTTTCTCACACTGTCAGTAGCATTAAAGCATTGTCAGAGACAGGCTTGGTAATAAGTCCCACTGCGTGACCTGTGGCTGTATCAAGTGCAGAGTATTTTAAAACGTTGCTGGGTACTGCTGGTCCGCTGTCCAGAGCAGGGGGAAGTTGAAAAGGCACATTTGTTGTAAATTACTGCATCCTAATATAGCTTTCTGCTTATGTTTGTCTGAATTTTTGTCCACTCCAGGCCGATTATGCTTGAGAACTTTTCATACAGGAAAAACTCAAGATAGTCCATGAGATTCCTGGGCATAGCAAACTTCCCACCCAAAACCCTCCATAGCTTACAAGCAAATAAATGACTGGAGATGGATAAATCAGTCACTAGGTGACTAAATATCTCCTTGGTGACAGCCTACCTACCAGAGGCCTAGAAAAGTTGTTCCTTCTTCCAATCTAAAATCTCCAAAAATTAACATCTTCCAATACCACCACTGACTGAAATAACATTAAACCATCACTGGGACAAGGTCTCTGGTGTGTGGTCTCCAACCACCACCCAAGCCAAAAACTATTTTTTAAATTATTTTAAAATAAAATATGAAATATTTACCATTGTCTTACTGGGCTTGTGACCTCAGATGCAGCTGCTTCTGAGAAGGCAAATGTAAAGAAATAAAATAAAGGCATATCAAGGAAATGAAAGTTGCAACTTGTGGCTTTGTGGTGACAGAACATGAAAGGGTAGGAAGTTTTCTTTTCTCCTCTGGACAAAAAAATTATAATATGCTCTTCCATTGCCTCTGCCTCCGCCTCCTACCTCTGCTGGACCAATGCAACCATGCAGGCCTCTTGGGGAGAGGACCCTGAACCAGCGGGGGGAAAGAAAAAGCATCAGGGAACAACTGCAGGGCATGCAGAAGGACTTGGGCTGCAGATTGGCCGAGCACCTAGAAGTGCAGAGGCAAATAATGAAGTAGAACAGGGAAAGGAAGGAGAGAATGGTGGCTGAATACTTTGAGCATTACAGGCCAATGAGGAAGCAGGACTGATAGCAAGAGAGGGAACTGTCTGAGCAGCTGCTTAGCCGGATCGATCATGATACCAGCACCTGCATCTGCCCCTTCACAGGCTGCCCCAGGATAGCTACTTCCAATGGATTCCTCTCCATGCTACCACATCCTGCAGCCACTGGACAGTTCTGGAGTGGGGTGAGGAATAATGAATGCATTTCTGGAATAGAAGTATGCATGGGCAGATGTACACTTTCTTTCTATCCCTGCGCTACCACAGGAGAACAGGTACGCTGGCGATGTGCCATCACCAGTGACATTGCACTGATTAATATTACTGTTGGTTTTGTTTGCACTTTACACTTTTATTAACATTTGCACTCCCTGTGAAGTAGCAACTGGGCTGCTTGTTTGTGTTTTTAACTTTCTGTAATTTTCTTTGAACAACCTATTTGTTGTAAGTGCTTGGGAAACAAGAGAAAGACAAGTATCAGAGGGGTAGCCGTGTTAGTCTGGATCTGTAAAAAGCAACAGAGAGTCCTGTGGCACCTTTAAGACTAACAGATGTATTGGAGCATAAGCTTTTGTGGGTGAATACCCACTTCGTCAGACGCATGTAATGGAAATTTCCAGAGGTAATTTTGCCTCTGGAAATTTCCATTACATGCGTCTGACGAAGTGGGTATTCACCCACGAAAGCTTATGCTCCCATACAAGAGAAAGACAGGAAGTTTAAATCAAAGTTTTAATAAAGTATCATAATGACTCATAATAAATTAGTATGTTTAGTACACACAGATCACATTACTCCACACCACCTCTTTCTCCATGCAAAGCAAGCATATGGGCACACAGGGCACCCTCACTTCCCTTGCTCTTCTGGACCTAGTGAACAGAGCTACACTTTCTGGTTGGCTGTTCCAGGCCTATAAACTAGCACTGTCTTTAACCCACTCCTGCCGAAAACTCTCCCTCTTACCTCTGCACACTTGTGCTGCCAGTTGATGACATGAAGGGCAGAGTCGCCTAAGCCCCCTTCAGTTCCTTTTCACCAAAGTCCAGTAACAGACTCCAGCACAGAAGGGAAAGGAGGGTGGGTCATGGAATGGGCATGCAGAACACATCTCAAAGAACAATTACGGAATAGGCAGTGACCATTTTTTCACTGATTGTACAAATCTATTCCATTTTAGGTGATTGTGGTAAGGTGGACACGCTCCTGCCTAGTTTCTAGCCCAAAATCAGCTGAGACCTTCTGGTGAAACACCACATGTGGTTTATTTACAATGGTCTTTCCTCCCATCTTGATAGACTACGCAGCATCAGGTACCATGGAGCCCTCAGCTCCTGAGCCCAGGAGGGGAGAGATCTCTCATGGCTTGGACTTTCCAAGGAAGCCAACCTCTCACACCCTCTCTGCCCCCATCGCGCATTTTGTACCCTCTGGGCTAATGAATTAATTAATCTTTTAACTCTCTCCATCCCATCCCAATTTATCAATTGGGTGCCATTCCCATAATCAGATGTGCTCCAGAGCAACTAATTCAGTGGTTCTCAAACTTTTGTACTGGTGACCCCTTTCACACAGCAAGCGTCTGAGTGTGACCCCCCCCCCCTTATAAATTAAAAACACTTTTAAATATATTTAACACCATTATAAATGCTGGGGGCAAAGTGGGGTTTGGGGTGGAGGTTGACTGCTTGTGACCCCCCACGTAATAACCTCGTAACCCCCAGTTTGAGAACCCCTGAACTAATTGGAGTTGCAGTGATCAGAGTGCTGGCTCAGCTGCTGCTGTCCACCACTCTCTCACGCACCTCGCCTCCTTATCTGACAGTCAGACTTTTATTTCTCCATGCTCTCCCTTGCTTACCAGAGGTGCCTCTATTGGTCCCTAGGGTGATCATCCAGGTCAGCGGTGTTCAAACTTTTCCAGTCGCGCCCCCCTCGCCCCTACCAGTAACAGAATCTGTCTGCGCCTCCCCCTCATCCGTTACAGCACAGCGACGGAGCTTGGGCTGAAGATGGAGCTGGTGGAGTAGCTAAGGCTAGAGGTGGAGCTAGTCTGGGGGAAGAGTGGGATGAGGGCAGAGCTGGTCTAGGGGCCAACTGGTGCTTGTCTGGGGGCAGAGAGGGAATAAGGGCGGAGCTGAGCCTGAAAGCAGAGCTGGTCTGGGGGCAGAGTGTGGCTGGAAGCATGGAGCAACCTACCCAACCCCTGTGGGGGCTGGCCCCAACCCCACCACATGCCCCCCCCATGTTCCTCCACACCTCCCTAGGGGCGTGCACCCCAGTTTGAGAACTACTAATCTAGGTCATCCTTGTTGGTGTCCACTCATTTTCCGCCCACATAAATCACACTTTTGGTGGTGGGAGGATGCCCTTCAGCTCTGTTTTGGCCCACAAGTCGCCACACCATGGGGACCCTAAGGGGTTGCTCTCCCTATTCTCTCCTTTTGTATCTGACGGTGGATAGAGGGCATTTCCCTCATCCCCCTGATTGCTCAGGGCCTTGGTTTCTCCCAACCGTACAAAGTGCACCTGGGCTTCTGCTCTTTCACACTGCATTAGGGGTAGCTCCATGGGTCCCTTGATCCCCACTAAAGTTGCTCAGGTTGTCTTTCTCCTCTGTTTTTACTTCCTTAATTCCTATCCTCTCCTCCTCAATTTCTTGGAGGACTCTCTTTTCCTCCCCTTTCATCTTAATTAGGCTCTGTTGTCTACAGTGTTCTAAATCTGCCAATAATTGTTTTTTTTCCCCTTCCCTGTGGGCTTCATTTCCCCTCTCTTGGGTTGTCTGTTTCCCTGACTGGGGTCCCAACAGCATCTTGTTTTCCTAATAGGAAATACAATTCAGTGGGTCAATCTGTCCCTTATCCCATTTGCTTCCAATTAAACCTCCCCCAGACTTCCAGGGGCATATCTGCCATAGGACGGTGCTTTTTATCCCCACAGACACATACTATTCTCACACTTGGTCCTGGAACCAGCCAGTGAAGTTTCACCAACTTGTCACTGGATCAGGGAGCAAGCAGAGGCCATGTCTACCAGGACCCTTTCACGTGTCCAGTAATGGTGGACAACTTCTTCCCTTTTTTCTTTCCTTCTGTCCAGACTCAGCTGCAAAACTACATTCCATGTACAAGCAATCCTTTTTCGTGTGTCACTGACACCCACGCTGGAAACATGTCATGGGCGAACCCTGGCCGCAGCATGTCTGGGCTCTTTGTTCTTCTTCTCCACGCCCTTTGCAGCGGCGGATTCCCAAAACTTCCTACCAAGTTCCAGTCCTCTATAGGGTTGGCCCACTTTGCTGGGAAGATCCACATCCACAAACTCCTTCATCAATTTTACTTCCACATGCAAAGTGCCCAGTTAATGCTGTCTACCCACAGTTTCATATTCTCAGGGAGGTCCTGAAAGAACTGTTCCAAACACCAAAGTATCCATTACTTCCTCTACCATTTGGGTATCTGGCCTCACCCAATGAATCGCCCAATCTATCAATTTTTGGTGAATGCCTGGGGCAATCACACCCCACCCAGTCTACCTCGCACCTTGGAATTTTTGGCAGTGTTTCTCAGTGGAGAGGCCGACTTGATTTAGGATGGCCATCTTGACACTCTCTTAGTCTCTTGCCTGCTCATCGTCCAGCTTCCTCAGTCAAATAGGGCACTAGCAGCAGGACCTAGGTTTCCCTGTCTCAGTCTGCACCCACTGGCCCCTCTCAGAGGTGCCCAGGAATTCATCAGGGTCATTGTCAGGGCCCATTCTTACAGACCGAGGCCTGTACCTGGTTGCCATTCCCCGCCACAGGACTCACCACCTTCTGTAAAAGCTACTGCTGGCTTGTTCTCTTATAAAGTCCTGCAGGCTCTTCTGTTGCTCAGCCTGCCGAGTGAGCAAGGCTTGCCTCTCCAGATGTTGGGACTGCTGGAAACTTTGCAGAGTTTTCTGTATCTACTACAGAAACCCTCGTGCTGGCTAAGATCCTGGACAAATACTCACATGTGACAGGATGGACTCACTCCTGCCTACCTTCTAGCTCACAAATGGGATGGAGACCTTCTTCTGGTGAAACACCAGGTGTGATTTATTTACACTGTTCTTTCCTGCCACCTTTACAGACTATGCAGCATCATGTACCATGGAGCACTTAGCTCCTGAGGCAAAGAGGGGAAGATTTCTCGTGGCTCTGGCTCCATAAGCTTGCCTCGCTCTTGCTCCCTCTCTGCCTCCTTTGCGCACTTCCTTCCTGTGCCTTATGTACCCTCTGGGCCAATGAATTAATTAGCATTTTAACTCTCTCCAGCCATCCCAATTTATCAATTGGGCACAGTTTCCACAGTCAGATATGCTTCAGGGCAACTAATTGGAGTTGCAGAGATCAGCATGCTGGCTCAGCGGCTGTTGCACAGCACTCTGACACAGTGACTCACAAGCTGTTCAGAATGGAGGAGGATCTCAGAATCTACCTGAACAAGAACTGCAGCACAAATCTTCCAAATCTAGCATCATCTCTTGAGGCTTTGGTGTTAGCATAACAGCTAGTGAAAGTATGTACAAATACAGGTGACCAAGTTGCATCACTGCAAATGTCACTGATGGACATCTGACCGAGCATTGTAGATGGTGCTTCTTCTCTTGTAGGATATGCTCAAGGTCTTTCGTTTTCAGTTTTTGTTTAAAATTTCCCAAGAACATATTGGTGTTTATTATAAAATGTTTAAAAAGGGTGAAAACTGGTGCAAAAAATTAACTTCACAGTTTTCTTGTTAACTATTGGGATTACTATTAGGGGACAGGAGGTCAGAAAAAAAAATCAACAAATAGAGAAAAGTAAGAATATTGAAAGTAAGAACAGTTTAATGCTTTGGTTATTTCATGCTCTGCACATTAGCAGTATGTACATATATGCACGTGTATACATGTGTGTATCTTCCACTACATTGCCTTGCTTCAGACAACCTTTCATTTAGACTAATTTATTATTAATATAAACACAGCTACCTAATGTAATGTACTGAATTTTCTAACAATCAGCATTTTCCTGTAATTGTGTGGTCCAAAATTCGGGTGGGAAAAAATTGAATAGCTTTTGTAAAAACCAGGAATATTTTGGTAAAAATTGGTTAACACCACAAGTGAAGGACCTTAAATGTGCAAAAACTCTCTCAGGTGCAGGAACCTTAGCAATGTCATAGCACAGAAATATGGAGGATGAGAGCCAGTAAGATACTATCTGTGAAGAGACTTCTTCATTCTGTCAGCAAAGGAAACAAACATCTGAGGAAACACTCTAAACTGTTCAGTCTTGTCCAAGTGAAAGGCTAATGCTTTGCAGATGTCCAAAGTATGGAGCTCTCTTCATCCTTCTGAAAGTGAGGCTTTGGGAAAAAAAGCTAATAATCGGACTGATTAAAGTGGAAGTCCAACACCACATTAGTTAAAAATTTAGGGTGAGGTTATAAATAAACCATGTCCTAATAGAAGGCTGTCTATGGGTGGTCAGCAACTAATGCTCATAGCTGCTACCCTCCTGGCTGAGGTAATAGCTATAGGAATGCTATTTTCATGTAGAGATGTAAAAATAAACAAGCAGCCATAGGCTCAAAAGATGGACCCATTATCACCAACAAAACTAAATTTAGATCCCATGAAGGCATAGGGTCTATCACAGGTGGAAAGAGACTGTCCAATCTGTCATCGAATCGGAAACGTGCCACTTGCCTGGAGCTAGAATTCAGGATGTGATGGAGTGTCTGCCGAGACCGATCAAGCCCTCGGACTGCTACCCCTTCCTACTTCTCCACTTGGGCACCAATGATATTGCCAAGAATGACCTTGAGTGGGTCACTGCAGACTACGTGGCTCTGGGAAGAGGGATAAAGGAGTTTGAGGTGCAAGTCGTGTCCTTGTCCATTCTCTCTGTTGAAGGAAAAGGCCCAGGTAGGGACCATTGAATTATGGAGGTAAATGCATGGTTGCATAGGTGGTGTCTGAGAGAGGGCTTTGGATTCTTTGACCATGGGATGTTGTTCCAGGAAGAAGGATTGCTAGGAAGAGATGGGATCCACCGAATGAAGAAAGAGAAGAGCATCTTCACAGGCAGGCTTGCTAACCTAGTGAGGCGGGCTTTAAACTAGGTTTGCCAAGGGACGGTGACCTAAGTCCTGAGGTAAGTGGGGAAGTGGGATACCGAGAGGAAACACTCCTGATTCATACTGAGAAAGTAGGGCAATCAGCTAGTTATCTGAGGTGCCTGTACATGAATGCAAGAAGCCTGGGAAACAAACAGGAAGAATTGGAAGTCCTGGCATAGTCAAGGAACTATGATGTGACTGGAATAACAGAGACTTGGTGGGGTAACTGACATGACTGAAGCACTGTCATGGATGGGTATAAACTGTTCAGGAAGGACAGCGGGGGAGATAAGGTGGAGGAGTTGCACTGTATGTAAGAGAGCAGTATGACTGCTCAGAGCTCCATTATGAAACTGGAGAAAAGCATGTTGAGAGTCTTTGGGTTAAGTTTAGAGGCAAGAGCAACAAGGGTGATGTCGTGGTGGGCGTCTGCTACACACCACCAGACCAGGAGGATGAGATAGATGAGGCTTTCTTCAGACAACTAACAGAAGTTTCCAGATCACAGGCCCTGGTTCTCATGGGGGACTTCAATCACCCTGACATCTGCTGGGAGAGCAATACAACAGTGCACAGACAATCCAGGAAGTTTTTGGAGAGTGTTGGGGACAACTTCCTGTGCAAGTGCTGGAGGACCCAACTAGGGGTCGTGCTCCTCTTGACCTGCTGCTCACAAACAGGGAAGAATTGGTAGGGGAAGCAGAAGTGGGTGGCAACCTGGGCAGCAGTGACTATGAGATGGTCGAGTTCAGGATCCTGACAAAAGGAAGAAAGGAGAGCAGCAGAATACGGACCCTGGAGTTTAGAAAAACAGACTTTGACTCCCTCAAGGAACTGATGGGCAGATCCCCTGGGAGGCTAATATGAGGGGGAAAGGAGTCCAGGAGAGCTGGCTGTATTTTAAAGAAGCCTTATTGAGGGTGCAGGAACAAACCATCCCGATGTACAGGAAGAATAGCAAATATGGCAGGCGACCAGCTTGGCTTAACAGAGAAATCTTTGGTGAGCTTAAACACAAAAAGGAAGCTTACAAGAAGCAAAAACTTGGACAGATGACTAGGGAAGAGTATAAAGATATTGCTCGAGCATGCAGGGGTGTAATCAGGAAGGCCAAAGCACAATTGGAGTTGCAGTTAGCAGGGCTGTGAAGGATAACAAGAAGGGTTTCTACAGGTATGTTAGCAACAAGAAGGTGGTCAGGGAAAGTGTGGGATGGACCCTTACTGAATGGGGGAGGCAACCTAATGACAGATGATATGGAAAAAGCTTAAGTACTCAGTGCTTTTTTTGCCTCAATCTTCACAGACAATGTCAGCTCCCAGATTGCTACACTGGGCAGCACAATATGGGGAGAAGGTCAGAGGTGAAAGAACAGGTTAAGGACTATTTAGAAAAGCTAGACATGCACAAGTCCATGGGGCCGGATCTAATGCATCCGAGGGTGCTGACTTGGCTGATGTGATTGCAGAGCCATTGGCCATTATCTTTGAAAACTTGTGGCGATCGGGAGAGGTCCCAGATGCTTGGAAAAAGGCAAATATAGTGCCCATCTTTTAAAAAGAGAAGAAGGAGAATCTGGGGAACTACAGACCCGTCAGCCTCACCGCAGTCCCTGGAAAAATCATGGAGCAGGTCCTCAAGGAATCCATTTTGAAGCACTTGGAGGAGAGGAAGGTGATCAGGAACAGTCAACATGGATTCATCAAGGGAAAGTCATGCCTGACCAACCTGATTGCCTTCTATAATGAGATAACTGGTTCTGTGGATAAGTGGTGGACGTGATATATCTTGACTTTAGCAAAGTTTTTGATATAGTCTCCCACAGTATTCTTCCCAGCAAGTTAAAAAAGTATGGATTGGATTAATGGACTATAAGGTGGATAGAAAGCTTGCTAGATCGTCGGGCTCAACGGGTAGTGATCAACGGCTTGATGTCTAGTTGGCAGCCGGAATCAAGCAGAGTGTCCCAGGGGTTGGTTTTGTTCAACATCTTCATTAATAATCTGGATGATGGGATGGATTGCACCCTCAGCAAGTTCGTGGATGACACTAAGTTTGGGGGAGAGGTAGATACGCTGGAGGGTAGGGATAGGGTCCAGAGTGACCTAGACAAATTGGAGGATTGGGCCAAAAGAAATCTGATGAGATTCAACAAGGACAAGTGCAGAGTCCTGCACTTAGGACGGAAGAATCCCATGCACTGCTACAGGCTGGGGACGACTGGCTAAGCGGCAGTTCTGCAGAAAAGGACAGGGGATTACAGTGGACGAGAAGCTGGATATGAGTCAACAGTGTGCTCTTGTTGCCAAGAAGGCTAATGGCATATTGAGCTGCATTAGTAGGAGCATTGCCAGCAGATCGAGGGAAGTGATTATTACCCTCTATTCGGCACTGGTGAGGCCACATCTGGAGTATTTCGTCCAGTTTTGGGCCCCCCACAATGGAAAGGATGTGGACAAATTGGAGAGAGTCCAGTGGAGGGCAATGAAAATGATTAGGGGCCTGGGGCACATGACTTATGAGGAGAGACTGAGGGAACTAGGCTTATTTAGTCTGCAGAAGAGAAGAGTGAGGGGGGATCTGATAGCAGCCTTAAACTACCAACCCTAATCTTCAGGGCCGGCGCAACCCATTAGGCGACTTAGGCGGTTGCCTAGGGCGCTGAGATTTGGGGGGCGGCGACCGCGGCGGTATTTCCGCAGCGGGACCTTCCGCCGCCTCTGTGGGGGGCGGCATTTCGGGGCAGGACCAAAGCTGGCAGCACTCCTGCTAATCTTCTATGATTCTATAATCTCAATGTCCCTCAGCAAAGTCTCAGATTAACCTGCAATGGAAACAGTTACTCTGCAAAAAGTGCCACTTCAAGACAATCATAGGCCCGGCTCTACGAATTTGCCAGACGAATGTTGAACGTACATCCCAATGAATTTAAAAACAACTATTTAGCTCTTAAGTATCAGGGGGTAGCCGTGTTAGTCTGTATCTACAAAAACAACAAGGAGTCTGGTGGCTGAAGACTAACAGATTTATTTGGGCATAAGCTTTTGTGGGTAAAAACCTCACTTCTTCGGATGCATAGAGTGAAAGTTATAGATGCAGGCATTATATACTGACACATGGAGAGCAGGGAGTTACTTCGCAAGTGGAGAACCAGTGTTGACAGGGCCAATTCAATCAGGGTGGATGTAGTCCACTCCCAATAATAGATGAGGAGGTGTCAATTCCAGGAGAGGAAAAGCTGCTTCTGTAATGAGCCAGCCATTCCCAGTCCCTATTCAAGCCCAGATTAATGGTGTTAAATTTGCAAATGAATTTTAGTTCTGCTGTTTCTCTTTGAAGTCTGTTTCTGAAGTTTTTTTATTCAATGATAGTGACTTTTAAATCTGTAATAGAATGACCAGGGAGATTGAAGTGTTCACTTACTGGCTTATGTATGTTACCATTCCTGATGTCCGATTTGTGTCCATTTATTCTTTTGCGGAGGGACTGTCCGGTTTGGCCAATGTACATGGCAGAGGGGCATTGCTGGCACATGATGGCATATATAACATTAGTGGATGTGCAGGTGAATGAGCCCTTGATGGTGTGGCTGATGTGGTTGGGTCCTCTGATGGTGTCGCCAGAGTAGATATGGGGACAGAGTAGGCAACGAGGTTTGCTACAGGGATTGGTTCCTGGGTTGGTGTTTCTGTGGTGTGGTGTGTAGTTGCTGGTGAGTATTTGCTTCAGGTTGGGGGGTTGTCTGTAAGCGAGGACTGGCCTGCCTCCCAAGGTCTGTGAGAGTGAGGGATCATTTTCCAGGATAGGTTGTAGATCGTGGATAATGCACTGGAGAGGTTTTAGCTGGGGGCTGTATGTGATGGCCAGTGGTGTTCTGTTATTGTCCTTGTTGGGCCTGTCCTGTAGTAGGTGATTTCTGGGTACCCGTCTTGCTCTGTCAATCTGTTTCCTCACTTCCCCAGGTGGGTATTGTAGTTTTACAGATGCTTGATAAAGATCTTGTAGGTGTTTGTCTCTGTCTGAGGGGTTGGAGCAAATTTGGTTGTATCTTAGGGCTTGGCTGTAGACAATGGATCGTGTGATGTGTCTTGGATGGAAGCTGGAGGCATGTAGGTACGTATAGCGGTCAGTAGGTTTCTGGTATAGGGTGGTGTTTGTGTGACCATCACTTATTTGCACTGTAGTGTCCAGGAAGTGGATCTCTTGTGTGGACTGGTCCAGGCTGAGGTTGATGGTGGGGTGGAAATTGTTGAAGTCCAGGTGGAATTCTTCAAGGGCCTCCTTTCCGTGGGTCCATATGATGAAGATGTCATCAATGTAGCGCAAGTAGAGGAGGGGCACTAGGGGACGAGAGCTGAGGAAGCGTTGTTCTAAGTCAGCCATAAAAATATTGGCATACTGTGGGGCCATGCGGGTACCCATAGCAGTGCCACTGACTTGAAGGTATAAGTTGTCCCCAAATCTGAAGTGGTTGTGGGTGAGGACAAAGTCACAAAGCTCAGCCACCAGGCGTGCTGTGGCCTCATCAGGGATACTGTTCCTGACAGCTTGTAGTCCATCCTCATGTGGAATATTGGTGTAAAGTGCTTCTACATCCATGGTGGCCAGGATGGTGTTTTCAGGAAGAACACCAATGCATTGTAGTTTCCTCAGGAAGTCGGTGGTGTCTCGAAGATAGCTGGGAGTGCTGGTAGCAGAGCCACGGTCGGGCCAGGGCCCGAGGCTGGTGGGAGGGACTGGGGCCGCAGCCAGGGCCAGAGCAGAGCTGGGGGCATAATGGGGATCAGTGGGGCTCCCTCCCCAGGGGGCTGGCCTGAGCCCACTGTGCCCCCCAAACGTTCATCCATACCCCCTAGGAGGACATGCCCACAGTTTGGGGACCACTGACCTACAGCTATATATTATTTCAATAGCTACTACATGATGTGGTGTTATAATAGTAATGATAATGCCGGCAAAGCACTTGTGAAATGGTCATCAAACAAAGATACATAGCTTCTTTTTCATGCAGAAGACAGAGGTACTTTTCATTCTGCCTACTGCAACAGAGACTACAAGCCAAATATCAGTTTCCTCACCAAAGACCAGTTTGGAATTCCTTACAACACCCTCCAGAGCTATTCTTGGCAACTTTCCACATAGCCAGCATCGACTGGTGATAATCCACATTGGGACTGAAATCCCAGTATCATGCTGTAGCCCAAAGTGCAATGGAATTTTTGAAAGAAAAATTGGCCAAGATTCACTGTGACAATTGAGATTCCGCTGAAGCCTGAAATGAGATTCCGCTGAAGCCTGAAAATTGCAGTCATTTCACCCAGCTTATCCAAATAGCCACAAGAAAAAAAACCTCTCTTATGGCTATTGAAAAGGATACACCCCATGATGGAAACCAGAAACAGAAAGGCTACTATAGGAGTACCAAAAGTTTGGTGACCCAAATCTTAGACTCATTGAACTTAGTGCACCATCAAAGATAGATCAAGATGGTTGAAGTGCTGGAGTTCACTCACTCCAGCCGGAAACCTTGACTACTATTTCATCAGCTTCTGGCTGCAAACCCAGTGAAATATCGAAAGGCTGAAGTCTCAGCTGATGTGATCACAAGAATACTCCTTATGAACACAAAAGCACCAAAGGACAAGTATACTAAGTGTAAAGTGTGAAGAGAGCTCCAACAAACAGTCAAGCTCACTACCCGCCTCCTTGCCCATATTGTTGGCCTTCACAGTTGAGGAGGTAAATAAGCCCTCTCACTCATGAAAGCTGAAGGACCTGATGGTATCTTTCCAGAATTTCTTAAAAACCTTGGAGCCCAGGGATAGAAATGGCTGACAACACTGTTATCCATTCCTCAGGGCTTGTCCTGAGGATCTGGCATGAGGCTATAGTTATTGCCAGTAATCCCTCATCATACAGTTTTATATCACTCCTCTACATATCATGCAAGCTCATGGAAGGAATATTACTGGCAAGGATCATGTTGCTTGGAGAAGCAATGTTACTGAATGAACAAGCAGGTTTCTGACCAGGCTGCAGCTACACTGATCAAGTATTAGTCTCGACAACATAGAGTGAAGTGGGATTCCAGCAAAAACTCAAGACTGGGGCAGCTATCTTACACTTATCTGCTGCCTACAACACCATGTGGAGCAATGGCCTCCTCCTGACAGCCAACAAAATTATGCCATGCAATGCAATGATAAAATTCTTTTGAGAAGTTCTGAGCAACTGTAGGTTTCATGTTTTCCTTGATGACAAGGTCAGCAGGCCATGCATGCACTCTCAATGATGGCCTACTACAGAGATCTGTTAGCATGGATCCTGTTTAATATCTACACCAGCAACCTTCCCCAAACATCATCACAGAAATTTGTTTATGATGATGACAATTGCTTTGGCCACACAGGCATGGGATTTACCTACCATAAAACAAATCCTAACTAAGAACCTTAAAATCATGGAAGAATATTTCTTATACTGGCAGCTAAAAGAAATCTTAAGACTGTTGTGTCAGCATTTTATCAAAACAATTGAAAGGCTAGGGCAGAACTGCACATAGATTTCTATGGCCAGCAGATAAGACATGATCCCACCCTAAAATATCTTGGGTGTGACATTAGACCTAAGCTCCACATACCACCAGCACTGGGAAAATATTCATAGCAAAATAAAGGTGCATGTAACTCTCATCCAGAAACTGGCAGGAATGATTTAGGGAGCCAATGCAAAAACCTCACTGACCCTTGTCTTCTCTACTGCAGAATATAGCTCAACCATCTGGACACACAGCTCTCACACATCTTTTGTCAATTCTCAACTAACAAAGTTATGCAGATTATTACGAGCACAGTACAAAATCAACGCCACAGCCATGGTTTCCTGTAATGGTGCATATCCACCCATCCCAAATTTGTTGTGATATGAGAATTTTTCCAAGAGTTCCATTGTATTCGAGGGAACAAGGATCTTCCAATATATGGCAACTTAAATAATATATTGAGATTTCAACTCAAATCCAGGAAACCTTTTTGGCTTGCCACTCAAGAGCTCAAAGATTTGGGGTTTTCCCCTGAAGATCCACAGCAACCAAGGTGGAATGATGCCAACATCCCAAATAAACACCTCATCAAGGACCCAACTGAAGAACCCAGTGGCTTTTCACACCTATAGAAAATATGGTCCACTTTGAATGGTATCTGCATATCACATAGCAGATGCGTCTACCTTCTCCATTAATGGGGACTGAGACACTATCTTATTTGTGACCGTGGAAACGGACTTCACCCTACAAAACACCTCATCAATCAGTGTCCCAAACAATCATATCCTGGTGGTATCTCTACCATCCACTTCACATCTCCTAAAACAAACTAAGTGGATTGCCAACCTAGACTTGGACATCTAACATTGTATGCATTTAAGTCATATAAAAGAAGAAGAACCCTTTAAAAATCGTACTGTCGGAGAATAACAGTCATTGGGTTGGCAATACAGAGATAGGAGTATGGAATGCAGAAATAGCCACCAAGTGAACTCTCAGGGAACTCATGAAGAACCCTTTTCCCTTTAAGTGAAGTAAATATTGCACAATAAGGTGTGGGGAAGACTGCATAGGAGGAGTACCCTACTCCTGGGACCACACGGAGAAATGCTTCAATTTCATCATGGAAGTATAACTGGTAGATGGTTTTCTACTGTTTAAGAGAATGTTCTGAACCTGTAGGGCACAGTCAGTCTCCTGAGCTATTAACCGCTGACCATCCAAGCTGTCAGAGGCTGGGAGGATTGGGATGTAGCACCGGGCCCGGGTTCTGTGAAATTATATCTGTGACTTGAGGCAAAGTTATGAGATCCCAGATGGAGAGACTAAAGAGGTCTGAGAACCAATCCTGCCAAGGCCAGGCTAGAGCTAACGGGATTAGAGTGGCATAATCCTGTCTGAGTTTGCATAACACCCTCGGAGGAAAGGCATACAAGTGCTTGTCCTTTCACAACAGAAGGAAAGCATCTGAAATAGATCTGACCTACCTGGAACAGAACAGATGACACTTCCTATTCAATCACATATTAATCAGATAGATCTCTGGAATTCCCCAAGCCTGAAAAATAGATTTGGCTATGTCCATTTTGAGGGACCACTTGTGATTCCTAATGAACGTTCTGCTGAGATAATCTACCAGAAATTTCTGATCATGCAGGAGGTGTGGGGCTTTGAGTATGACAGCATTTTTGATTAAAATAACCCAGAAATCCATTGCCTCTTGACAAACGTGATCTGACTTGGCACCTCCTTGCCTAGTCAAGAACGTAGCAGCAACGTTGTCTGAGAGGACTTGCATGGTACAACCTCTGATATGCTGAAGGGAAACCCAATATGCCAGATGAATTGCTCAAACTTCTTGAACATTTATGTGGCGAGAGAGTCCTTGATCTGATTAAGGTCCTTGGTTGCTTAGGTCCCGAGTGAGCACCCCATTGTACGGATGAGGCATCTGTGACCAGTCATAGAGAGTAGAGTCAAGGAAAAAGGGAACCCTTTGCATTCACAAGTAGGGTCCATCCACCAATGTAGGGATTACAACACACTTGCAGATACATGAGTCAACATGTCCAGTGCATGATGAGATGGATGGTAGACAGAGTTCAACCACCCCTGCATGACTCTCAGGTGAAATCTGGCATGTTGAGTCATATATGTGCAAGCTGCCTTGTGTCCTAGAAGTCTCAGGCAATTTCTTACTGTTGTACAAGGATGGATCTTGAGGCCTATGCACAGGTCCAATATTGCCCCAAATTTGGCCTGGGATAAGTATGCCCTTGCCAAACTGGAGTCAAGAACTGCTCCTATAAACTCGATTCTCTGCATAGGCAAAAGCACTGACATGTCCTGTTGCCAAAGGGAGGGACAGGAGAAATTAGATCCTGACAAACTGGTACGCTGGCCTCAATTAAGGAGTCAAATAGATTCTTTCAAGGTTGCAAGTTTCCTAGATGAAGGTGAACAGAAGCAAGAAGTGGCAGTCTCCTTCTTTGGAGTTTATGATGTCTCTTCATTTACTCAGAATACCTTGGTGCATAAGAAGGATGCCTTTGCTTAGTATGAGGACACAACTGCTTCCTCTTAAGACCTGAGGTGTAAATGCCCAGAGTCATAAGTGTTGCCCTAGAGTCTTTTAGTGAATGCAGCACTTCATCCGTCTTCCCAGAAAACAAATTAGGACCATCAAATGAACACTTCTCAATCATCTGCTGGATCTCTGCTGGATCCCAGATGCTTGCAGCCAAGAGGAACGATGCATCATGATTATAAATGCCATCACGCTAATCTGCAGAGTTTTCACCAAGACTGCCTGAAATAAGGTTCTAGTACCAGACAGCTTTCATTAAGCATGCCCTGATACTCTTATTTGGCCTTATCCAGTAATTTGTCCCACGAATTTAGCCATATTATCCCCAACAGAAAAATCATATCTGACTAAGAGAGGCTGGTGGTTTGCAATTCTGATTTGTAATCCTGAGGTCAAATAAACCCTTCTACCAAAAAAATTGAGTTTTTTATACTCTTTATTTTTAGAGGTGGATTTGGAATGTCTTGCCTTGAGTGTTCATTGATTATAGTCACTACCAAAAATCCTAGGGTGGAGTGTGAACAGAAGTGTTCTTGGTGCCTCCTCTCTGTTCTCTTAGCTATGGGTGGAAGAAATGCAAGAGTTTGCCACACAATTTTTGTGGGCTCAGGGATAATTTCATTAATTGGTAGAGCCACTCTACAAGCTCCTGAAGCGTGGAAGGTATTCACTAATTTATATGGATTGTCCTTCACCATTTTCACCTGGATACCCAGGGAACTAGCTACTCTTTTTAAAAGTTCCTGGTAGGTATTATAATTGTTCGGATTTGGGAAAGATGATGACTCCAACACTGTTGCCTCATCAGAAGAGGACGATAATGTGGTCAGTGGTGGCTGTACAGGTTGATCATGTACAAGTGCTTGCACTGAATCTGTATGAGATGAGTCTGGTCTTGTCTATGCCACCTCTACTACCTGCCTGGTACCAAGATTGGTACGGGGATCGACACCGGGTATTTCTTGTTGCCTTAAAGAAGATAGATGGGTGAGGCATTGGAGAAGCTTGCAAAAAGCTGGAAACACGTCCCCTGGGGTCCAACATGGCCAATGATAAGATATTGGGTCCCATTTATAAGCGCCCTATGGCATTTTATCCCTAGACCTGCTCTTGTGAGAGTGTTAGTGCCAAGATCTGGATCTCTGTGAGAAGGTTGGAGGCAAATTTTGAGACCTCCTGTAATATGATATGTAAGATCAGTCCTCCATTCTTATTGTTAGTTATTAGCTGTTACAACCCTGTCTACATTCTCCATGGTGGATCCAAAAGCAAAAAAGGGCAAGTGCGTGCTCCAGCAGCGCTGCTATGAGGAGGTTTCACCGTATAGGCTGCACCAGCTGGCGCAACCATGAGTGGGAATATGAAGAGGACACTTGAAGAACCAAAAGTCCTCAGTCCAAGGATTGTCCAGTAGAAGAGAATAAGGGTAAACCAATCTCACTGAGAACCTTCATGTTGTCCTCCTGCAGGTACTGCTGGCCCCCAGTCAATAGCAGGATGTGTCTGTCCAGCTCTCTGGTTGCTTACAGGCCTTCCAACCTCCAGGCTGCCTACTACCCAGCCTTCCTTCCACAGCCAGCTCCCAGGCTGCTGGCTGTGACCTGCTACTCCTGCTCCTGTACAGGTTTTGGCTCTCTCCTGAGGCAGTACCTCTGACCTAAGGTTGTACTTCTGTTTCCTGTAACCTAGATGTTATGTAGTTCTCTACTTGCTGGATGTTTACCTGAAGGTTCACACAGTGCTGCGCAATAAGCCAGCAGGCTCAGCGTGGTGTATTATTATTACACACATTTATAAGGCCAGAAAATCACTTGAATACAGCTAAATCTCACATATTTTAGAGAACTACCCATGTTTCCATTCTCACTAATGTCTAGCCCATTTTTAAATTACTTACATAGCACTGCAGTACATGGGATTGGACAATAAGTGACATGTACTAAATAAGTAACACTCCCTATTCCAAGTAGCTTACCATCTAAAAGCAAAACAAATATAACACAAGACAAACACCGAGTTATATTACAGCATTAGGTCATGAATGTTTCACAGAAAAGGTGGGTTTTTAGAAGGGATTTTTTAAGGAAGGTCAGCAAGAAGTTGGCATATAGTAGGAGGGAGATAGCAACTGTGGCTCAACCACCTCTCTTAGTAGTCTATTCCACTGCTCAATTGCTTTCATGGTAAGGAACATTTTCCTAATACCTAGGTTTCACGGTGAGGAACATTTTCCTAATATCTAGATTAAATATTTTCTGCCCTTGCTTCTGGTCATCGCTTCTTGTCCTACCATATTCTAGAACTGTTAATAATTACCTTTCTTTGTTTATATTGTTACATTGAAGGTATTAATAGATCATATTCATTGACTCACCTTCTGTCATAAATATAAAGGGAAGGGTAAAAATATTTAGGTATGCAGTAACATAAAATCCCTCCTGGCCAGAGGTACAGAATCACTTACCTGTAAGGGGTTCATCAGTTCAATTAACCTAGTTGGTACCTGACCAGAAGGACCAATGGGGAAAGAAGATACTTTCAAATCGGGGGGGGGGGAGGGAGGGAGGTTTTGTTTGTGCTCCCTTTCTTTGTTCCCTCTGGATAGAGAGAGCGAGACCAAGCAGGTAAACCATCTCTTGAAAAGATACCTTGAAACGATACAGCTAAAATTACAGAAATTGTAAGTAAAGGCAAGGAAATGTGTTAGATTATCTTTTGTTTTAGCTTGTGAATTTTCCCTGTGCTAAGAGAGAGGTTTATTCCTGTTTTTGTAACTTTGAAGTTGAGCCTAAAGGGGAATCCTCTGTGTTTTAAATCTTTTTATCACCCTGTAAAATTACCTTCCATCCTGATTTTACAGAGGTGCTTCTTTTACTTTTTTCTTTATAATAAAGTTCTTCTTTTAAGAACCTGATTCATTTTAGTGTCCTAAAAATAAAGGGTCTGGTCTGTACTTTTATTAAAGGCAATTGGTTGGTATATTACTCTCAAGCCTCCCCAGGAAAGGGGGTGAAGGGGCTTGGGGGGATATTTTGGGGAAATAGGAACTCTAAGTGGTCCTTTTCCTGAATCTTTGTCTAAATCACTTGGTGGTAGCAGCAATACCGTCCAGGGACAAGGAAAGAATTTGTGCCTTGGGGAAGTTTTTAACCTAAGCTGGTAGAAATAAGCTTAGGGGGTTTTTCATGCGGGTTCCCACATCTGTACCCCAGAGTTCAAAGTGGGGAGGGAACCTGACACCTTCATTTAACTTTCTCATCGCACCTCATGTGTTTATCCTTATATCATTTTGTTGCTGTTCTATTTTGTTTGTTTTATGCAAGAGAAGATGATAGAATTTTAAGATGGGGTAAAGTAAAAGAAGGGAAATAAAACAGGGAAAACTAATTAAAGATTTACAAATTGTGGACTAGGAAGTACATGTCCAAACTAGGTCCAGTAATCTAGACCAAAACCAGATGAGTATCAACTGAAGAACAGCTGCTTTAACAAATTGGCACTGAGTGTCTACTGAGGCCTGGTCTACACTAGGAGTTTATATCGAATTTAGCACCGTTACATCGAATTAACCCTGCACCCGTCCACACCACGAAGCTATTTAGTTCGAAATAGAGCTCTTTTAAATTCGACTTCTGTAATCCTCGAAAACGAGAGGAGTAGCGCTAAATTCGAAATGGCAATATCGAATTAGGCTAGGTGTGGATGGAAATCGACGGTAATAGCTCCGGGAGCTATCCCACAGTGCACCACTCTGTTGACGCTCTGGACAGCACTTCGAGCTCGGATGCTCTGACCAGCCACACAGGAAAAGCCCCGGGAAAATTTGAATTCCTTTTCCTGTCTGGCCAGTTTGAATCTCATTTTCTGTTTGGACAGCGTGGAGAGCTCAGCAGCACTGGCAACGATGCAGAGCTCTCCAGCAGAGTTGGCCGTGCAATCTAATAGAAAGAGGGCCCCAGCATGGACTGATCGGGAAGTCTTGGATCTCATCGCTGTGTGGGGCGATGAGTCCGTGCTTTCAGAGCTGCGCTCCAAAAGAAGGAATGCAAAGATCTATGAGAAGATCTCTAAAGCCATGGCAGAGAGAGGATACAGCCGGGATGCAACGCAGTGCCGCGTGAAAATCAAGGAGCTGAGACAAGGCTACCAAAAAACCAAAGAGGCAAACCGACGCTCCGGATCCCAGCCCCACACATCACGTTTCTACGAGGCACTGCATTCCATCCTAGGTGCGGCCGCCACCACTACCCCACCAGTGACCGTGGACTCCGAGGATGGGATATTGTCCACGGCCGGTTCCTCCTCGGAAATGTTAGGTGACGGGGAAGATGAGGAAGGAGATGAGGAGGACGAGGCAGTCGACAGCGCTTGCACTGCTGATTTCCCCGACAGCAAAGAGCTCTTCATCACCCTTACCGAGATCCCCTACCAACCGTCCACAGCCGTTACCCCGGACACCGAATCAGGGGAAGGATCAAGCAGTGAGTGCTTTAAACATCTCAACATTTCATTTAAACATAACTGGAATATTTATATTGTTAAGAATGGGCTTTTCAGTCACTCATTTAAACATAGAAACTTTTATTTATAACAAAACAGGAATATTAACTATATTAGTAATTTGTTGTTCATGATTTAGTTGGCTTAGTGAACTATTTACTCCTAACTATGTATAGAAAATCAAGTAATGTCCGGATATTCATGATTAGGCCACCACAGGACGCTCCACTCTGTAGTCCGTTATGCTGAACTTAAATGAAAAGACGGTCAATGTGCCCGGGAATGGACAGACAGTCCTCCTGGGATAGCTCGGCATAGCTCTCCTGGAGGTACCGCTCCAGCATGCGCATGAGGTTCCACGGCAGGGCGATCTTGTTCGGTCCCCCGTGGTAACACACGTTCCCACGCCATGAGTCCATCAGGTAGTCTGGGATCAGTGCGCAGCACAGCATGGCGGCATACGGCCCAGGCCTCTGCATGGTCTCACGCAGCATCCTTCCCCTCTCGGTCTCCGAGATCCTCATGAGTGTAATGTCACACATGACGCCCTGCTTTAAATTAGGGAGGGGAATGTTAGTATTGGGACTGCTTTACAGCCACGCGGTGGAGGCGGCAGAGGGGCAGCATACAGGGATCTTTCCCGGGGACAGCTGCGAGGTGGTGGGACAGGGGCAGAGCTCATGCTTCCCTGATTGCTGCCAGCAGAGAGTGGCCTTGCATTCAGTGCGAAAGGAGCCCAGTGCTACTATTACATTTTTAAGCTGCCACAAGTCTACGGCTTACCATGTTTTCCTGCAGCAGAAGTAGAGGTGTCCTGCAACGCGTCTCTGATCGCAACTGCAGGACCCCAGACACAGAAGGCGAGGGCCGAAAATTCGACCTTGTCCTGAGTGCGCATGTGAAAGGTCCAGTGCATGGTGTTGTTCACAGAGAAAGACTATGTTCTTTGTTAGCAACTTCATTTATCTGTCTCAGGAATTTACTCCCTTTTTCCCATTCCCACAGACACATCTGCGACTGTCTCCCAACCCAGCCTGGCATCACACTCCCAGAGGCTAGCGCAGATTAGAAGAAGGAAGAGAAAGACGCGGGAAGACATGTTTTATGAACTTATGGACTGCTCACGAGAGCAGGCAGCCCAGACGACACAGTGGAGGGAGAACTTGTCACAAATGCACAGAGCAGTCATGGAACGGGAGGAGAGGTGGCGCCAGGAGGACCAGCAGGCTACTCAAACCCTGCTTGGACTAATGAGGGAGCAAACGGAGACGCTCCGGCGCCTAGTGGATGTTCTGCAAGACCGGAGGCAGGAGGACAGAGCCCTGCTGCTGTCTATCTCTAACCGCCCTCCCCCGCCACCAAGTCCCACACCCCCCTCACCAAAAGTACAAAGAAGGAGGGGCGGCAAGGGCCGTTAAAACTGTCAGTCGGCCCCTGCACACTGCTGCAGCAATGGAAGGCTCTCGTTCCAAAGTTTGAAAAGTCCTTTCCTACCCATCTCACACTAGCCCACGTCCAAGTTTCCTCCCCCCCCTTTTCATGTGCGGTTCATAATAAAACATCTGTTTCTGTTAAGTACTGTTTCCGAGAGTGTCTTTTGGAGGGGATTCTGTCTGAAGGGGGGGAAGGGGTTTGTTACTTGGACAGGACAGTCACCTGTAGCAGGCTACAGAGGCGGGGGCAGGTCCAGCATCAGGACACATACACAGTACAGTCACCAGTTACCCTGGTCAGTCTGGGAGGCGGTTTTCATGTTCTGGGGTGCGAGAGGGTTGATCTGTGACTTTGTGGCGGGGGAGGGCAGTTAGAGATCCTATGCCGCGGTCCTTATCCTGGATCACAGAGCCACGCAGCAGGGGATCTGTTACCCTCCGCCCCCTGCCAGAAAGTCACTTGGCTGACACATACATCCAGTCCCGCCCAGGACTGCTGGCAGGCTGCGTTGAAACAACCAATCCAGCACTGCGGAGCCTGTCATTCCCGGACTTTAGAAGCATCATTTGCATCAAAACACTAAGCCCGCCCCCCGCCACAGTCTGCGTCCCCGGTTTAAAACATTCCCGCGAAAACAGTAAAAAAGAGAACCTTGTTCATTAACAAAACGGAACAGATTTTATTTGTTGGGAAGGTGGGGAAGGGGGTATGTAACTTGGAAGGATAGTCAACAGTAACTGGGTAAAGAAACAGGGGCAGGTTCAGCATCTGTGTCCACAAAGTAAAAAGTCACTGGAGACCCTGCTCAGTCAGGAACCTGGCTTTCAAAGCCTCCCTGATGCACAGCGCGTCCCGCTGTGATCTTCTAATCGCCCTGCTGTCTGGCTGGACGTAATCAGAAGCCAGGCTATTTGCCTCAACCTCCCACCCCGACATATAGGTCTCCCCCTTGCTCTCACACAAATTGTGGAGCACACAGCAAGCAGCTATCACAATGGGGATATTGGTCTCGCTGAGATCACAGCGAGTGAGTAGGCTTCTCCATCTCCCCTTGAGACGGCCAAAAGCACACTCCACCACCATTCTGCACTTGCTGAGCCGGTAGTTGAATAGTTCTTTCCCTGAGTCCAGTGCGCCAGTGTAGGGCTTCATGAGCCAGGGCATTAGCGGGTATGCAGGGTCCCCGAGGATGACTGTAGGCATCTCCACATCCCCAACAGTTACTTTGTGGTCCGGGAAGTAAAGACCTTCCTGCAGCCGTCTACACAGACCAGAGTTCCTGAACACCCTAGCGTCATGAACCTTGCCAGGCCATCCAACGTAGATATTGGTAAAACGTCCCCGATGGTCCACCAGTGCTTGCAGCACTATGGAAAAGTAGCCCTTCCGGTTGATGTACTGGCTGGCCTGGTGGTCCGGTCCCAGGATAGGGATGTGAGTCCCATCTATAGCCCCACCGCAGTTTGGGAATCCCATCTCGGCAAAGCCATCTCTGATGAGCTCCACGTTTCCCAGGGTCACTACCTTAGATAGCAGTAGCTTGACGATTGCCCTGGCTACTTGCATAACAGCAACCCCCACGGTAGACTTGCCCACGCCAAACTGGTTAGCGACGGACCGGTAGCTGTCTGGCGTTGCGAGCTTCCAGAGGGCTATGGCCACTCGCTTCTGGACAGTCAGGGCTGCCCGCATCCGGGTGTCCTTTCGCTTCAGGGCAGGGGACAGCAACTCACACAGTTCGAGGAAAGTCCCCTTCCGCATGCGAAAGTTGCGCAGCCACTGGGATTCACCCCAGACCTGCAGCACTATGCGGTCCCACCATTCCGTGCTTGTTTCACGGGCCCAGAATCGCCGTTCAACAGTATCAACAAGACCCAGTGACAGCGAGATGTCCTGGGCGCTGGGTCTCATGTTCTCAGAGAGGTCGGAGCTAGTGTCCGACTTCATGCCGTCACGGTGGTGCCGTAGCCTCCTCTCATGATTGATCTGCAGCTGCCTCTGGTACAGGTGGAGGAGAAGCTGCGAGGCGTTGAGAACTGCCACAACTGCAGCGATGGTCGCAGCGGGATCCATGCTCGCACTGCTGTGGCGTCCGCGCTGTCAGTAATCAGAAAAGCGCGCGAACTGATTTCCCGCCGGCGCTTTCAGGGAGGGAGGGAGGGAGGGCGTGAGTGACGGACGGATGACGACAGGCGCCCAAAAGCACCCTCGACACATTTTTTTACCCAGAAGGCATTTGGGGCTCGACCCAGAATTCCAATGGGCAGGGGGGACTGCGGGAACTGTGGGATAGCTGCCCACAGTGCACCGCTTCCAATGTCGACGCTTGCCCCGTTAGTGTGGACTCACAAAGTCTCACAAAGTCGAATTACTGTCCTTAGTGTGGACACACACGTTCGACTTAGTAATATCGATTCCACATAGTCGAATTAACTAAAATCGAAGTACTCTCGTAGTGTAGACAAGGCCTGAGTCTGATGCTTTTAAAAAAATATGTAACAAGATCTATTGTTTCTCTGTCCTCTTATTATTTTAGGGAGACAAGGCAGGAGAGGTAATGTGTTTTATTGCACCAAATTCTGTTGTTGGAAGAGAATCTCGAAAGCTTGTCTCTTTCAACAAGAGAAGCTGATCCAATAAAAGATATTAACTCACCCACCTTGTCTCCAATATTCGGGAACAACACAGCTACACCAACACTGCAAACAATTCTTATTCTTTTGGCATTTTTATGTTTGCAGGTAATATGCAAGCTATCTTGTAAACTGAAGAACATTAGCTTTTACTACACCATACTGGGAAATTATAGCTCATTATATCATAATAAAGATAAATGATTAAAAATAATCAAATCCATCAACTCCCTCAGGATAAAATGTGGTGAATAAATGAGGTATTGAAACCAGGGCTCTAGAGAACTGGTTTAAAGACTTTTCCTAGTTATCCTTTCCTTAAGGTATCATCTCTATTCAGATTGCTGTTTAACTATTTGTTAAATAGAATTAATAGTTAGCATTAAAAATGGTGGCAGTCTGTAAAGAATTAGTCTTTTTTCCCTAAATGTTCCTGTCTTCCTTCCTTTATCACAGGGGTAGGCAACCTACGGCACACGTGCCGAAGGCGGCACGCGAGCTGATTTTCAGTGGCACTCACACTGCCCGGGTCCTGGCCACCAGTCCAGGGGGCTCTGCATTTTAATTTAATTTTAAATGAAGCTTCTTAAACATTTTTAAAACCTTTTTTACTTTACATACAACAATAGTTTAGCTATATATTATAGACTTATAGAAAGAGACCTTCTAAAAACGTTAAAATGTATTACTGGCACGCGAAACCTTAAATTAGAGTGAATAAATGAAGACTCGGCACACCACTTCTGAAAGGTTGCCGACCCCTGCTTATCCTCACAGAAGAATTCTATTTTTTACCAGAAGTGAGGAAAAGCTCATCCAAAAATGACATCAGTGCTGCTCCATGAGTCAGCTGCATTATCTTCTCCTGGTGAAAAAAATGGTTGTTTGTGTTTAAACTGAATCTCCATAAACAACACGTGGGTCAGGCCCTAATTCAACAATCTGTTCCTATTCAGCAAAGCATCTAAGCATGTGCTTAAGTCCCATTGACTTTCATGTGCTTGAACTTCAGCACATGCTTAGGTGCTTTGCTGAACAGCGATGGATTTAAGCAGAAAATCATAGGGTAGGAAGGGACTGCAAAGGTCATCTAGTCCAGGAGTTCTCAAACTGTGGCTCGGGACCCACTTTGGGGCCCTGACCCCCATTTTAATGGGGTCGTCAGGCTGGTGTTGGACTTGCTGGGGCCCAGGGCCGAAGCCCTAGCCCCACCACCCAGGGCCGAAGCCAAACCCCCAGGGCTTCAGCCCTGGGCAGGGGAGTTAAGGTTATGTTCTGCCCCCGCCTTGGGGTCACGTAGTAATTGTTGTTGTCAGAAGGCGGTCACGGTTCAATTAAGTTTGAGAACCGCTGATCTAGTCTAACCCCCTTATAATGCTTTACCAAACAGGATCTCAAGTTGTTTTCTACATCTTAATAATAATAAATGGAGATATACCTATCTCATACAACTGGAAGGGACCCTGAAAGGTCATTGAGTCCAGCCCCCTGCCTTCACTAGCAGGACCAAGTACTGATTTTGCCCCAGATCCCTAGGTGGCCCCCTCAAGGATTGAACTCATAATGCTGGGTTTAGCAGGTCAATGCTCAAACCACTGAGCTATTCCTCCCCCCAAACCTCCTTTAGCTTGGTATCATTATAAATAATAAAGTCCACATTTTCAAAGGTGACCTGTAATTTTTGAATGCCTCGATTTTTGAGTGACCAACTTTAGACTCCTACGGCCTAATCTGCAGAAGTGCTGAGCATCTGCAACTCTTACTGACTTCAAAGGGAGCTGCCGGTACTTAGCACAGCAATTTCTGAAATTGTGACTGGCTGCTTGCACTGTGTGTACTTGGAGTACACAATTTAAAATACAGGGCACAATATTTTATGTCATTTGCTACAACGAAGTCAGAAGACCCAAAATAATGCCAACTTAAGTAATGATAGGCCTGAACCTTATCTGGTATGCATTGATATAACTCTGTTTCATAATATCAACTAAGGATCTGGATCATTGTATTTACAGCTTTAGGTCTTGCTTCAGCAAGGCATGTGCCTATTAATTTTAAGCATGTAGATAATTCATTGATTTCAATAGGATTACTCGCATACTTGAAGTTGGGCATAGGCTTAACTACACCTTGCTGAATTGGGGTCTTAGATTGCATAGCAGGTTTCATACAAATTGTATCCCAAAATATCTTCCATCTAGAAATGGAATGCTAAAAAATAATGGCAGAGAGAGAAATATTTTACCAAAGATTTGAAAAAAAAAATGGAGATCTGATAAGGTAGAGCAATAAAAGAAGGCTGCTCTCCACAGCAGAGGCTACAGGGGAGAAGATTCTCATAACAACACTGATGAAAACTGAGTGAGAAAGAGAGCCAGTGCTTGAGAAGACTGACAGAAAGGAGAACAGATATAGGAGGGGAAGGGAGTAGATACAAGATCTGTGAGGCAGACTGTGGCAGGTTTAAAAAAATTGGGGCAATTTTGAACTGGAAAGTGAAAATAACAGTAAACTAATACTTGTTTGAAGATGGTCATGCTTCTCAGGGTGTGTTTAAGGTCCCCCAAAAGTTAACCATAACTAGATAACAAACATTGCTTTGTCTACACTAGTTGCTCTTCCAATTGTTTTGCTACAGTAAATTGCCTAAATTAAATACTTATAAATACATGTTTTGATAAAAACTAGGCAGATAGCCAGCTATGATCACTAACCAGCTAATTGTACAAATCCTATTAAAGTTTGTCAATTGATAGCCCCAACTCCACCTAGCCTGTTTGCTTGTCTCACTCACACACTGTTACATCATCTTTTAGACTGTACGCTCTTTGAAATACAGACTGACATTTATTATTTGTTTATATAATGCCCAGCACAATATGGCCTAGCCTGTTTGAGGCTTTTAGGTGCTACCAGAATATAAATATTAAATAATAACAATAAAATGTTCCTGAGATAAAGGCACTCTAATGTAGAGATACATTTATTTAAGTTAGACGGAGAAAAATAATCCTCTAAAAGCATCCTCCAAGAACACAAATTTCAAAAACTTGAGTCTATCCAGTCCTCCTGTTCTACCTACATTAATAACATTGTTGATCTAGCTCCAATAGCCTTGGGGAAGTCAGTTCATCAACACCATAGTACCAGTACCTCTGAAAAGAATGTTACATTATTAAAGTGTGCATGCTGGTGCAAAGAGCTTCAGAAACCCCAGCAGGTAGAAAGTTGCAATGGATTCTCTCAGTAAAGGAGCGTTAAACCCTTAATAAATGGGGGAAACATCTTAGTTTCTTACTTAATTAAGCAATAAGGCACAATCATGAGTGCATTCCTTTGCCATTGGTGCATACTTTGGATAGCTTGTGAGAGCACAGCCAAAGGCGGTGTTGCCCTCAGTCACCTGAGAAGTGCACCAATGCTCCAGGAATGTTTATTAATATTAAAGTAAGCTTAAAAACAGAGCGGTAAAAACATATTTTGGTAAATGCATAGTTTTTCTTCATGATAGTTTTCACTTACATAGTACCTTTCATCTATGATCTCAATATACTATTACAAACATTAATTATTCTCACAGTACCCAATGAGAGATTTTTTTTTTTTAACAAATGGAGAAACCCACAGTGAGCCAGATCTTCAGATGGTGTAACTTGTCATTGCTCCATTGATTTCAATTCAATTATGACAATTTATACAAGTTGAGGATCTGGCCCAGTGAGGTGAAATGACTTACTCCTGGTCACACAAAGCAAGAGCCAGAGCCAGACATAAAACCACAATTCCTGATTCCCAGTCCTATGCTCTAACCCCTAATTCACACATAGATATCCCATAGATCAGAAAAAAAATACTAACAAAATAAAAATCAGAACTTTTATATGTTGAGACATTTGAAATTGGTGTTTTTATCGATCAATAAACATCTATATAGAACCATCATTATATCATTATATCTAGGGCTAGATAACTAATCTTTATGGCCCTGATCCAGCGATCCACATTCTTCACTTTAAGCGCGAGTACTGTCCTGGGGCTTGATTCTGCTCTTACTAAAGTCAAAGGCAAAACTCCTATTGATTTCAATGGTGCAGGACCAGACCCCTAGCGAATAGTCCAATTGGCTTTAATAGGACTACTCGTGCTTAAAGTTAAGCACATGCTTAAGATCTTTACTGGATCAAGGCCTATAATGGTTTGAGCAAATAAATGGGAGTCAAGAAACCTACAATCTGTTCCTGGTTCTGCCACTGGCTTGCTGTGTGAAAGTCACTTACCCTCTGTACATATCGGTTTCTCCTTGCGCACAATAGGGATAGTAATGTTTACTGACTTTTGAAAAGTATTTTGAGATATTTAGATGAAAAGAATATATAAATGCAAAATATTCTTATTATTAGTTAATAATAGCCACTGATCCAGTTATGAGGAATCAGCAGAATATGGAGAGGGCAGGTTTCTCAGACTGCTGGACTCCACATAGAAAAAATGCTCTGTACGTGCAAAGTACAATTAGTAGTAGTAGTAATTTAAGATTACAAACCTTAATCTTCCTGTCTTTTTAAAGCTTATGAAATAGAGAACAAAGAACAAGCCTTTTAATCTTTACTTTTATTTAAATCCAAGAGAACTAAAGGTGTTACCTTTTGCAAACAATCATTGCTTCTAAAAGAAAGCCCTTTGAAGTGAACAGTGAGGGTTCTTTCCACTTTCTATACCTCATCCTCCCACTTCATTTCAATGCTGGCAGTTCCAGTTTTGCTATGGAGACATGGAATGGAATTGTCATCAGCTGATGTTCCTGAAAGAAGAAATGTGTGTATGTAGGGAGAAGGGTATAAATGAAGGTTAAAATAAGAGTGAGCAATTCTGGTAATTGTATTTAAAGAAGAGCAGAAAGTGGAAATTAGACAAAGGTGCAATGACTTCCAGTTTGCTTACAGTTTTTCCAGTAATGTATTCTTTGGGAGTTGATTCATAGCTGTGACATCATACCTTGCAAATTTACAAATATTTTCCTTAGTATCTCGATTACTATACACATCACCAAAGAGCCCAACCGGCATGTTAAAATATTGTTTTGGACCATCTACATCCAAACAACAGAACTTCATGTTTCTATAACACCTTTCATAGGAGGATCTCAAAGCACTTTGTAAATGTTAATTACTGTTGCAATGAGCCTGACCACTGAGTATGCGATGGGTTATTTCCACTTCAACATTCAGCCAGTAGAGGGCTCCTAAATACTCAAGTACAGAAAAGGAAAAACAGACTGAAGTCAGAGGGGACAGGTGCAGGAGAGATTTGGGGCTGTGTGAAAGCAGGAAACAGCAGCCAGGTAGCTGGCTGGGGAGAGAAGGCCAGGTAGCTTGTAGGCTGAGAATGGCGAGAGCTGTACAGACTTACTCCTTAACACCATAACAGGAGGACAAGAAGTGCAGCCTGCATGCAGGACAGGGGGGAAGGTCCTGACAAGGCTCTTACCTTATTACCCTGGTACTAGACTTCTCTAGGAACTGTGTTAGGAACTGCTGAGTTATCTTTTGTTCTAAGCATTAAAACAATTGTGTCTAAGTTATATGCACCTTTTATTTTTGGCAGCCCCGGTAAAGGAATCTTCATTTGCTCAAAGTGTTTATCAGAACCCACCAAATACTATGCCTGGTGTGCCTACAAACACTTGCCTCTGAGCATGTGGTACAATTGCCAAAATCTAGGAAACTGGTACACTGGGACAACCTGCAGCAGCGCTGGATACAATACAAACAACAACCCTATAAGATATTATATCTATTTTACAGAGGGTTACAGTGAAGCAGAGGGCTGAATTCATCCGTAGGCCAAAGTTGTCCTTGACTAGGGGACGGTGAACTTCAGTTTGTCACTTTTATATCTCCACTGTATTGAAGCTTGCTAGGGACCAGTTCAACCCCCAGCACAGATCCAGGCAGTATTTTGAACTGCATGCAGGTCACACCCTGAATGTCTGTGTGCTAGACAATCCCAGTTCAGCAGCTCTGACCCCAGCAGCCTGTCTACACCCCCATTCTGGCTTCCACCAGCCTTGGTTACAACCAGCAAGGTGATCCCAACACACTCCCAGTCCTGAATTTCCCCAAAACCAGGTGATCTGCAGTGTCCAGACTTTTCCTGGACAGTTCAGAGAAAATGTCACAAAAAACATGACAGCTTATTAACTTGGTTTATGGTTAAAATGATATAAATTTATTAACAAAATATACATCAGATTAAGTGAGTTCAAGTATAAGTAAAACCAAACAAAATACAGTAACTCCTCACTTAAAGTCCTCCTGGTTAAAGTTGTTACATTGCTGATCAATTAGAGAACATGCTTGTTTAAAGTTGCGCAGTGCTCCCTTATAAAATTGTTTGGCAGGCGCCTCTTTGCTCACTGCTTGCAGAAAGAGCAGCCCATTGCAGCTAGCTGGTGGGGGCTTGGAACCAGGGTGGACCGGCAGCCCCCCTATCAGCTCCCCGCTCTCCTAAGTTCCCTGTGCGGCAGCTGCCCAGCAGGCTATCAATTGCCAGGCAGTTCAGCTGTCCCTCCCATCACTGCCCTGTGCTGCTCCTGCCCTCTGCCTTGGAACTGCTCCCAGGAGCCTCCTCCTTGCTGTGCAGGGGAGCGGGAAGGGAAAGAAGGCTGCTAATGTCAGGGTGTCCCCCTGCCCCCCGCTCCTTTAACCCATCTCCATAGTGCAAGGCGGGGTACACGACAGGGCTCAGGACGGCGGGAGCTTGCTGGCAGCAGCTGCTGTCTCAACTTGCTGATCTACATAAAAGGGCAGTGTACTTAAGAGTTGGGTGAGCGTACTTAAAGGGGCAATGCGCGTCTCTCACACACACAGGGTGTGTGTCTCTGTTTCTCTCTGTCATGCTGTCTCTCCTCTCTCCATTCGTGCTCGCTTGTAGTGTGTGAGGCTACATTAACAACGTGTTAACCCTTGAGGGCTGAACTGAGTGCTAGATCATTTAGCAGTAAGGCATTCCCTTTGGAAATATTTCACTCTCTTCCACCCTCTGACTCTACCACCTCAACCAAGCTTCACAATCATCATTGCTGTGTACAGTATTAAATTGTTTAAAACTTATACTGTATGTATATATATATATATTAGTGTCTTATCTGGCAAAAAAAATTCCCCTGGAATCTAACCCTTCCCCCCCCCCCCATTTACATTAATTCTTATGGGGAAATTGGATTCACTTAACATCGTTTGCTTAAAGTAGCACTTTTCAGGAACATTAATTCCTTGCTTAACATTGTAGTTCTGTATGCTTCTAAAAGTCTAAAACTTAATCTAGCCAGATACAGGCTTTGTTCAAGGTGGTTTCTCACCAGTCATTCTTCTTCCCAGTCATAACTGACTTTCCCCTAGTCAGAATCTTCCAGAGAAGTACAAGATGCTGGTTTCCCTTGTCATCTTAGGTGAAAGATCTTGGCCTAACCAGGTTTCTCATCTATACTCAGCTCCAGAGACTTCAAATGCCCCTCCCCCTTGATTCAAGGACCAGTCTTTCTCAGCTTGCAAGACTCTTGTTTCTCTCCATGATTGTATCTTCCAAAGTTCAATGACTTTGCTTCAAGAGGCAGGATGACTTCATGCTGTTCTTCCATCCTTGTAGGCTTCCATTGTTTTCAATTGCTCCATGCTTAATTTACATAGGAGACAGGTAAATAGCTATGACATTCCCTCCTGTCCGGGCAAACTATATAACCTAATATCAAGAAGTATCCATAATTCTTCATATAGTATTAATACATACATTTCATAATGATGTTAATCAACAGAAGCTGGGAATGGGAAACGGGATGGATCACTTGATGATTACCTGGTCTGTTCATTCCCTCTGGGGCACCTGGCATTGGCCACTGTCAGAAAACAGGACACTGGGCTAGATGGATCTTTGGTCTGACCCAGTATGGCCGTTCTTATGCCAGCATATCATTAGTTTTCAGAAAAGACCTTACTCATGATACACTTCTACAGTACAGTAATATTGTATATAATCAGTTGATTCAATTACTTATCACTTGAGGTTCAGTCACCCGTTACCCCTCCCCCCTATATCTTTACAGACTAGTAAACCTCTGAAATGGATTATTTTAAAAATAAAAGCCAGACCGAGATTCTCTCTCCTGCTGGATGTATACACTATGCTGTCTTCTCCCCCACTTGTTAGTGTGAGGTTTGCCTCTACCCTTTGTTAGCTTGATGGGTCCGTTTACTGCTTATATGTAAATTGAGGAAAACAAACATCCTTTGTTTAGAACAGACCTGTTTAACAACTCCCTGACATACCTGGTTTACACACACTTTAGGTGCAATTCCAGCGTGTACTTAATACCACATCGTGTATATACATCACGAGAATATTCATGATCAGTGAGTTACTAGTTTTCAAATGATACCTCACAAGGTATGTTTTGCACAAAGATTATTACAATACAGGGGTGCTTAGTGTCACACTGACCTAAACCCTGGTGCAGACACCACTAGGTCAAGAGAAGACTTCTTCCGTTGACCTAGCTACCACCTCATGGGAGAGGTGGATTTACTACATCGATGGAAGAACCTCTTCTATTGCTGTAATAAGTGTCTACATTACACAGTTGAATCAGGACCTGAGTGGTTAAATGACTTGCACAACACCACACAATAACTGGCAGTGAAGAAGAGGACCCAGGAATCAGTGCTGGTACCATCTCTACCAACCAAAGAAGTTAAATGGTAATTCACAATAGGATGGAAGTTCTTCTCAACTTGGAGTTTCAGCTGTTAAAAAGTTGTTAAAAAATTTTAAGACAGCTTTTCCATGAAGCTTTTCTGTCACCAGTAATGTGTGTAAGTGGTTTTTTGTTGTTGTTCTGGTAATTGCTTAGCAGCTGTAAATAAATCACTGTGTGTTTGACAGCCAGGCCTTTGTGGAAAATTGTGGGTTTTTTCAAGGGTAATGCTATTAAATACCCTCATTTGAAAATTATCAGGAATCTTATCACACAAAAAAACTTCTAGGATTCCATTTCTCTTCTTGGGAGGAAACTTACAGATAAACTTTGAAATGAGCCTTGTGCGTCTCACAATGCGCCAACCTGGTTAGAAATCATGCAAACTTTTGTTGCTCTTTAGCTGTATTCCCCCACAGGCTGTATTATAGCTCTCTAACCAGTCCCACAGCATTGAATGATGTCATGGGATCTGCAGTTCAGTGAGATGAAAGGGATAAAGCGGAACCCGCTGGCACTGGGGAAAGCTTCCAACACACAATTCACAACATAGCTTGGGAACTGAATCCAGCCACTCAACTCTAAGCATGTAAGTAAGAATCATGTACATTCTGCTATCACAAAAAAAGGGAGAGGGCAGGGGAGAACTAAAGTGATCCATTTTTAAACAAAAGAATTTGAGGATTGGAAGGCAGAATTTAAGAGTACAACTACCTGCTGAAAAGAGCTCTTTTCCCTCTCCAAAGCACTGCCTTTGATGTATGGCAACTGATCACTGATCAGATTACAAGCATTTGGTCTCGGTGCTCCTCTGCCTTTGATCTGCATGGTTAATTTTATTTTCCTGGATTTGGAGTTTCGTCTGGGCTTGTGCTGACATACTTTTTTTTAAAGGAGGCAAGTTAAAAGCAGTTAATACAGAAGCTCTGGCAGTGTGGATTAATTTGCAGAAAGGCTGGCTATTGGAAAAACTTCAGCATATAGCAGGTACTGCATTTAGTATTACATTGCAATCTTTTATTGCAGGATTTTTCAAAACTGACAAAGCTAGTTTATATTAGAATGAAAAACTTTGCAAATCTTGATTGAAATGTACACAGTTTAAAAGACACAGACCTATGTAGGAATGCAGTAAGTAGTTCATGCAGCATTTTTATGTGGAAAATCTATTATGCAAAGTTTTATTGAGGACAAGCTACCTAACAGATACAAAATCAGAGATCTAAACAAGATTAATTTAATTTCAACTAATATTCTTGGTGTATACCATTTTATGCTGTAGGGTTTATAGTCTGTGTCTTTAGCTTTGTCAATTTATATTTATTTAATACAAAGGTTGTGGGACTTAGAAGTGCATTACAGATTTTTTTTTAATTAATGTAAGAACAGATTAATTATGTCTCTTGCAAACCATGTATACTTTATTCTCCCACCTCCTCCCAGGCCATTTGCTAGGTCTATATATAATTCATTCTCCTAGCAATACTTTTAATTGTAATAACTGTGGACTCAGGATACATTTTGAAACAGAAGATATGTTTTAACTATAAATAATATGTTGATTTGTAAATGTAATGACACCTTTAAGTGCAAAGTTATTCATTTTAGCATTTAAAACTAGTAAAACTATATAGATTCCCTCATATACTTATTGATACAAATAACACCTCAGTCTGATATTAGCTTCCTTTAAGTCATTTTAAATAAAATATTAAAAAATCCTTAATCACATCCAGAGTGAAATCCTGGCCCTAATGAAATCAATGGGAGTTTTGCCACTGAGGTCAATGCAGCCAGGATTTCATCCCTAATGTTTTATATTCAGGTCTCCAAATTCATGTTTAAATTTAGTCAGTTACTGTGTGTTTTTAAAAAACAACCACCAATTCCTATAATATGTTTGAGAATATCCACTCATGGTATTTAAGAATTATATAACATGCACTAGCATTTTTAAGGGACAGAATTTTAGATGAGGTCAAGTCAAGTTTTCACATGCTCAGCACCCACAGTTGGAACCAGATTTTTAATAGGAGCTGAGCTCTCATTTATGAATCTAATGAAGGGCCAGATTTTCAAAGGAGTTCAGCATTCAAGTGCTGAGCAGTTTTGAAAATCTGGCCCTAAATATCTATTTGAATACCTTAAACTTTAAATTATCCACCTTGAGTATAGCATTTTACTACAAAACTGCAGATGACAAACAGAGCCGACACAAATAATGAAATATTGAATATTCATTAAAAAGGGTGCTAAAAAAATGACAGTAACAGTTTATCAACCTATTAAACATCAAACAGAAATCTTTATACTTTACTAGAAATGTATATGCCGCTACAATAACATGTAAAAATATCTTCCCCATCCTGCATAAACTTAGGTAAGAAAAGATAAAATTATCAGCACATTTTAAAAATATGCAGGCAGGCTTCATTAATCTGTATCAGTTTGCAAACTTCATTTTATTCCAAATTAAAAAACAACCAGTTATTCTAGACTATGTATATAAAGCACATTTTAATTTTTTCAAATACCCAGAGATTCTAATAAGTCAGTCCTGGATCAACCAGGCCTGATTTCAACTAATTAACTTCCCACAGCATCAATTAGATTCACATTCCTTTTTAGAGAGACCATTACATTATAAGAAAGGCAATTAGCACTGTATGAATAATATGTGGTCAAGAAAAGGCATTTTAAAAAGGCATAGCTACAATAAAAATGCAGTATGTTATTTAGAAAAAACAATTATTGTCTCAATGGATTATTATTGGTGTGCTTAAAGATATGTTCCCTGTTTTATTCTGCTGAGCAGACATCTTTTCTTGATCATCATTTTCTCGACTTCTTGTTATTTTATTGACTTGTACTACCTATTACTTTTGGAAGAAACTGTTTCTAAATCTGCTATTTGCTGCCAAGTAGTAAGAAAAATGTAGAAAAAAAACTACTGTATTTCACTGGTTTTGTTCACATCAGAAATCAAAATAGTTATTTCAGTGTATTATGAGCCAAATGTAAGTAAAATGTCATCGTAAGGGCCTGATCCTGCAAACACTTTCATAAGTGAGTAACTTACTGAAGTCAACAGGACTGCTAATGTGAATAATACTTACTCAACATAAGTAACCATTGCAGTATTCCGGCCCTAACATTGCCAAGAGACGCCAGGGATTTTAAGTAATCTTGCCCAATTGTTAAACACAGATCCTTTTCCAGTTTAAATGGCTTGAAATGTAACGCTTGCATACAGCAAAATGCGCACTAAAAAGTGAGAGCGCAGTGGGAGATATCAAAGTACAAGAAAAAAAACTTAGGCATTTTGTTAGTTTAAAAAGCAATGCTATAATAATTTAGCCTTTCATGGATCTGGCTTTTAAAGATTGAATAATAATAATACTTGGCATTTTTAGGGCTTTACATTTACAAAGCACAGTATAAACATGGATTAATCCTCAGCTTTAATCTGCACAAACAAAAAGAGTTCACATTGCTTTTTTTAAGCAAATCTGGCTAGAAGAGGACTCATGTAAATATTACTTATTAGACAGGCTTCAGCAGTTCTTGGTTAACATTACTGATCCATTTCCACAGATTGTTTTAGATATCATAAACATTTTGAGATTTGTAATAGTTAAGAATATCAAAAGACACTGTAAGGCTATGCTGACATCGGTTTCCAACAGCTGTCATAACAAGGGTAGATCTATCTTAATCTTTGAGCTATACAGATACCAATTTCCTATTGCTGCACAATTCCTGCTTTCACAACAGATATGTCATGCAACTTTGCCCTGTCAAAAGGGTCAACCTAAATTACTTCCCAACTGTTTCTCTTGTGCCTTCCCTACCACACAAATCTGCTTTTACAATTTTTGCCAAGTCCTAAAAAGGAACTAGCATTTTTTTAAATAGAGATCAAACATCACCTCATTTAAAATAATGTTTCCAATTTTCAAAATTCACAATTTACATGGAATTGACTCATCCATTTTATGTTCATAGGAAAAATCAATGATATCTAAAATTATATTACTTTGAAATAAATATCTGAATCTCAGATGCTTAGGAGTAATTCTCAGTGACTCCACAGAGAGAAACAAATATTTACTGGATTTACAGGTGTCAACACAAAATAGATAACATACTTTTAACAGCTGTCTGTAAATAGCAGAAGGATGTAGAATTCTCAGTGCTCTACAACAGCTGTCACTCACAACAGATGTACCATGGTTGTACTATATAGTATGTCACTCTTTATAAAAATTCCAGTGTCCTACAGTGTTCCCTTTGTCCAGGGTGCTAAAACAAAGTATTCCTCATTAGGCACTTTTTCCCATTAATAAATTATAAAATTGTTCAAGTACATTTTGAAAATGTATAAACTACTTATTCTTGTTGGAACCATTTGCCTCTTATGACCCAACTGAATATGTTACATTCTCTTTTTATCATAGTCAGTTGCATGATTAGTGAAAGAGAACTCTATTTTTATGCCATTATAAAGCTCTAAAGTTTGAGTTCTATGGATGAAAACTGCTAAACAAAAGCTAAGGTTGGTGAGGTAATATCTTTTATTGGACCAACTTCTGTTGGTGAGAGAGACAAGCTTTCAAGCACAGAGCTCTTCTTCAGGTCTGGGAAAGAAACTCAAAAGCTTGCCTCTCTCACCAACAGAAGTTAGTACAATAAAAGATATTATTTCACTCACCTTGTCTCGCTAATATTCTGGGGCTGACACGGCTACAACTACACTGCATCCATAAATAAGAGGTAGGCATTATTACCATCTGTTTTGGAGGATTTGAAAAATTCCTTATTACTGAAAGATGGCAATTAGCTATCTAAAATTCCTATTACTCACTGAATTTTTGGATTCATAACTTCCAAGTCCATTTCCAATGAATTTGTTATTCACCCTCTGCTAAGTTTTAGTAATTTCATCAACTGGTTCATTAGAAACAAAGAACCTTGAAATCAAATATTGGCAGAGAAAGTCTTTGGGCTGGATTCTCATCTCAGCCTGTTTCACCTTAGGTCAGAGCTGGCCACCCTGAGTCTGAGAAGGAGCCAGAATTTACCAATGTACATTGCAAAAGAGCCACAGTAATATGTCAACAGCTCCCCCATCATCTCTCCCCCCCGTCCCCCCTCTCCCAGCACCACCCACCCACCGGCAGCCCCACCGACCAGCACCTCCCTCTCTCCCCCCCCACCTCCTGATCAGCTGTTTCATGGTGTGCAGGAGGCTCTGGGGGAAGGGGGAGGAGCGAGGGCATGGCAGGCTCAAGGGAGGTGATAGGAAGGGGTGGAGTGGGGACAGGGCCTGTGGCAGAGCCAGGGGTTGAGCAGTGAGCACCCCCCGGCACATTGGAAAGTTGGCACCTGTAGCTCCAGCCCGGAGTCGGTGCCTATACAAGGAGCCACATATTAACTTCTGAAGAGCCGCATGTTGCTCCAGAGTCACAGGTTGGCCACCCCTGGATTAGGTGAAATGCCATTGACTTCAATAGTTATGGATTTACACTAGGGTAAGTGAAAGGAGAATCAGGCTCTTTCAGTTTACCTGTAAAAGGAATATTGTATGCCAGGGGCTGGATTCCATTTAGCAGTGTATTTTGATGTTCTTCCACTGCAGTGATAACTGATTAAATTCTGTAGGATTTTAAATTATTATTTCAGGATATAGAAAAATAAAAAGGAGGAAAAAAATTAAAACATGGGAAGGAGGAAAAGGACGTGGCACTGTGTGGTGGAAGAACTATGAGGTGGAAACATCTTTTCCTGGCCCACTGCTCTCCTGAAGCAATCAGTATTTTTAGTGAGGGAGGGACACAGCGCCTGGGGGAGTTATACTAAGTTTGATCAATGCAGCTGCACCCCCAAGCCCCAATCAGTTGATGCTAAATCAACAGGTACCAGCATGCGAGGCAGCACGTGGGAATCCTGGTTTTGAAGAGTTGGGTGAAAACACGCCAGTAAATCATCCAGCCTCATCACCGGATTCTCGGGAGCGAAGGACTGGGCTCCACCCCTAGGAATCTCAGAAAACTGGTCACGCTCAGGAGCAGGGAATCCTCGGATCATTTTGCTACCGGAGTCCCTAGTGGTTTGATTAGCCGCGCCTCGCTCAATGCGCCGGAGGGTCCCTGGCCTGCCCTGGAGAGTGTCTTGTTCCGCTTCACCGGGCGCAGTCACTTTCCCCTGCCGACGGCCGCACGGCCAGCCCGTGGGTTGCTAAACAGCAGTCCGGGCTTTTCGGGACTCCTGGGGCAGGCGGAGCCCGTCGGGACACTTGGCAGGCAGAGAGCGGCCAAGCCTGACTCGCTCCCAAGCCCGTCACCAGGCACTAGGGGGCCCCAGCACCAGCTCCCCCAGCATCGCCCAGTGCACTGCCCCGCCCCGCGCGCTGCCGGGGTGCCCGGCTCGCCCCCTGAGGCGCCGCGCCAAGAGCCCCCCCTCCCCGGCGCTGTGGAGCGTTCGTGGCTGAAACGCGCGTGCGGGACGTGACCCGAGAAACCCGCCGGAGCTGGCCCAACCGCCGCCGCCCTGGCCTGGCCCTCGCAGCTTCTCCCTCCTACCTCGGCAGCGCCGGTACTCGCGCCGAGCGCCTGCTCCTGAGACGTCACGTGGCGCCCGGGTGGCCGATTGGCTGCCCTGGGTCACCTGAGCGTACTCGAGTCCAGCCAGCGAGGGAGGGGAAGCGGCGGGCTGTTGCCTAGGCTACGAGAGAGCGGCGAGAGCGCTGGGCAGAGGCGGCCGAGGGAGGCGAGCTGACTCCGTGCGGGACCATCGCGGCGGCAGGTGTGTGAGAGCGACCCTAGCGGGCAGACACCCCCCACCTCCGGGGAGCGGAACGGTTGGGAACAGGAGGAGGAGGCGGCGGCTGGGGCAGGTAGGAGCAGGGGCGGCGTTGGGTGGGTGATGGGGGGCTGGGGGGAGGTGGGGCAGGAGGCCTGAGGCGGGACTGGGGCTGGGTGGGAGTAGTAGGTTGTAGCGGGGGGCAAAGGGCTGCGAGCGGAGAGTGTTCAGAGACTCTCCAGCTCCCCCGAGAGTGGCCTTGCCCGAGGTCAGTTGCTGCTAGGAGCGGTCCCAAGAGCCCCTGGCGTGTCCCGATGCCTTCACCCTCCCTGCTCCCCTCATCATGCTGCTGCCATGAACCTGCACCAACAGCAGCACTTGCATTTCAGGGGGAGGCAGTACTGGGAGTGATGGAAACAGCCTTCCTCATGAAACATGCTCTTTTTGTTTATTTCACTTAATTTGATCTGTTCCATAATGTATCCAGCTCTGCCCCCTCCTAGCTCGTATCCAAAAGCGCTTCAGAATGTATGTGAAAGATGCCAAGCAAAATAAAAACTCATGATAGATAATGTGTGGTAGCTATGAGCTCAGCCCTGCAGATCTTAACAGCTAAGAGCTACTTCTCCAAAGCAGACAAAAGGGTTTTGATCAGCCTGAGAGAGGTACTGAAAGCAAAATGTTCCTGAAAGGCGTGTCTTACTTTTCATGATGATGTTTTGTTTGTAAAACTTTAATCCATTACTATTTACTTGAAATAATTTTTGGGCAAGCAATAGTAGGACAAAAACTGGCACAGTCTCTTTAGGCTGGGTGGGAGTTGGAAGTTAAAAATTCACAATTGTGCTCTTTTGAAAACCCTTTGGTTATTTAAAGAGACAGACATCATAAAAATTATCTAATCTGCCCTTGGAGATAAAGCTTTAGCTCAGTCAAAATGAACAGTCCTGACAATTGATACTTGTTTAACATTTCTACATTTACTGTACAGTAAATCTTTGACATGGATGGTTTTATTGCATTAACAATAGGGTTCAGTTGTGTTAAATATGAGCAAAACAACACATTTATTCAGGTCTGTGAACAGGCTGGGTAATTACTTGGTAATCTTACTCAAGTAAAGTTTCACTTTTATCACAACTTCATATATAAACAGGAAGCTTTTCATTGTATAAACAAGGTTTATAGAAGTGGGAGTAAGTTTATTTTTGTATGATTATTTATCACATTTTATTTCAGAGAGTTGTACTCTATTAGTAAATGATTTACTGTACTACTTTAAGAATGTTAGCGGTTTGGATTGCTGACTAAGGAGATAATTTATTTAATTTTACTGATTTCCTGCCCCCCTCCTTCTTACCTTACATCAGTTTTTTAAGTATGACTGATTCCCTTTATTCTATATTTTCCAGTTTAGGAGAAGGCTGATCATACAAGCCCAGTTCTGGGCCTATCCCAAACCTATTACCTATTTCATAGAGCTGGAAGGGACCTTGAAAGGTCATTGAGTCCAGTCCCCTGCCTTCACTAGCAGGACCAAGTACTGGCAGTTTTTTGTTGCCCCAGATGGCCCCCTCAAGGATTGAACTCACAACCCTGGGTTTAGCAGGCCAATGCTCAAACCACTGAGCTATCCCTCCTTGTTAAAAGTAACACAGTAGGATCTTTTGAAAGTCCAGTAATACATAAAAGCAGCTCTTGTAATTTTTTAGATAGATGCAATAATCATAAGGTTAAATATTGAGTAGTTAATAGAGCAGGACACTTCTGAAGCAATCTTGATAAAAGAGCCAGCAGTGTATAGTAATATAAATGGAACGCAAGAGCATCATATAGACATCCATTTTTATTGTACTGAAACACATTCATAGGTATATACAATTGAAGTTCTAATATGAGATTTTACTCAGCAAAGTAATTTATTTTAGAAATTGAAGAGTAAGATAAGTTAAACATGCAGCAATATTACATGCTACAGGCCTGATCCTGAAACACGTGAGTAATAATTACTCACATAAGTAGTCCAATAGACTTCAGTGGAATTGGGACTGCTTTTCTGAGTAAAAGTCTGGCCCTGTAAAATCTCTCTCTTGATGTAGTTATAGACAACGCTTTACCATTTTGTGCTTCTCTCACTGAAGGATTTCCGTAAAAGAATAATTTGTGTTAGTCCTGGATGATGATGAGCTAGTATAATAGTTTGATCAGCATGTATTTGGTACACATCACTCACAAGTGGCAAAGCCAAGGATGAACGGTACAGTTCTGACCCAACTCATGCTGATAACCTAACCACACCTAACCACGATGTATTCTGCAAATATGACATGACAGATAAATCCTGTTTTAGGAACACTTTTAGAAAGTTTTAAAAATTATGGCACTTTTTTTACCTGTGCCTTTGCTAACTATGAGTCCAAGAATACAGTGCTCAGAGGGAGAAAATCTCACAATTTATGTGAAAAACCTCTAAAAATGGCCTAAATTAGCTTTTCTAGACATTGTAATGTGACAATTTTAAGGTCGGGTATCCCAGGCAGTTACAGAGGCAGAAGTGAATGCATGGCTGCCAAGTTTTGTGTAGTTCCATGTGTGACATTTTATGCAATATATGCAATTCTAACGTGTTGATTTAGTGGTGGTGAATGATATCTGATAGACACCAGATTTCCCACACCGGCTTCCCTGGAGTAGAGAGGGCAGGTTCAGCCAGGCAGGACCTTATTCCTTGCACACTTTACTCCAGGGGGCATTCTGCACCAAAAAAATAAAAATTCTGTACACATTTTAAAATTCTGCAAAAATCTGCAAATTTTATTTGTCAAAATAACACTACATAACCACACCAGTTTCAATTATTTTGGTAATTTATTTCAAAATACCTGTCAGCAAGTATCTTTGTAACAATACAGACACACAAAATTTCCCCCAAGAATAGAGAGTTAAAGAACCCCTATGACAACCCAGTTTCTGCTTCTCTGCCCCTTTCCCGCCCCCAAGCCCAGCCAGGGAGCCAGACACCCACAACCCCTCCCCCCACAGAGGCCAGCCACGGCTCCCACCCAGCCAATACATCCAAAGCCCCTTACCCCATAGTCAGCCACAGCCCCTGCCCCCGGCTCAGATACCTGCACCCCTTCCCCCCCAAAGCCCAGCCATGGCCCCTCCAGCCCAGACACCCGCCCCCCTCCCAGAGCTCAGGAATCCAGAGGGAGAAACAGCGTGATGCTCAGTACCAGGCTTGCATGGAGTTTCCTTCGCCGCCCTCTCCTTCCCTCAGGGCATGCTGGGAACTGCAGCTGCCAGGAACCCTCTAGCTCCCTCTCTCTCCCCCAAGCAGTGTCTTCTATGTGCGAGCTGGACTCTACCAGGTCTAGTGGCACCTAGCAGCACTGCAGCTTTTTACTGTGGGGGAAAGGAAATTCTGCATGCACAGCATTAATTTCTGTAAAATTCTGAATTGCCCAGTGGCACAGAATTCCCCCAGGAGCATACATTCTGCTCTGCCCGAGGGGACAGAGTTTGTCCCATTCCTACCTGCTCAGAAACACACTGAAGCCCGACCCCTCCACGATGAGTGTGACGCAATAGCGAACGAGACAGACAGAGTCTCTCTTTCTCACATGCACAACTGCCCATCCTCCCCTACCAGCGGGGTTTTACATTTCTACTGGCTGCTCCGAGTGCCTGAACCAACCTGCCTGCGCTGCCACTACCTTACCGCTACCGCTCTTGTGGCTTCTTTTTGCTTCCCCATCAGAAGTCATTTTTCTGCGGGGAAGCAAAGAAATCTGCAGGGACATTAATTCTGTGCACACACAGTGATGCAGAACTCCCCCAGGAGTATCACTTCATGATAAGTGAGGGAAGGCTTGTGGGGAGCTAGAGGTAACCAGGGGTGTCTGGGGGGAAGTGATGTTGCTGTGTGGAAGGAAACAAAGAGGGGGAGGGGTTATACGGTGGTGCAAGCTCCATTAGTCCCTTCCCTCCTATTAGTTTGTGTCCCTATCTTTTGTCCATTAGCCCTTGTCCCCACAACAGGTCCTGCTTCTCCCTTTGATCCTGCCCCCCTTCCCCTTGCTCACCTTTCCTGTCTGTAAGGCACTGATTCTGCTAATGCAACCTCCTTCACGCTCTGTGGCCGAGAACTGGCATAGAGAGTAGAGAGCAGTCAGAAGCGGAGGCAGAGAAGCTGCCTGCTGAGCAGGTGTTACAGTGGTCTGTGGTGGCGGGCAGGATAAACTGCAGCCCAAACTTCTTGCCCAGAGCCCAGCAGCAGAATGCATGACATTCACTCTGGGCCATGGGAATGCATGAGGAATAGCTTGCATGTATGAGTGTCAAGTGGAGTGTGTGACATCTGGCAAATCTGCGAATGATGAGCCCACTGGGAAGTTGGGACTCTTCCCATTCCTGTGATATAAAATCCCCTTTACCAGGCATCCCAAGCCATGAAGTAGCAGCTTAAAAATCATGACACTTATGGAAAACCTGTTACTGGGTTAGAACTTAATATTGCCAATCCTGAGGCCTGGTCTACACTACGAGTTTAGGTCGAACTTAGCAGCGTTAAATCGAATTAAGCCTGGACACGTTCACACGGCTAAGTCCCTTTTTTCGACTTAAAGGGCCCTTTAAACTGGTTTCTTTACTCCACCTCCGACGAGGGGATTAGCGATAAAATCGGCCTTAGCGGGTCGGAATTGGGGTAGTGTGAACGGAATTCGACGTTATTGGCCTCCGGGAGCTATCCCACAGTGCTTCATTGTGACCGCTCTGGACAGCACTCTCAACTCAGATGCACTGACCAGGTAGACAGGAAAAGCCCCGCGAATGTTTAAATTTCATTTCCTGTTTGCCCAGCGTGGAGAGCACAGGTGACCACGCAGAGCTCATCAGCACAGGTAACCGTGATGGAGTCCCAGGATCGCAAAAGAGCTCCATCATGGACCGAACGGGAGGTACGGGATCTGCTCACCATATGGGGAGATGAATCAGTGCTAGCTGAACTCCGTAGCAGTAAACGAAATGGCAAAATATTAGAAAAAGTCTCCAAGGCCATGAAGGACAGAGGCCATAACAGGGACGCACAGCAGTGCCGCATGAAAATTAAGGAGCTAAGGCAAGCATACCACAAAGCCAGAGAGGCAAACGGAAGGTCCGGGGCAGAGCCGCAAACATGCCGCTTCTACGCGGTGCTGCATGCGATGCTAGGGGGTGCAGCCACCACTACCCCAACCGTGTGCTTTGACTCCATCAATGGAGAATCACGCAACAGGGAAGCGGGTTCGGGGTACGAGGAAGATGAGGATGAAGACAATGAAGATATCTCACAGCAAGGAAGCGGAGAAACCGGTTTCCCCAACAGCCAGGATATGTTTATCACCCTGGACCTGGAACCAGTAACCCCCAAACTCACCCAAGGCGTGCTCCCAGACCCTGAGGGCACACAAGGGACCTCTGGTGAGGTAAATATTGTAAATATTACACATGGTTTAAAAGCAAGCATGTTTAATGATTAATTTGCCCTGGCAATCGCGGCCAGTACAGCTACTGGAAAAGTCTGTTAACATGTATGGGGATGGAGCGGAAATCCTCCAGGGACATCTCCAGAAAGCTCTCCTTCATGTACTCCCAAAGCCTTTGCAAAAGGTTTCTGGGGAGGGCTACCTTATCCCGTCCGCCATGGTAGAACACTTTACCACTCCAGGCCAGTAGCACGTAGTCTGGAATCATTGCATAACAAAGCATGGCAGCGTATGGCCCTGGTGTTTGCTGGCATGCAGACAACATCCATTCCTTATCGCTCTTCGTTATCCTCAGGAGAGTGATATCATTCACGGTCACCTGGTTGAAATGGGGCGATTTTATTAAGGGGACATTCAGAGGTGCCCGTTCCTGCTCTGCTGAACAGAAATGTTCCCCGCTGTTAGCTGCGTGGTGGGGGGGAGGGGTGAAGTGATCATCCCCGAGAATTGGGTGTGGGGGGGGAGGGGGTTTAGTTGGGTTTGTGCTGCATGCCGGAAACCGCAGCCCCTCCTTTTACATTGCAAACCCATTTTAAATGGCCAACCCAACTGGTGCTTGGTATGGGAAATGAGGGCGCTACTGTTTGAAACCATTCCCACATGTTAAGAAGGTTACAAAAGCCAAAAGACTGTGGCTTACCATGGCTGCCTGCAAGCCGAAATCTGTTGCCTGGCACTGCGTGAGTGATCTCTCACACCAAACCGGCAGGCCGTCAATATAAGAGGAAAAATGCGACCTTGTAACGAAAGCACATGTGCTGTGTAATGTGAACAGCAAAATTTAACGTGAAAGAGTGTACCCATTGTTCTCTAAAATGTGTCTTTTCTTAACCACCTCTCCCTTCTCCTCCACCAGCTGCAAATGTTTCTCCTTCGCAGAGGCTAGCGAAGATTAGAAGGAGAAAACGGCGGACTCAGGATGATATGTTCTCGGAGCTCCAGATGTCCTCCCACGCTGAAAGAGCACAGCAGAATGCGTGGAGGCAGTCAATGACTGACTACAGAAAAGCACAATATGAACGAGAGGAGAGGTGGCGGGCTGAATCGCGGGCTGAAAATGATAGGTGGCGTCAGCTTGTAGACAGAAGGCAAGAGTCGATGCTCCGGCTGCTGGAGCATCAAACTGATATGCTCCAGCGTATGGTTGAGCTGCAGGAAAGGCAGCAGGAGCAGAGACCGCCGCTACAGCTCCTGTGTAACCAACAGCCCTCCTCCCCAAGTCCCATTGCCTCCTCACCAAGACGCCCAAGAACACGGTGCGGGGGCCTCCGGCCACCCAGTCACTCCACCCCAGATGATTGCCCGAGCATGGGAAGGCTGGCCTTCAATAAGTGCTAAAGTTTTAAAGTTTTAAACTGCAGTGTGTCCTTTTCCTTCCCTCCTCCCCCACCCCTCCCGGGCTACCTTGGCAATTATCCCCCTAGTTGTGTGATGAATTAATAAAGATTGCATGAATGAGAAGTAACAATGACTTTATTGCCTCTGCAAGCAGTGCTCGAAGGGGGGAGGGGAGGGTGGGGTGGTTGGTTTACAGGGAAGTTGAGTGAACCGGGTGGGGGGGGGCGGAGGGTTCATCAAGGAGAAACAAACAGAAGTTTCACACCGTAGCCTGGCCAGTCACAAAACTCGTTTTCAAAGCTTCTCTGATGCGCACCGCGCCCTGCTGCACTCTTCTAACTGCCCTGGTGTCTGGCTGCGCGTAATCAGCGGCCAGGCGATTTGCCTCAACCTCCCACCCCGCCATAAATGTCTCCCCCTTACTCTCACAGATATTGTGGAGCGCACAGCAAGCAGCAATAACAATGGGGATATTCTTTTCGCTGAGGTCTGAGCGAGTCAGTAAGCTGCGCCAGCGCGCTTTTAAATGTCCAAATGCACATTCCACCACCATTCGGCACTTGCTCAGCCTATAGTTGAACAGGTCCTGACTACTGTCCAGGCTGCCTGTGTATGGCTTCATGAGCCATGGCATTAAGGGGTAGGCTGGATCCCCAAGGATCACGATAGGCATTTCAACATCCCCAACGGTTATTTTCTGGTCCGGGAAGAAAGTCCCTTCCTCCAGCTTTCGAAACAGACCAGAGTGCCTGAATACGCGAGCATCATGTACCTTTCCCGGCCATCCCACGTTGATGTTGGTGAAACGACCCTTGTGATCCACCAGGGCTTGCAGCAGCATTGAAAAGTACCCCTTGCGGTTTATGTACTCGGTGGCTTGGTGCTCCGGTGACAAGATAGGGATATGGGTTCCGTCTATCGCCCCACCACAGTTTGGGAATCCCATTGCAGCAAAGCCATCCACTATGGCCTGCACGTTTCCCAGAGTCACTACCCTTGATATCACCAGGTCTTTCATTGCCCTGGCAACTTGGATCACAGCAGCCCCCACAGTAGTTTTGCCCACTCCAAATTGATTCCCGACTGACCGGTAGCTGTCTGGCGTTGCAAGCTTCCACAGGGCTATCGCCACTCGCTTCTCAACTGTGAGGGCTGCTCTCATCCTGGTATTCTGGCGCTTCAGGACAGGGGAAAGCAAGTCACAAAGTTCCATGAAAGTGCCCTTACGCATGCGAAAGTTTCGCAGCCACTGGGAATCGTCCCACACCTGCAGCACGATGCGGTCCCACCAGTCTGTGCTTGTTTCCCGGGCCCAGAATCGGCGTTCCACGGCATGAACCTGCCCCAGTAACACCATGATTTGCACATTGCTGGGGCCTGTACTTTGTGAGAGGTTTATGTCCATGTCAATTTCCTCATCAATCTCGTCGCCGCGCTGCAATCACTTCCTCGGCTGGTACTGGTTTTGCTTTGGCATGTCCTGGCTCTGCATATACTCCAGGACAATGCGCATGGTGTTCATAGTGCTTATAATTGCCGCGGTGATCTGAGCGGGCTCCATGATCCCAGTGCTATGGCGTCCGGTCTGAAAAAAGGCGCGAAACTAGTATCTGACGGAGGCAGGGAGGGGCGAGTGACGACATGGCATACAGGTACAGGGAATTAAAATCAACAAAGGTGGCTGTGCATCAGGGAGAAACACAAACAACTGTGACACAGAAAAGATTGAACTCAAAACCCTGGGTTTAGCAGGCCGTTGATTTCATGGAGAGAGGGGGAAGCAAATGAATACAGAACAAATCTGGTCCATCTATTTTTTACATCTTAAGCTGGAAGCCGACGGTGCAGCATGACTGATAGCCCTCGGCATCTTCTGGGTGCTTGGCAGAAAATACTGGGTGCTTGGCAGAAAATAGTGTACTAAGACTGATAGCCATCATCGTCAAGACAGTTCAATAGGACTGAGCATGTCTGCCCAGGTGCCTCTGATTGAACTGCAATATGACGACGATGGATATCAATCTTAATACACCATCTACTGCCAAAAGGCAAGGGGCTGCTGCTGTGTAGCAATGCAGCCCCACGTCTGCCAGCCCCACGTCTGCCAGTACCCAGATCACCGATGAAGGCTACCAGTCATACTGCACCGTCTACTGCCAAAAGGCAATTAGTTAGCTGCTGCTGTGTAGCAATGCAGTACCACGTCTGCCGGCACCCAGATGACATATGGTGGAGCTGAGCTGAGCTGAGCGGGCTCCATGCTTGCTGTGGTATGTTGTCTGCACAGGTAACCCAGGTAAAAAGGCGCAAATCGATTGTCTGCCGTTGCTCTGACGGAGGGGGAGGGGCCTGACAACATGTACCCAGAACCCCCCGCGACACTGTTTTGCATCATTCAGGCATTGGGATCTCAACCCAGAATTCCAATGGGCGGCGGAGACTGCGGGAACTGTGGGATAGCTACTCATAGTGCAACGCTCCGGAAGTCGACGCTAGCCTCGGTACTGTGGATGCGGTCCGCCGACTTAATGCACTCAGAGCATTTTATGTGGGGACACACACAATCGGCTGTATACAACCGATTTCTATAAAACCGGCTTCTATAAATTCGACCTAATTTCGTAGTGTAGACATACCCTGAGTCTCAGGCTGGTATGTCTTTCCTGGTAGATTCTACATTTAGGAGGAGAAGGAAGAGATATTTCTGTGAAAGATTAAGAGCTGAATGTTAAAATAAATTCTGAAAGACAAGGGATTATTGAACAGAGGGCAGGCGAGACAGTCTAATGCAAGGATCGGCAACCTTTGGCATGCGCTTGTCCACAGGTTGGCTGATCGTGGCTCCCACTGGCTGCAGTTCCAATGGGGGTGGTGGGAAGTGATGGCCAGCACATCCCTCGGCCCGTGCCGCTTCCCGCAGCCCCCATTGGCCTGGAATGGCGAACCATGGCCAGTGGGAGCCGCGATCGGCCGAACCTGCGGACGTGGCAGGTAAACAAACCGGCCTGGCAGGCCGCATGCCAAAGGTTGCTGATCCCTGGTCTAATGTGCATGATAAATTTATCATGCACGGCTCTTTAATTTATTTTATGATCTCACACTCACCACATATGAGGCGGCATATACATATACAAATGGCCATAAAACTGTGTTAATTAATATTTAATATATATGGGAGTTCTTTTACAAATTGAGTGGAATGTATGACCTTTGTTCACATTTCCTAATATAGTTTGGGTTAATATATCACTGTGCATCTGTACATGAAATTACTTTTTGACATCAGTAACATGCACCATCAATTTCAAATGTCCTTATTTTCATAAATAAAAAAACTCAATTGGGTAGATTTCTAAGTAGTAGTGGTGTCTGTGGGAGGTGGGAAAAATCTCTAAATCTGTTGAATTAATATCTGAGGGCACTCACTCAATACTTGGAGAAACATCCATTAGCTACTTGTTACTTTGAATACATAGAATAATTGGCTAGTGTCCAGCTGACATCAACGTAATGCCAAGTTGATACCAAGAGAGAACAAATTTGCCCAATGGCAACCTATTATTAAGCACTGTAATGTCTACTTTTTAAGCAGCACTTTCAAGTTTGAGACAGAAACAGGAAACATGCAGCTGGCACAGTTATGTCTCTTTCAAGACTTGCTTTCAGGTGAGTCAGTTATTAGTGTACCTCAACCTCTCGGATTATTTTTATCTACATTTCAGGATGAGGAGTGAATTTTTTTTACTCTCTACTTTTGGTACAGAAGTCTTGTGTTGTACACTGATCCTTCTGCTTCTTACATATAATAGCTGATATCTCTCCTGGGATTTTGTTTTAGTGGAATTGGGACAATAACTTAAATAATTGCATGATATAAAACCACAGTCATACATCTCTGCTGAAAGGATTTGAATACCTTTTGCACCTATTAAACCTGACTGAGTGTCCCTTAAGTTTAAGAACCAGATGTTCACAAGTTTCCTTTGCAAGTTATGATATTTATTTAGAGCTTAAACCCAGATATCCTTTTGATAATTTATCATTTTTAAAGCTGAGAAAAACTGGGAGATTGGTAACATTATTTACAAACTGAACAGTCAACATATGGTACAGCAAAACAGGTAGATGAGTTGTGAAAGTCTGATAGTTAGGCCTGGTCTACACTAGGAGCTTATATCGAATTTAGCGCCGTTACATCGAATTAACCCTGCACCCGTCCACACCACGAAGCTACTTAGTTCGAAATAGAGCTCTTTTAAATTCGACTTCTGTAATCCTCGAAAACGAGAGGAGTAGCGCTAAATTCGAAATGGCAATATCGAATTAGGCTAGGTGTGGATGGAAATCGACGCTAATAGCTCCGGGAGCTATCCCACAGTGCACCACTCTGTTGACGCTCTGGACAGCACTTCGAGCTCGGATGCTCTGACCAGCCACACAGGAAAAGCCCCGGGAAAATTTGAATTCCTTTTCCTGTCTGGCCAGTTTGAATCTCATTTTCTGTTTGGACAGCGTGGAGAGCTCAGCAGCACTGGCAACGATGCAGAGCTCTCCAGCAGAGTTGGCCGTGCAATCTAATAGAAAGAGGGCCCCAGCATGGACTGATCGGGAAGTCTTGGATCTCATCGCTGTGTGGGGCGATGAGTCCGTGCTTTCAGAGCTGCGCTCCAAAAGAAGGAATGCAAAGATCTACGAGAAGATCTCGAAAGCCATGGCAGAGAGAGGATACAGCCGGGATGCAACGCAGTGCCGCGTGAAAATCAAGGAGCTGAGACAAGGCTACCAAAAAACCAAAGAGGCAAACCGACGCTCCGGATCCCAGCCCCACACATCACGTTTCTACGAGGCACTGCATTCCATCCTAGGTGCGGCCGCCACCACTACCCCACCACTGACCGTGGACTCCGAGGATGGGATATTGTCCACGGCCGGTTCCTCCTCGGAAATGTTAGGTGACGGGGAAGATGAGGAAGGAGATGAGGAGGACGAGGCAGTCGACAGCGCTTGCACCGCTGATTTCAACGACAGCCAGGAGCTCTTCATCACCCTTACCGAGATCCCCTACCAACCGTCCACAGCCCTTACCCCGGACACCGAATCAGGATCAAGCAGTGAGTGCTTTAAACATCTAAACATTTCATTTTAACATAACTGGAATATTTATATTGTTAAGAATGGGCTTTTCAGTCACTCATTTAAACATAGAAACTTTTATTTATAACAAAACAGGAATATTAACTATATTAGTAATTTGTTGTTCATGATTTGGTTGGCTTAGTGAACTATTTACTCCTAACTATATATAGAAAATCAAGTACTGTCCGGATATTCATGATTAGTCCACCACAGGACGCTCCACTCTGTAGTCCGTTATGCTGAACTTAAAGGAAAAGGCGGTCAATGTGCCTGGGAATGGACAGACAGTCCTCCTGGGATAGCTCGGCATAGCTCTCCTGCAGGTACCGCTCCAGCATGCGCACGAGGTTCAATGGCAGGGCGATCTTGTTTGGTCCCCCGTGGTAACACACGTTCCCACGCCATGAGTCCATCAGGTAGTCAGGGATCAGTGCGCGGCACAGCATGGCGGCATACGGCCCAGGCCTCTGCATGCTTTCACGCAGCATCCTTCCCCTCTCGGTCTCCGAGATCCTCATGAGTGTTATGTCACACATGACGCCCTGCTTTAAAGTAGGGAGGGGAATGTTAGTATTGGGACTGCTTTACAGCCACGCTGTGGAGGCGGCAGAGGGGCAGCATACAGGGATCTTTCCCGGGGACAGCCGCGAGGTGGTGGGACAGGGGCAGAGCTCATGCTTCCCTGATTGCTGCCAGCAGAGAGTGGCCTTGCATTCAGTGCGAAAGGAGCCCAGTGCTACTATTACATGTTTAAGCTGCCACAAGTCTACGGCTTACCATGTTTTCCTGCAGCAGAAGTAGAGGTGTCCTGCAACGCTTCTCTGATCGCAACTGCAGGACCCCAGACACATAAGGCGAGGGCCGAAAATTCGACCTTGTCCTGAGTGCACATGTGAAAGGTGCAGTGCATGGTGTTGTTCACAGAGAAAGACTATGCTCTTTGTTAGCAACTTCATGTATCTGTCTCAGGAATTTACTCCCTTTTTCCCATTCCCACAGACACATCTGCGACTGTCTCCCAACCCAGCCTGGCATCACACTCCCAGAGGCTAGCGCAGATTAGAAGAAGGAAGAGAAAAACGCGTGAAGACATGTTTTATGAACTTATGGAGTGCTCACGAGAGCAGGCAGCCCAGACGACACAGTGGAGGGAGAACTTGTCACAAATGCACAGAGCAGTCATGGAACGGGAGGAGAGGTGGCGCCAGGAGAACCAGCAGGCTACTCAAACCCTGCTGGGACTAATGAGGGAGCAAACGGAGACGCTCCGGCGCCTAGTGGATGTTCTGCAAGACCGGAGGCAGGAGGACAGAGTACTGCTGCTGTCTATCTCTAACCGCCCTCCCCCGCCACCAAGTCCCACACCCCCCTCACCAAAAGTACAAAGAAGGAGGGGCGGCAAGGTCCGTTAAAACTGTCAGTCGGCCACTGCACACTGCTGCAGCAATGGAAGGCTCTCGTTCCAAAGTTTGAAAAGTCCTTTCCTACCCATCTCACACTAGCCCATGTCCAAGTTTCCTCCACCCCCCCCCTTTTCATGTGCGGTTCACAATAAAACATCTGTTTCTGTTAAGTACTGTTTCCGAGAGTGTCTTTTGGAGGGGATTCTGTCTGAAGGGGGGGAAGGGGTTTGTTACTTGGACAGGACAGTCACCTGTAGCAGGCTACAGAGGCGGGGGCAGGTCCAGCATCAGGACACATACACAGCACAGTCACCAGTTACCCTGGTCAGTCTGGGAGGCGGTTTTCTTGTTCTGGGGTGCGAGGGGGTTGATCTGTGACTTTGTGGCGGGGGAGGGCAGTTAGAGATCCTATGCCGCGGTCCTTATCCTGGATCACAGAGCCACGCAGCAGGGGATCTGTTACCCTCCGCCCCCTGCCAGAAAGTCACTTGGCCGACACATACATCCAGTCCCGCCCAGGACTGCTGGCAGGCTGCGTTGAAACAACCAGTCCAGCACTGCGGAGCCTGTCATTCCCGGACTTTAGAAGCATCATTTGCATCAAAACACTAAGCCCGCCCCCCGCCACAGTCTGCGTCCCCGGTTTGAAACATTCCCGCGAAAACAGTAAAAAAGAGAACCTTGTGCATTAACGGAACAGAAAAGATTTTATTTGTTGGGAAGGTGGGGAAGGGGGTATGTAACTTGGAAGGATAGTCAACAGTAACTGGGTAAAGAAACGGGGGCAGGTTCAGCATCTGTGTCCACAAAGTAAAAAGTCACTGGAGACCCTGTTCAGTCAGGAACCTGGCTTTCAAAGCCTCCCTGATGCACAGCGCGTCCCGCTGTGATCTTCTAATCGCCCTGCTGTCTGGCTGGACGTAATCAGAAGCCAGGCTATTTGCCTCAACCTCCCACCCCGACATATAGGTCTCCCCCTTGCTCTCACACAAATTGTGGAGCACACAGCAAGCAGCTATCACAATGGGGATATTGGTCTCGCTGAGATCACAGCGAGTGAGTAGGCTTCTCCATCTCCCCTTGAGACGGCCAAAAGCACACTCCACCACCATTCTGCACTTGCTGAGCCGGTAGTTGAATAGTTCTTTCCCTGAGTCCAGTGCGCCAGTGTAGGGCTTCATGAGCCAGGGCATTAGCGGGTATGCGGGGTCCCCGAGGATGACTGTAGGCATCTCCACATCCCCAACAGTTACTTTGTGGTCCGGGAAGTAAAGACCGTCCTGCAGCCGTCTACACAGACCAGAGTTCCTGAACACCCTAGCGTCATGAACCTTGCCAGGCCATCCAACGTAGATATTGGTAAAACGTCCCCGATGGTCCACCAGTGCTTGCAGCACCATGGAAAAGTAGCCCTTCCGGTTGATGTACTGGCTAGCCTGGTGGTCCGGTGCCAGGATAGGGATGTGAGTCCCATCTATAGCCCCACCGCAGTTTGGGAATCCCATCTCGGCAAAGCCATCTCTGATGAGCTCCACGTTTCCCAAGGTCACTACCTTAGATAGCAGTAGCTTGACGATTGCCCTGGCTACTTGCATAACAGCAACCCCCACGGTAGACTTGCCCACGCCAAACTGGTTAGCGACGGACCGGTAGCTGTCTGGCGTTGCGAGCTTCCAGAGGGCTATGGCCACTCGCTTCTGGACAGTCAGGGCTGCCCGCATCCGGGTGTCCTTTCGCTTCAGGGAAGGGGACAGCAACTCACACAGTTCGAGGAAAGTCCCCTTCCGCATGCGAAAGTTGCGCAGCCACTGGGATTCATCCCAGACCTGCAGCACTATGCGGTCCCACCATTCCGTGCTGGTTTCACGGGCCCAGAATCACCGTTCAACAGTATCAACAAGACCCAGTGACAGTGAGATGTCCTGGGCGCTGGGTCTCATGTTCTCAGAGAGGTCGGAGCTAGTGTCCGACTTCATGCCGTCACGGTAGTGCCGTAGCCTCCTCTCATGATTGATCTGCAGCTGCCTCTGGTACAGGTGGAGGAGAAGCTGCGAGGCGTTGAGAACTGCCACAACTGCAGCGATGGTCGCAGAGGGATCCATGCTCGCACTGCTGTGGCGTCCGCGCTGTCAGTAATCAGAAAAGCGCGCGAACTGATTTCCCGCCGGCGCTTTCAGGGAGGGAGGGAGGGAGGGCTTGAGTGACGGACGGATGACGACAGGCGCCCAAAAGCACCCTCGACACATTTTTTTACCCAGGAGGCATTTGGGGCTCGACCCAGAATTCCAATGGGCAGGGGGGACTGCGGGAACTGTGGGATAGCTGCCCACAGTGCACCGCTTCCAATGTCGACGCTTGCCCCGTTAGTGTGGACTCACAAAGTCTCACAAAGTCGAATTACTGTCCTTAGTGTGGACACACACGTTCGACTTAGTAATATCGATTCCACATAGTCGAATTAACTAAAATCGAAGTACTCTCGTAGTGTAGACAAGGCCTTAGATGCCAGTTCAAAAACACTTGGTTTTTGGAACTCGATTCTGAGTTGTAACATATTGGAACTCCTGATGTTTGAAGGTGTTGGTTTTGGCAACAGAGTTATAAAGCTGGTAGATTTTTTTTTCAATAGAAAATATTTCACAGTTGCAATAAGAGAAACATTTCTACACTTAAGCCAACAAAAATGTGTCAGTTTAATACAGTGTGCACCTCTGTATGCTTCTTAGGTTCTAAAAATCTACAAACAATATGCTGTAATAGGATAATTTTACAAGGAACACAGTGTGACTCCAAAAGCTAAGATATAGGAATGTATCAGAAAGGAAAGGTTACTGTCAGTCTTTAGAATAGAATTTTCTGTACTGATGATCAGTCTTTGCCATCTTTTGACATTTGTTTTTAATCCACTTGTGATTACAGTATAACATTATAATAGTCAAAATGTGTATATATATCACTGGCTTTGTTTCAGCACTAGTTTTAATAAATTACATGTTTGCCAACTGATTTTAACACTATTAAAGTTTCAGGTTATTGCATATTGGAAAAAATGTATAGTATGAATGGGGCTTCATTTCACAAAGTTAATATAGTTTTATTGCAGTAAAACTATTACCTATAGCAAGTGCTACATCTGGTAGCTAATAAATCAAGCTGTTCTTAAGTTATGGAAAAATAAAGAAGAATTTAAGTGACTTGCTCTGAAAAACTATCCAGACTGTTTAGATTATGCCACAGCTTCATATTTTGGGTAATTTTTAGTACACTTTAGCAAGATCATTTATATAAGTCATTTTATATAGAAGTGTGAAAATAGTTATCAAAACAACAATTTTACATTCTTAAACTTCTGTTTTGACATTTCACAGATCTATTTTCACAATGAAAGAAAACAGACAAAAGTACGCATTTTCTCAAAACAGAATTGCTGTTTTTAATTTTTTTTTTTAAATGTAAATGAAAAATCCCATATTTGAACTTTGTGATAGTGTTGTGATTATGGAGATCACTATTTAGTGTGTTATAGATTCCTAATTATATTCATATTATGTTTTGTTTACCCCTTGTCAAATAAAATGTATTACTCTGGAATAGACTAAATGGTATAAGTGCACATAATTTACTAATCAAATAGTAATTGAACAGTCAAATCAAAGCAATTTAAAAGCTATCAATTTTCAGTTTTATGTTTACTTCAAATTATTCTTAATTGCCTGACTTAATGCTTTCCTGCCTTTATAGCATTAAAGAAAATGAATAATTTATTTTATTTTCTTCCGTGAGAATATGAATTTTTGATACCGGAAAATGGAGTGGAGTTAAATTCTGCCTATATTGAAGCCAATAAGAATTTTGCCATTGACTTCAGTGGGGCCAGGATTTCATCCATGTTGTTTATTTCAAAGAGTACAATAGCCATCTTAAAGTTCATATACTATTGTTTCCTTAATTTTTTTAAAATTACCTATATAATAAAAAAATCCATATTCATGGTGTTTAAAGCCAGAAAGGACCATTAGATCATCTAGTCCAGTGGTCTCCAAAGTGGGGTGCACGCACCCCAGGAGATGCACAAGAGGATCCTTGGGGGTACGCGGCAGGAGGAGCGCTTTTTTTTTTTTTTTTTTTTTTTACTTCGGCAGTTCGGGTAGGAGTCCGAGTTTTGCTTTGTTTTTTGCTTGGTGCGTGCTCAAAAATTTTTTACTGATGGGGTGCACGATCAAAAAAGTTTGGAGACCACTGATCTAGTCTGACCTATGTATCACAGGTCACTTAAATTTTACCCGGTTATCCCTATATTGAGCCAAATAACATATTTGGCTAAAGCATATCTTCCAAAAAGGCATCCAGTCTTGATTTGAAACTTACAAATATGTGTCTAATTTGAATTTGTCTGACTTCACATGCCAGCCATTGATTCTTCCTATGTCTCCTATAGATTAAAGAGTCCTTTAGTATTCAGGTATTTTCCCCCTGTGAAGGTACTTGTACGGTGTACCCAAGTCACCTCTCAATCATCTTTTTTATGAACGAAACAGATTTAACACTCTAAGTCTCTCACTGTAAGGCATGTTGTGGCTCTTTTCTATACTCATTCCAATTTTTCAATATCCTTTTTAAAATGTGGACACTCAAATTGTATGCAGATTTCCAGTATCGATCTCACCAGTGTCGTATACAGAGGTAAAATTACCTCCTTTACTCCTACTTGTTACTTCTCTGGTTATACATCCAAGGATCACATTTGTCCTTTTTGCCACAGCATTCCACTGGGAGCTCATGTTGAGTTACTTATCTGTTGTGACCTCTAAATCCTTTTCAGAGTTGTTGATTTCCTGGCTACAATCCCCCATTCTGTAGATATGGCCTGCATTGCTTGTTCCTAATTGTGTAACTTTGCATTTGGCTATATTAAAATGAATTTTGTTTGAATTGGCCCAGGTTACCAAATGATCGAGATCACGCCATGTAACTGCCCTGTTATCATTATTTACCACTATCCCAATCTTTGTGTCATCTGCAAATTTTATAAATAGTAATTTTATATTTACTTCCTGATCATTGATGAAAATGTTTAATAGGGTTTGGCTTAGTACTGATTCTTGAGGCATCTCACTAGAAACACCACCATTCAATAATGATTCCCTATTGACAACTACTTTCTGAGATCTGTTAGCCAGTTCTTAACGATTTAACATGTGCTCTATTCCAGGGTGGATTGATTTAAATCAAGGAGATTTAAATCATCAAGTGGAAAGCCTCAATTTAAATAAACTTTCTCATTTGTACTGCCTTTATTTTGTTACCTAGGAGGGTACACTATAACTATATATATTTATTTAAGCAATTATATAGCTTAATATTTTCAGATTCTTATTAATTGGACATCTTACTATGTTAGAAGATGGTGAACTATATATTGGTTATATCCTAGGCCTTGTCTACACCCAGCCGCTAGTTCGGCGGCTGGGAATCAAAGTTCCGGGTTCGATTTATCGCGTCTGGTCTGGATGCGATAAATCGATCCCGGAAGCGCTCGCCGTCGACTGCGGTACTCCAGCTCGGCGAGAGGAGTACCGCGGAGTCGACGGGGAGCCTGCCTGCCGCGTGTGGACCGCGTCTGAACCGTGGTAAGTTCGAACTAAGGTATGTCGACTTCAGCTACGTTATTCACGTAGCTGAAGTTGCGTACCTTAGTTCGAAGTTGGGGGTTAGTGTAGACCAGGCCCTAGATAATTAACTTTTTGCTCATGATTTATGTCAAGCTCTATTAGGATGGTAACTGGAATTTAAACACACACAACAGCATATAAAATGTATTTTTATTAAACCAAACAAGTCCTTAACACAATACATGACCTAATGTGCCATATTTCTAAAACTTGACCTCAAAAGTTAGATGTTTTTCACCTGATTCTTTCTTTATATAGAAAAGCAGCATTTAACTCAAAGTTTTTGATAGAGACTCATGGATTCAGCGTATTTATTTGTTATTAAAATGTTTTAAGAGATTATAACAAGTTTAGGCCTTAACATATTTTGTATTAAATTCAGATTTAATTTTAAGCAGGTTTACTTTAAAAAAGGAAAACTTAAGATAATTTGAATAAAATAAAAAATCTGATTTTTTTTATGTACTCTGCTCTATTCTTATTATAAATTCCTGGGTTTTTTAAAATCAAAATGTGTGGTACTAAGTTAAATATCTAAGTATATTTCTTGCAGTTAGTTTATCAACCATACCTGTGATCTCATCAAAGATTTAAAAAGGTTTGTTTGACAAGTCCTATTTTCCATAATACCAAGTTGACTGGCATTAATTATATTCCTCTCTTTTAATGCTTTATAAATTGATTCTTGTATCAGCTTTTCAATTTTTTTGCCTGGAATTGACATCAGGATAACCAGCCTAGGTCGTATCCCTTACACATTTTGAATATTGGCACAAAATTAGCACTCTTCCAGTCTTCTGGAATTTCCCTGGTATCTCAAGATTTATTAAAAAATAACATTGTCAGCTAGAGATTTCTTCAGCCAACGCTTTTAGAACTCTTGGGTTCAAGTTATCCAAGCCTGCTGATTTAAAAATGTTTATCCCTCATAGATGTAAACATCCTCCTCAGTTACTAATGAACTGTAATCCTCATATCTTTTGTCATCCTAATATGGTGTCCTTATATCATTCTGCTTCTTTCCAAATATGGAACCGAAATATTTATTGAACACTTTTGCTATTTCTGCATCACTATTGACAGTTTTACCATCTCCGACTAGTAATTGTCCTATATCATTGTTAAGATTTCTTTTGTTCCTATTATACTTAAAGAAAACTCCTTATTGTCCTTAGTCCTACCAGCCATGTTTTTTCCCTGATGGCTTTAGCTTCCCATATCAATTTTCGACACTTCATAATTTCTAATTTATATTGATTGCCATCTATTTCCCACTGTCAAGGCTCCTTCCCCACTCTGAACTTTAGGGTACAGATGTGGGGGCCTGCATGAAAACTTCTAAGCTTAACTACCAGCTTAGATCTGGTCCGCTGCCACCACTCCCAATGTGCTAATTCCCTTCCCTGGGTAGTCTTGAGAGACTCTTCACCAATTCCCTGGTGAATACAGATCCAAAACCCTTGGATCTTAAAACAAGGAGAAATTAACCATCCCCCCTCCTTTCTCCCACCAACTCCTGGTGGATCAAGATCCAACCCCCTTGGATCTAAAAAACAGGGGAAATCAATCAGGTTCTTAAAAAGAAGGCTTTTAATTAAAGAAAAAGGTAAAAATCATCTCTGTAAAATCAGGATGGAAAATAACTTTACAGGGTAATCAAACTTAAAGAGCCCAGAGGAACCCCCTCTAGCCTTAGGTTCAAAGTTACAGCAAACAGAGGTAAACACCCTAGTAAAAGGTACATTTACAAGTTGAGAACACAAAGATAAAACTAACACGCCTTGCCTGGCTGTTTACTTTCAAGTTTGAAATATGAGGAACTTGTTCAGAAAGATTTGGAGAGCATGGATTGAGGTCTGGTCCATCTCAGTCCCAAGAGCGAACAACCACCAAAAACAAAGAGCACAAACAAAAGCCTTCCCCCCACCAAGATTTGAAAGTATCTTGTCCCCTTATTGGTCCTTTGGGTCAGGTGTCAGCCAGGTTACCTGAGCTTCTTAACCCTTTACAGGTAAAAGGATTTTGGTGTCTCTGGCCACGAGGGATTATATTATGGTACACAGGAAGGCTGTTACCCTTCCCTTTATAGTTATGACACCCCCTTTTTGCATTTGTTACACATTACTCTTCTAATTGATACCTTTGTTACAGTTCAGGGCAAGTGCACCTTTATTTCCCCTCCCTACTCCCTTGAGGGCACCTACTCTTGGCTTGGGGCTCCTCAGCTGTCACCTCTCTTGGGAGGAAACCCATGTCACTCTCTCTCCTGATGGAGTGTTTTCAGGCTGCACAGTTCCTTGCTTGTACTGTAATATTCCCTGCAAACCGGACTACGTAAACAGGCCAGCATCTGTGTTTTGCATTCTCTCTAAAGGGTATGCACAGCTGTAATTGCATTAACAAGTTACCACACAGCTTTTTATAAGCAAGCACACTTATTCCTAAGCTGTTTTTAATGTTTTCTCTGTAATGCTTTTAATCAAAGAACCTACAGGCATGCTAATAAGCTTACTAGAGATTTCCTGCCAACTTCAACAAGGGCTCTTGTAGGAGTCAGTCCTTCAAACCCCACCAATGGGTTTTCCTATGGTTACCAGTTGATAACAGCTTTAGCTCAGAAATAGCACACCCATGAATAGGTTACTCTTTCCTTTATAAAGCTTGGGCCTTTGATCTTGAGACTCCAGAAACAAGTAATCAGCAGATAATGGTCCTCTCCTCAGAACATAGCTTCAAAAGACTGTGTATAACTGAAGGTGGGGAATTTGCTTTCACCTGCCCTTAGAGATTCTCCAGGCAAACCACTTGACACGGTCCCAAAAGTCAATTCTCGTCTGGTACATTATTCAGTGTAATCCTTTGAAGTTCATAACACTTCTCAGGGCTCACATCATCACATCTGCCCACCTAATGAGGTTGCATACAATCCCAGCCCACAATAATACATAACTTTTGCATTTAATGAATGGACTCCAAAGTTACTTAAACTTAATTCAATAAAGTTTTTCAAGGATATTGGAGGAAATTGCCATATCTGTCACATCTAGGGTGGCCAATTTTGCTTGGATGTTTTCCTGGAGGTTTCATATGCAACATAATCTTTAATGAAACATTAATCTTTAATTCCTGGAGACTCCAGAACAATCCTGGAGGGTTGGCAACCCTACACAGCTTTCACTTTACTTTGGAACCAGGTTAGACTTTTAGCCAATATTGTCTTGATTGCGGAATCATGGCTTTTTGGCCATTTAATAAACTTCTTCTTTAAAAACTTCCAATTTTCATTCATTTTTTTTCTATGTACATTTTTCCTTCCAATGAATTTTGCTCATAATTTTCATTGGTTTGGGAAAATTAGCCCTTTTGAAGCACCAGGTATTTATACTGGGCCAGTCCTCTGTTTGCCTGTATTGAGTGTAATCAGAGAATGATACTTGATCCCTAGGCAACCACCAACTTCTAGTTCAGTGATTAATTCATCTTTGTCAGTCATAATGAGGTTCACAGTAGTTACCTCATGTTGGGTGTAATATGTCTTGTGTTAGAAAATTAAAATCTATAATGTTCAGAAACTTGAATGATATTTTACTACCGGCTACATGAGACGTTCAGCTTCTGTCTCCCTTATTGAAGTCCATCATAACACAGTATTAGTTTCCACATATTACAGACAGGTGCTTAAGGAGTATCTCATCCTATTTTCTGGTTTAATGTAGTAGTCTATAACAGACCCCCACCAGTACTCCCTCTTGGGCTTTGTTAGTTAGCACATTGATACACATGTATTCAAGATCTTGTGATTTTGAGTTATCAATAACTCTAAAACAGGTAATGGTGTCTTTAAAGTAAAGTACCCCCTCACATACACCTCTTTTACCCACTATATCCTTCCTGAACAGGTTATACATAGTGATTTTTAATATTCCAATCATGCAAATCATCCTGCAAGGTTGCAGTAATACCAAATATATCAAATTTCTTCTCTTCCATGAGAATTTCCAATTCTTGTTACCCAGACTCCTAACATTGGTATACAAATAACTTTTAATGTACATACATTTTTTTTTTCAGATGCTTTATTACACTTGTGTGATTAAACTGTTTCCCCAAAAACAAAAGTTGTTTTAATTGACAGTTTAGTATTGTAACACATACTTTGCAACTATTCCTGCTTTTCAGAACCCCTTCATCTGTATTTTGTCCTCCCTCCTCTCATTTGTCAGTCATTTCTACTCCTAAATGCAAAACCTCACTGAATCATATTAATTTTGCTTTTTAAACATAATTTAGTTTAACTTTGATTTTTTTAAAGCTTTCTATTAATTTCCATTTCAGATAAGTGAAAAGGAATAATGTTACAGTGTGCTAGAGTAAGAAAGGCAAATTAGTATTGAATTCTTGCTCATTTGTATTTACAGAATAACAAATTATATACAATGGGCTTATACTCTGCATTTTTGTGTGCGGCAATATAGATTTTTGCACAGCAAACTCAGGTTATATTTCTATTTCGCTACCAAATTCAGAAATGAAAAATTAGTTCCAGGTTGTCTTTTCACTAAAAACTTTTGTGTTTGTGGATGTGCAAATCATGAACCTGTTTTCTTCTCAGCTTCTAGAAAGCTTAAATCCAAACCCTAGAACCAGCTGTGCCCCTTTCCTACTTCTCCCCTCTCTCCCAGCTTTCTACTCCTCCCAAAAACGTATTCAGCAAGGCTTTTAATACTTTTCTTTCCTTGTTCCTTTTTTTAAATCCATTTTCTGAGATGGTGGTGTACTGAAATGTATCTGATGTGACCAAATTGATCATTTATTCTGAATTTCATAGAATATTTGCTTAGAATGTGATGCAGTCCACTGAACGAATTCCATTGACTTCAATAGATTTTGGAACAGGCCCCCGAATCAATAGACTGGTTTATATGTCTATTTTCCTATATTTACTTGGCACCTTCCAGGTATGTAGCAGACTTCAAGTCAACTTCATGGATTGGAAAACAGTTCTGTCAATGAGTCTTGATGTTCTCCAGTCGCAGTTGAACAGCAAGATCGTATTTTTCTTTGCATGTTCTGAGTATTTATTGAAGTGAATGGAAAAATTTGCATAGAAATTGAAATGATATATTGCCTTTTGTCTATATATCCACTCATTTTAAAAACAAATGAACAAACAAACCACAATTTGTAAATTAGGTAGTCATTATTTTGAGTTTTAGGAATTATTTATCTGAAACATTTGAGCAATGTTGACAAATATCTATTTCAGAACACCAAAGTATAATATAATGCTGAATTTTACATAAATAGTACATTCAAAGTAAACTCGTTGTCCAACTTGGGGATTTTAAATACTTTCCTTTTTTCTTTTGATTTAGTTCTTCATAAGGGAGAGAGGTTTAACTCTAAGATATGGGCAGTGAAGGATTACAAAGACAAGATAAAATAGTGAAGATGCTTATACTATTATTAGTGTATTTGGTAAGTAAATAATGAGAACTTCCTTTTCTTCATCATGAATGTTGGAAAATAATTGCATAAACTAGTGAGGTGGAGTAATTTTATATATATTTAATACAACTATTAATATATAGAATGCAGTATTTTGAGAATATCAGTTTAAGTCAATGACAATTAGTTATACATTCTTCCAGTTTAAAAATTACTCTATTCAAATTGCATGTGACACAACTTTCCATCCCACTCTTCTGCCCCTCAAAAATCCACCTCTCTCTGAATATGCCCACATGAAGGATGGTTTGATTGGGCAGAATAAAACATATATGAATTTAGTGCTTGTGCAACATGTCAGTCTATTGACTTCTGAAGTTGGAGCAAGATCCCCAGGGTTACGCGTGAGTACATCATTACATCTCTCAGTGCAAGGTGCCAGATTTAAGGCATAGGAGTCAAGTACTCTATTTATGCAGAAAACAGCAACAGCACAATTGGCAACAATGCAAGCTTCCACTGCCATATCAGTGTGCCTGAACTCTGACCCAGAGAGACAATCTGTAGGAATGAAGGTAGTTCAGTATCCATAGCAGATTCATGCTTTGACCTTACTACTGAAACTACCAAACAGGGTGATAACTTAGTGGCAACTGTGATGTGATGTGGATGCCCTTCTACTTGGAACTAGACTGACTACCAAAATCATCTTCCAGAATGTGCTTTTGATAAAAGTGATTAACTGGGCCTTAGTCATTTAATCAAAAAAGTGTGTGCACTTGAGACAGAATGGTAAATGTACTGAGTTTGATGCTGCAGTAGGATTTACTCATGGGGACCCTTGCATCTCTGCAGGGTTCCACTGATTTTACTGAGACTCTGTATTGGTGTTTCTGCTTGTGGTGCAGATTGCAGCATCAAAGCCATAGTTTCTAGCTTGGTCAGAAGCTGTACTCAGAAAGCATGGAAGGTAGAAATTGCATCTCTATGTGTATTTAATGTATTAAGCAAGAAAATAATTGTGTAACTATTGGTGCAAATTTAAAAAAAAAACCTTTTGAAGTGTTCATCCTAAACTCTGGGTGCCATTGAAAATCTCTTTAAAAATGTATACTTAAATATACAGATTCTATTCTTTTTCCCAGATTACAAAACCCAGATATACAGATGGTTTAAATAACTGAAGCCCACTCTTGCAATTTAGAACAAATTAGAGGTATAAAAATATAGGCCAACATTTTCAAAAATGGGTGCCTGAAGTTAGGATCTAAAACCATATTTAAACACCTAAATAAGTTGTCTGACTTTTTTTTTTTTTCTCAAAAGTACCAGTCACCCACAAGTCCTACTGAAGTCAGTGGGAGCTGCTGGGTGTTGAGCACTTTTGAAAATCAGGCCACTTATTTAGGCATATTATTTAGGCAATATGAATTTAGGAGCCCAACGTTACACACCCATATTTGAAAATTTTGGCCATATTCTAGAAAGATATTTCCAGGGAGATGGCATTAACTGAACCATCTTGTTTACAGAAAAGACCTTTTCTCAAAGTGAATTTAAAATAATAAATTATTATTTTAATATCATTTGTAAGTAGTATTAAGTAATAAGATTTGTGTTGGGTTAAAGTAGATATAATTATACATTCTATTTTAATTAATTTTATAAGATTGTATAGTGTTTAAAATCAATTATTTGGCCTAAATGTAAATGTCCAGATTAACTGTAAAGCATTATTGCTAATTTCTTTTAACTATTTGTATTTTTTTTAAGTTGAGTAAAGTAATTTGTGAGACGGGGGATTGTAGAGAGCAAGAGTTCAGGGACCATGCTGGAAACTGTATCCTCTGCAAACAGTGTGGACCTGGAATGGAGCTGTCAAAGGTATGTATGGGATATACTGTCATGTGCCCTTTCTTGATTTTTTTTCCCCACAAATATGTTTACATGTATGGTTAAAATAATCAATATCAGTTTATGCATGAAAGAACTTTTATGGGTTCAGCTTGTTGTCCACATGTATCCTTTTTTAAAAGTATGTAACTTTTAGTTCCTATACGTAACCCAAGCCTATATGGTTCAGAAAATAGTGATGCCATGCAGTACCCAAACAGCGATGATTAAGGCAATTTAATCAGGAACCATAAACACTAAACTGATTTTTAAAGACATTAGAATTTTTTTCTCCCTCATAGCACTACAGCATAAGAGTGTTTGGGTGCCTTACCTGCAGGGCTTTGGAGCAGAGCCCGGAGCTGGAGCGCGGAGCAGCTCCGGAGCAGTGGAGCTGCAGGTTTTTGCCTGGAGCTGGAGTGGAGCCGGAGCACAGCTCCAAAGCCCTGCTTACCTGTGCATTTCTTATCTCAACACATTTGGATTTTTTTCAAGTGTAACCTGGTGTCTGGGTTTCCTGAGTTTATAATGCTTGATTGTGGGATAGTTACAATATCTCTATAATATTTTTTTACTTGTAAATTACTGATAAATACTATCAACCTAACTCCATTTTTAACATCCTTTTTCTCTGGGAATTTCCTTAGTTTTTAAAAATTGAATACAAACACTGGGTTTCTTGTTTAAAGAGAATGCTACCGTGTGATATTTCCAATGGATTTGAAGATATGATATATATTACAAATCTTAAAGCATGTTTTAAAATTTTAACTTTTAAGGGTGAATTCACCAGTACATGAAAACAACATAAAGCAGCCAGGTTCCACTAGCTGGTTAAACCATATTTATAGCTGCTTTTCATGATAACACAAAGCAAGTAGTGCGTACTGGTGTATCTGGATCTTAATTTGCAATTGACTTATTGATTTAGAGCACTATCCATGAGACCTGCACAGTCCCTGAGTCCCAGTGTCACTATGCTTTGAGTTCCCCCAGCAGTGCTGCCTCAGTTCCTCCAGCAGTGCTGCCTCAATGCTTCTATTTTCCAGTGCATTCAGCTGCAATATCCAGCCACCTGCCTCAAGGGGTGGAGGAACTTGATGGGGCCAGTGGTGAAAGAGAACAGTCCCAGCAGTGAGGGAGGGAGAGACTCGCTGAGGGACATCATGCAGCTCCTCCCCCACCTTCCCCGGGAGTCTCTGGCATCAATTGGCCAGCTCGGGGGAGGGGTGCTGATTAGCCAGCATTCCCCATCTCCCAGGATTTATCTTGGAGCAGGGGCCATGTGGAGCCTCTTTCAGCTCTGTTCTAGCAACTGTAATAAGAATTCCCCTGTGTGTGTGTGTGTATATAGCACATGAGGCAGTGTGCTTTAGTGATGGTCTTGCAAATCCTTACTCATGTGAGTAGTCTTATTGAAGTAGTAGACTTGAATAGAACTTTGTGTGAAAAATGTTTGCAGGATTGGTCTCAGATTATGATCTCTTTGCAGCATGTTATGTCATCTGTGATTTTTTACAGAGCTATGCACAAATCTGACACTTTATACATTATATTAATACATTTTTAAAACAAATTCATTATTAATGTGACCATTACTACTCTATTTTATATAGTGCAATAGGTGTGCTTGCCACTTAAAAGGCAAATAAAAAAGACAAATTCCTGCTGTAATGAGTGTACAATCTAATTTAGGTTTAACAAAGAAAACTATAAACAAAAATAGGATGGCCCTGGCTTATGACAGTAAATAGATCAACCTATATGGTTTTGTTATATATTCTTTCAAGTAGTTCCAAATGCTCAAGAGAGGCAATTAGTTTAGTGATGAACAAGTTACTGTAACTGTCTGTTTGTACATATGCATTATGACATTAACCATTCACTAACTGTATCAGTAAGCTTCATCAATACATTTAATTGTAACTATATTATACAAATACATTAGAAGCAAGAGGTAGACAAAGAATGGATCAATGAGGATGGGAAGACAGCAACAGAAAATGCAGCAGTGGCCTGTGCCAAATGCCTCTTTTGTTTTAGTTTTCACCAAAAAAGTTAGCAGTGATCTTACAACTAACATTCTACCCTGTTTACATTGATGTTCACTATAAGTTAAGAATTACTTAGACAAGTTAGGCTTTGTTTACACTAGCAAGTTCCTGCGCAGTAAAGCAGCTTTCTGCTATGTAACTCCCGAGATGTACACACTGCCAAGCCACTAGTGCGCAGAAACTGCGCAGTTGCAGCACTGTAGAAAAACCACCCCGATGAGAGGCATACAGCTTTCTGCGCCGGGGCTACAGCGCCGCGGTGCCAGTGTAGACACCCTGGTCGATTACAGTGCTGCGATTGGCCTCCCGGAGGTGTCCCACAATACCTGTTCTTGCCTCTCTGGTCATCAGTTTGAACTCTACTACCCTGTCCTCAGGTGACCAACCGTAAGCCCCACTCCTTAAATGCCTAGGGAATTTTGACAGTCCCCTTCCTGTTTGCTTGGTGACGTGTGCACTGTTCTCAGCGCATCTTTCCAGATAATCATGCCTGCTGCACGCACCAGACGATCCCCCGCTTGGAGCAATGCTGAGCTGCTGGATATCATCAGCATTTGGGAGAGGAGGCTGTCCAGTCCCAGCTGCGCTCCAGTCATAGGAATTATGATACCTACGGACAGATTTCATGACGCATGACAGAAAGGGATCATGACCGGGACACACTGCAGTGCAGGGTCAAATTGAAGGAACTGCAGAACGCCCACCACAAGGTGCAGGAGGCAAACAGCCGCTCCAGAGCTGCACCCATGAGCTGCCGGTTCTACACAGAGCTGGATTCGATACTCGGTGGCAACCCCACCTCCACTGTGAAAGCCACTGTGGACACTTCGGTGGCTCACATGCCAGTCGAGAGTGGACCGAGCCAAGAAGAGGAAATCTTGGATGGGGAGGGGGACCTAGAGGCAGAGGACGATTCAGAGGTCAGAGATGCATGTAGCCAGGAGCTCTTCTCTACCCCAGAGGAGGCTAGCCAGTCACAGCTGTTGGAGCTTGGCGAAGAGCAAAAAGGAGAGGAGGCCCCTGGTAAGTGGCTTTGATTTTGGGAATTGCTGAATCAAGTTGTTGTGGGCAGGAGGGTTGCAGAAAGCAGGCTTGTGTCTGTATGATGCGCGTACCACCACATGCCTAGTCTGAGTGATGGAACAGGGTGTTGATTGACTCCCTCACTTCATAGGAATCTGCCTCAGAGATCTCCACAAAACTCTCATGGAGATACTGGGCAATCCGCTGCTGCAGGTTCTTTGACCAAGCTGCTTTGTTTCTTACCCCATTAAGGGTAACTTTCCCACGCCACTGTGCCATCACTTGGGGGGGAACCATTGCTGCACACAGGTGAGCTGCATAAGGGCCAGGGCGGAAGCCACAGTCTTGGAGAAGACCCTTCCCTGATTCCTTGCTCACCCTCAGCAATGAGATATCTTCTATAATTAACACAGCCTGTGGAAAATGTGGGGACAGTAATGATTATAAGGCCCCCCACCTACAGTGTGGGCTCTCCCCAAGAGCCATGCATACAGTACGGTCCGGGAACACTGATTGCCCCTGCAGTTACTCATCATTTTGAGGGTCTTGTTGCTCATGTGTGCTTGCCTGGGATCAGCCAGTTAGTGACAGGTATGTGAATAGTGCCTGTGTTTTAAATCACTGAATGAATGGTCTCTGTGTTGCAAACAATACTGCTTCTGTAAAATGTTGCATTTTGGCTTCACAGTTACGACCTTGGGACCCCAGCCTCCTCCTTTATCATTGCTGGATGAACAGCTGCGCAGAATTAGAAAGCAGCCACGAAGAACTAAAGAGGACTTTCTGCGTGATGTCATGATGCACTCCGCGGCCGAAAACCAAGAATTGAAGGAGTGGTGGGACAGTGAGAAGAGGGACCGAAAGGAGAATGCAGTGCGCCAGAATGAAGCCGTGGAGTGGTTCTTAAATGTTATGGAGCGCCAAGTGCTACTAACACTGCAAACCAAGCAGCTCCACGCCCACGCTCCCCTGCAGTTGCTGTCGCAAAACTCTTTCCCATGCGCCCTCCAGACACCACCGACACACTCTTATCAACCTCCTAGCTTCATTCTGTTCCCCTCCTGTCCGTCACAGTCTAGCCCTGCGGACTCCCAGTACCCACTGCACTCAACACCCATCCCTCTGCAGTTTAGCCCTGATGAAGTACAGTACCCGCTGCACTGTACTCCAAAGGACAAGGTTGCATATGATACCTGGACATACACAAATCTTTCACTGTCCCAGGACCCCACCTCCTACTGGGACCCTCCCTTCCCCCATCTCCCACAGTGCTGATGTGATTTTTTGTTTGTGTCCCTCCTCCGGTTGTTATTTTTTAATAAAAGAATTGTTTTGGTTTGAAAGCAATCTTTATTCCATTAATTGAAAGCAAACAGAGCCCTGCAAAGCAATAGGCAATTTTCTTAAACCTTCACAGTGCATCGGCTGCACTAATCACAATCACCTCCTAACATTACAAGCACTGTGCTCCTGAGCATAGCAACAAATATTAGTGGTTTTCAGCTTCAAATTGCTGCCTCAAGACCTCCCTGATCCTTATGGCCCTGCGCTGTGCCCCTCTAATAGGCCTGGTCTCTGGTTGTTCAAATTCAGCCTCCAGGCGCTGAGCCTCAGCGGTCCAGCCCTGAGTGAAGCTTTCATCCTTCTCTTCACAAATATTATGGAGCGTACAGCAGGTGGCTATAAGCATAGGAATATTGTCATCGGCCAGGTCCAGCCTCCCATATAGGCAGCGCCAGCGAGCCTTTAAACAGCCAAAAGCACACTCAATAGTCATTCTGCACTTGCTCAGCCTGTTGTTGAACAGCTCCTTGCTGCTGTCAAACTTCCCCATGTATGGCTTCATAAGCCACGGCATTAAGGGGTAGGCAGGGTCTCCCAGGATCACAATGGGCATTTTGATTTCCCCTACGGTGATCTTCTGGTCTGGGAAGAAAGTCACTGCTTGAAGCTTCCTGAACAGGCCAGTGTTCCGAAAGATGCATGCGTCACGCACCTTTACGGACCAGCCTGCATTAATGTCTGTGAAACGCCCACGGTGATCCACAAGCAACAGGAGAACCATAGAGAAATACCCCTTCCGATTAATGTACTCGGTGACCAGGTGGTCTGGTGCCAGAATTGAAATATGCGTGCCATCTATCACCCCTCTGCAGTTAGGGAAGCCCATTTGTGCAAAGCCATCCACAGTGTCACGCACGTTGCCCAGAGTCACGGTCTTTCAGAGCAGGATGCGATTAATGGCCCTGCACACTTCCGTCAACATGAGTCCAATGGTCGACTTTCCCACTCCGAACTGGTTAGTAACCGATTGGTAGCAGTCTGGAGTAGCCAGCTTCCACAGTGCAATCGCCACGCGATTCTCCAGTGACAGGGCAGCTCTCATTCTCGTGTCCTTGCACCGCAGGGCTGGGGCGAGCTCATCACACAGTCCCATGAATGTGGCTTTCCTCATCCGAAAGTTCTGCAGCCACTGCTCGTCATTCCAGGCATGCATGACGATGTGATCCCACCACTCAGTGCTTGTTTCCCGAGCCCCAAAGTGGCGTTCCACTGTGGTCAGCACCTCCGTGAAAGCCACAAGTAATCTCGTGTCATAGCTACTACGCGTGGCGAGATCAATGTCGAACTCCTCTTGCCTTTGTATTTTAAGGAATAACTCCACTGCCACTCGTGACGTGTTAGTGAGAGCGAGCAGCATATTGGTCAACAGTGCGGGATCCATTCCTGCAGACCGAAGAGGCAGAGCGTGCAGTACACAAACCATTGAAAGATAGTGCCAAATGTGGATGGAAGCACAAGGATTGCTGGGATGTGAAGCAATGCATCACGGGGCATCGGAACAGGACCCAGGATGCCCCGTGACCCACTCCGCCTTCCCACAACTCTTAGCGGCAGAAGAGGAAGAGATGCTCTGTGGGATAGCTGCCCTGAGTGCACTGCTCCAAATACCGATGCAAGTGCCACAAGTGTGAATATGTTATTGTGCAGATAGCTGACAGTGTGAACACACAACAGCGGTTTCCCTTCAGCGCTCTCTGAGCGGTGATGTAACTGCCGGCAATGTAACTCTGCCAGTGTAGACATACCCTTTAAATGTCTTCAAGTTGGTAGGCACTGCCTAAATACATCCTAGAACACTCATGGAACTGAAGAGCTCTCTGAGCCATTAGCAGTTATCTTTGATATCTCATGGAGGACTGGAAAGATCCCAGAGGAATGGAAAAGGGCAAATATAGTACTTATCCATAAAAAGTGGATTAAGGACAACCCAGGGAATTGTAGACAAGTTATCTTAACTTTGATACCCAGAAAGATAATGGGAGCAAATAATGAAGCAATCAGCTTGTAAGCACCTACAAATAATAAGGTGATAAGTAATAGTCAACATGGATTTGTCAAGAACAAATCATGTCAAATCAATCCAATATCCTCCTTTGACAGGGTAAGAAGCCTTTTGGAGGGGGGAAGCAGTAGATGTGGTATATTTCGACTTTAGTAAGGCCTTTGACACTGTCTTACTTGATCTACCCCTAAGCAAACTAGGGAAATTTAGCCTAGGCAAACCTACTATAAGGTTGGTGCACAACTGGTTGGAAGACAGTACTCAGAGAGTAGTTATCAATGGTCAAGCTGGAATGGCATGTCAAGTGGGGTCCCACAGGGATCTGTCTGGAGTCTGGCTCTGTTCAGTGTCTTAATAAATTATTTGTATAATGACATAGAGAGGACACTTTTATAAAGTTTGCAGACGATACCAAGCTAGGAGTGGTTATAACTGCTTTGGAGAACAGGATTAGAATTCAAAATGGTCTTGACAAACTGGAGGAATGGCCTGAAATGAATAGGATGAAATTCAGTAAGGACAAATGCAAAGTTCAACACTTAGGAAGGAATAACCATTACACAAATACAAAATGAGAAATTACTGCCTAGGAAGGAGTACTGCAGAAAAGATCTGGGGGTTATAGTGAATCAAAATCTAAATATGAGTCAACAAAGTAATACTGATGAAAAAAAAAGTCGTCATTTTGGGATGTATTAGCAGGAGTGTTGTAAGCAAGACACGAGAAGTAATTCTTCCACTCTGCTCTGCACTCATAAGGCCTCAACTGGAGTACTATGTCAACTTCTGGACACTTCAGGAAAGATGTCGACAAATTGGAGAAAGTCCACAGAAGAGCAACAAAAATATGACCGAAGAAAGGTTGGAAAAAATTGGGTTTGTTTAGTCTGGAGAAGAGAAGACTGAGGGGCAAAGTGATAACAGTCTTTAAGTATGCAGACGGTTATAAAAAAGAAAGTGATAAATTGTTCTCCTTATCCACTGAGGGCAGGACAAGTTAAAAAAAAAAAAAGTAGTAATAGGCTAAATTGCAGCAAGGAAGATTTAGGTTAGACATTAGGAAAAACTTTCTAAATGTAAGAGCAGTTAAGCACTGAAACAAATTATTTAGGGTGGTTGTGGAATCTCCCTTACTGGAGGTTTTTAAGAACATGATAGACAAACACCTGTCAGGGATGGTCTAGGGGTAATAATTAGTCCTGCCTCATTGTAGGGAATTGGACTAGATGGCCTATCAAGGTCCCTTCCAGTCCTATATTTCTATGATTCTGTGATTCTATATTGCTATGTAATACTGTTGAATAGTAGCATCTGGAAATAAACACATTATGTCAGTTTATGGAAGAACTAAGGTTTTTTAAATTTACTTATATTTGTAAAGTCAGAAATATATTGATAATTTGAAAACTGTGCAGTTATAAATTCGATATACAATATATTCTCACATAAAAATGTTATAACACTATTTAATTTTAAGAAATACATGTGATACTTGAAATATGTTAAGCTTTGACAAGAGTTTGAGGGTAGGTCACATGAAAAAGACATGAATTGTATGTACTCGTTATTTTAAAAATATATTAAATTGCACTTAGTGAGCTGTATTTCTTAGACATCCCCAGAGACACATTATATAAGTTACTATTGGGAACTTTTCTGTCTCCAGAGAGAAAAACTATATTGCCAAAATATATCATGCATATATGCTGACAAAATTATTAATTACTTATAGAGAAAGTGTTTTGTGTAAAAAGTGTAAGACATACTGGATCATTATGACAAGGAAGTTAGTGCACATATGTAAGAATAAAAATGTTACCCTAAGTATCCAAAACAACAGTTCTCAAAGTCAATACACTGACATGGATTCTTCTAATCATGTGGAGTCCTATTGATTTCAGTGGGACTCAGCACTAGTGCATCAGCTTATAGGACCAACCTTAGGTCTAAGGTTTCAGAAAAAAAGTGTACACTGTATTGTAGTTGGCAATTGCATTGTAGAAATAATGCTTTGTGATCAACTTTTAATTTGTACATGTACTGATTTTTGAAAATGAAATACATTTTAATGTTGCAATAACAAAAGCTATAATATGTTAATTGTCCTTTCTTATTTTAAAAGGTTTAAAAAAAAATAGGAAAAATCTAGAGTTGTTATGCTAGAGGAGCTAATAAGACCTTCAAAAAGTATGAAGACTTCAAAATATCAGCTTCTGCATTAAAACTTGCCTGCGTAAATAATAGCTATATATAACAAATAGGATATTAAAGAGACAACACTGACTTGAAATCTAGCAAATGTTAAATTATAGTTTAAAAAGTTTCAGATACTGTTTTATTCAGGTAGTTGGATCACTACTGTCACCATGACATCTGAGCACCTTCCAGAATTAGGAAGTTAAACAAGGAAACTAAAATCTATCAAATGTAGTTCCACGCCGTTTCCTCCTATTTCCCAATGGAAAATTTTGTGTGAAGTTCTATAATTTTGTGTACATGCTCATTTTATTTTTCAAATAAGCAAATGTTATATGTTCTATTTTTAGGTAAAACAATGTCAAAATGTACTTTCATTTGGGCTGGAGTATTGTGGGATTTGTGATACTTGGTTTCCATAGGAGAACGTTCTGTAGTCTGGGGCCAGGCCCCCCAAAATCCCTGTCTCCCACATAGATGCATTTCATTCTTTATTATGGACAATTACATTGTTCCTAAGGAGTGGGGCTGTTGAGGACAGTCATGGTTCCAAAGGATAAAGTGGTCTTTTAGGTATGCTGGGCCCAGATCATTTAGTGCTTTGAAAATAAGAATTGAGAACTTAAATTTAACAAAATGTTCTATGGAGAGTCAGTGAAAAGAACAGAGTAATGGAGTAATATGCTGTCAGTAATCTGTGTCACTAATGAGGTGTGCTGCTGCATTCTGCATCATCTTCAGTTTTTTCAAGTTTGATGTTTTTTCAAACCCATATAAACTAACTTGTAATCCTGAGAGTATACAAAGGTATGTGTTTGTCATGGCCAGATCAGCAGCAACTATGAGACACAGTCTCTTAGCCAGTTAGAGATAACAATAGAAAGCATTTTTCTTGGATACTGCTATAAAATGGCTCAGCATCAATGAGGAATCTACAGAATTGCCAAACTGCAGATTGTCTCAACAATCTGTGAGTTTACATTTTTGGGTTGTATCTATGGAAGCCAGCTCTTTCAAGGTGTTTCCCCCTGCCTTCAAACACCTCTGTCTTTCTGGTATTCAACTTTAGCCAGCCCTTTCTCATCCAGATGCTGATCCTAGCCAGACATTAGGGTAACTTGGTGACCGTTCAGTGTAGGTTGCAAATGACAGTTGTGTGTCTTCCACATATTGTTAATGCTTGATTCTGAGAAGGTTTACCATTTCTCCCAGTGGCTGCTATGACCGATGTGATGCTATGGAATCATGGACAATTCAAAGACTATAGTATCAACTTTATAAATGTTATATGTATCTTTATGGGCTGGTTACTGATTGTGTTCCTGGATAAATGGCTAAAATAAGGTATGCTTCCTGCAGGAGCTAAAGTCAATTGGGGTAGGGGGGAGAGGTGTGGAATTCATGCAAATCTCCAATACTGAAACAATGTGGGTAACAAGAGTTTTGTGCTGTTTCCCCGTGGGGTGAAACTTCACAAATTGGACTGACTTGGTTCAAAGATTTAAGAAGGCAAAGAACTTGACACTGTATAAAATAGCAGCCCTGACATGGGGAGAGGGTCACTCATGCCATCTGAGAACTGACAGGTATGAGACTCTGACCAACAGAACCAGGACCTGCAAGAGGACTTGAAGTATTTTACAACCTATCTACCTGGGTCTCCATGTGAGCAATGGGTAACCTGGTGATATAAGCTATTTGTTTGTTTTTTAAGTTATGTTTTCTCTTAAATGCATTTGTTCTGAATAAATAGTACTTTGTTTTGTGGAAGCTACTTGGTTGCTGGTTAACCTGTTAATTGCCCTAGGAAGAAGAGAACTGCAGGTGCTGAACTGAAGTCAGACCTGCTGAGGTGATCACAGTGAATTGCAGGGGTATGCAGCTAAGATCCTGGACTATTGGGAGAGAACCATGGGTTTCTGTCCCTAGAAAGATGATGGCTGGAGATCTAAGACCTAGATGGGTTGCCCTTAAGGAAAACACGTGGTGGTCACAGGTGCTGTTAACCCAGGATCTGAGACTGCTGCGTGTACATATTGGATAGAACCAGAGAAAGAGTTAATCCCTGTGAAGGGCCTGGCGGCATAGATGCTGTTTCCCAATTCTGCTATCTCAGCACTTGAGAAAGGATTCAGAACACTTACGAGCATTGCCTGGATCTCTTCCTCCCTCAGGTAAGATATGTCATCCTATGGAGAACCATATCTAATATTGCAGAGAGGTCCAGGGGTCTGGACGTTTGCCTTAACACTATAAATTATTTTAGGGCATGATTATCTTAGGGCAATGTTGTTTCTATTCTGAATCTTGGCTTGAAACCAGGTTATGAGGGGATCTATGATAGTGGCTGTGGAAACATGTTTGAAGGCAGCTTTGTGCAAGCTTAATATGAAGCTTGCACAGAAACAGGTGATAGACTGGGTTGTAGTTGGCTATGTCTGTTGCATCTAGCCAAGGTTTCTCCACAGTTGTTCTAACTATAGTAAGGCTTTGAGGTGGGAAGGAAGATTATATCTACAAATGAAGTATTAGCAATGTCATCCAAAAGATTTGTTAATGATCTCTTTTACTAACTAAGAAGGGCAGGGACCTCATTTTCAGTTGTCTCTCTAAATATGTCCAACTTTTCCTATAACATAAACAGGCTGAATTCATTAAATGAAAGCAATCTATTTATGGGATCCAGTATCATACATCCTGTCAAGCTCTCCTGGATGTGGGTGATCATTTCAGTTAAGATAGTTGCAGCACATAATGGTGAGTTCTGCTGTAGGCACTCCAGGGTAGTGAAGCAGATCATCACTGTGTATAGTTCTTTTCTGTTTTAGTGGCTTCTGCAGAGATGGAGAAGGATGTATTGCAGGCCAGGAAATCAGTCTATATGTAGGTCTAGAGGAGTGTTTCGATCTGTTTCCTTCTTAGAATTGCACTATCATCATATGAGTTTCTATCATTTTCTTTTCACCATATCCTCTTTCCCACGTGTGTGGCTTTAGTAATATATGCATAGTTCTCAAAACATCTTTCCCCTGTTGCTATTTTACAGGTCTACACAGAGGGAAGCTTTACTAAGCTGAATCTAAGTTTGTGGATACGTGTTCTTGAATGTGCGCATTATATTTTAAGAATGTTAGTTACAAATGTCATATAGACTGTTTCATGGCATCCTGAGTCCCCAGCCCTAATATCTTATGGGAGTTGTTGGAGGGTTCCTGATGGGCCAAACTAGGTTTTGTCAGGACCCAGAAGAGCTAAATGAGACTTGTCAGGGAATAAGACGACTACTAAACATTGTGAAGGGTTAGGAGTAGCCCTGATGAGCATTCTTAAGGCTTGTGTGTGGTTGGGAATCTAGACAAGTGCTTTAAGAGTCACAAGGAGGGTCCAGTGAGTCTTCGCCCCTCCTCCCCCATGTACCTCAGGAGGGTCACAAAAAGGGGAAATGCCTCTCCCTGCAAATACTCTGTTCTCCAACCCCTTACCCCCATTGCAGAGCTTCTGAGGCTTGCAGGAGCAAGGCTTCCTTCCTACAGATCTTAGGAGATGCTCAGTAGCATTCAGGGTGGTGGTGGGAGGTGTTAGGGAAGAAGGAGTTGAGGAGACCCAGGCCTTCTCTACACTACAGAGTTTCGTCAATGCAAGTCACGTCGATGATCAGAAACCAGTATAATTACATTGCTTGTGCATATTCACACAACTCTCCTTCTGTTGGCAGAGCGTGTCCACAGTTGGCACTCTAGCATTGACAGAGAGAGCAGTGCACTGTGGGTAGCTATCCCACTGTGCTATTTGCCACCTTCTGCAGCTAGGAATAGTGGAAAGGTGGAATGGATCACAATGCATCATGGGTGCGGGCTCAATATCCCATAATGCATTTTTTTCTGTCCCATCATTCCAGGGGCTTCTGATTGCGTTTCACTGCATTTTTAACGGCCCCAGTTTACTATACGCCTGCCTCTCTGCCTGAAAGGATGGATCCCACACTTCTTTCTATTGTTGTGGTAACTGTTATGAACACATCGCGGATGGTCATGCTTCCAATATGAACAGGAATCAGAGTTGCCTGACCTGCTGTGTGCCATGAAAAGATACAACACCAGATTACTTTTGGCATTCACGGAGCAACTGCACATGGTGGACCGTTGCTTTTGGGCTCGGGAAACAAGCACTGAATGGTGGAATCGCATTATGTAGGTCTGGGATGACGAGCAGTGACTGCAGAACTTTTGGATGCGGAAAGCCACCTTCCGGGAAGTGTGTACAGAGCTCGCCCCAGCACTGCAGTGCAAGGGCACCAAAATGAGAGCTTGCCCTCTCAGTGGAGAATTGCAAGGCGATCGCTGTGTGGAAGCTGGCGACTGCAGACTGCTACAGGCCAGTTGCGAATCAGTTTGGAGTTGGGAAATCGACCGTTGGGGCTGTGTTAATGCAGGTGTGCAGGGCCATTAATTGCATCCAGCTACGAAGGACTGTGATTCTCAAAAATGTCCATGAAATGCTGGATGACTTTGTGGCAATGGAATTCCCTAACTGCAGAGGGGTGGTAGATGGAATGCATATTCAAATTTTGGCCCCGGACCATTTTGCGACAGAATATATCAATAGAAAGGGGGAGTTCTCTATGGTACTGCAGGCACTTTTGGATCACCGCAGGTATTTCACTGACATCAATGCAGGGTGGTGCGGGAAGGTGCATGATGCATGCACTTTCAGGAACACTGTACAGAATAGGTAACCATCAAGTGATCCATCCCGTCGCCCATTCCCAGCTTCTGGCAAACTGAGACTTGGGACACCATCCCTGCCCATTCTGGCTAATAGCCATTGATGGATCTATCCTCCAGGAACGTATCTAGTTCTTTTTTTAACCCTGTTATAGTCTTGGCCTTCACAACATCCTCAGTCAAAGAGTTCCACATGTTGTCTGAAGAAATGTTTCCTTTTGTTTGTTTTAAACCTGCTGCCTATTAATTTCATTTGGTGACCCCTAGATCTTGTGTTACGAGAAGGAGTAAATAACACTTCCTTATTTACTTTCTCCACACCAGTCATGATTTTATAGACCTTAATCATATCCCCCCTTAGTCATCTCTGTTCCAAGTCCCAGTCTTATTAATCTCTCCTCATGTGGAAGCTGTTCCATACCCCTAATCATTTTTTTGCCCTTTTCTGTACTTTTTTGAGATGGGGCGACCGGATCTGCACCCAGTATTCAAAATGTGGGTGTACCGTGGATTTATCTAGAGGCAATATGATATTTTCTGTCCTATTGTCTATCCCTTTCCTAATGATTCGCAACATTATATTCGCTTTTTTTCTGCTACTGCACATTGAGTGGATGTTTTCAGAGAACTATCCACAATGACTCCAAGATCTTTCTTGAGGTGTAACAGCTAATTTAGACCCCATCATTTGATATGTATAATTGGGATTATGTTTTCCAATGTGCATTACTTTGCATTTATCAGCATTGAATTTCATCTGCAATTTTGTTGCCCAGTCACCCAATTTTGTGAAGTCACTTTGTAACTCTTCGCAGTCTTCTTTGGACTTAACTATCCTGAGGAGTTTTCTATCAGCTGCAAATTTTGCCACCTCGTTATTTACCCCTTTTTCTAGATCATATGAATATGTTGAACAGTACTGGTCTCAGTACAGACCCCTGGGAGACACCACAATTTACCTCTCTCCAATCTGAAAACTGACCATTTATTCCTACCCTTTGTTTCCTATCTTTTAACCAGTTAGTGATCCATCAGAGGGCCATCCCTCTTATCCCATGACTGCTTACTTTGCTTAAGAGCCTTTGGTGAGGGGCCTTGTCAAAGGCTTTCTGAAAACTGACGTACACTATATCCATTGGATCACCTTTGTTCACATGCTTGTTGACCCCCCTCAAAGAATTCTAGTAGATTGGTGAGGCATGATTTCCCTTTTCCAAAAGCCATGTTGACTCTTCCCCAACAAATCGTGTTCCTCTATGTGTCTGACAATTCTGTTCATTACTATAGTTTCAACCAATTTGCCCAGTACTGAAGTTTAGGCTTATTGGTCTGTAATTGCCAGGATCGCCTCTGGAGCCTTTTTAAGAAATTGGCATCACATTAGCTATCCTCCAATCATCTAGTACAGAAGCGGATTTAAAAGATAAGTTACATACCACAGTTAGTAGTTCTGCAATTTCGTAGTTGAGTTCCTTCAGAACTCTTGGGTGAATAGCATCTGTCCTGATAACTTATTACTGTTACATTTATCAGTTTGTTCCAAAACCTCCTCTAATGACACCTCAATCTGAGACAGTTCCTCAGATTTGTCACCTAAAAAGAACGGGTTAGGTTGGGGAATCCCCCTCTCATCCTCAGCCATGAAGACCAATGCAAAGAATTCATTTAGTTTCTCCACAGTGGCCTTATCCTTCTTGAGTGCTCCTTTGACATCTTGATTGTCCAGTGACCCTAGCAGGCTTCCTGCTTCTGAAGTACTTAAAAAAGAATTTTGCTATTACTTTTTGAGTCTTTGGCTAGCTGTTCTTCAAATTCTTTTTTGTTCTTCCTAATTATATTTTACACTTCACTTGCCAGAGTTTATGCTCCTTTCTATTTTCCTCAATAAGATTTAACTTAAATTAAGTAACCTTTAATGCTGTGCCATAGATCTTAATAAAAGGAGTCCAGTAAAGTAGAGTTTTACAGTGGTGGGGTGATCTATGAAGTGGCAAAAATATATTACACTTATTGAATTCTGTTGAACATCTTTGATTTTAGAGTGCAGTCTCTTTTCCAATATACTTCAAATTTGGTAGAAAAGGTATAGAATCATAGAATCATAGAATATCAGGGTTGGAAGGGACCTCAGGAGGTCATCTAGTCCAACCCCCTGCTCAAAGCAGGACCAATTCCCAACTAAATCATCCCAGCCAGGGCTTTGTCAAGCCGGGCCTTAAAAACCTCTAAGGAAGGAGATTCCACCACCTCCCTAGGTAATGCATTCCAGTGCTTCACCACCCTCCTAGTGAAATAGTGTTTCCTAATATCCAACCTAGACCTCCCGCACTGCAACTTGAGACCATTGCTCCTTGTTCTGTCATCTGCCACCACTGAGAACAGCCAAGCTCCATCCTCTTTGGAACCCCCCCTCAGGTAGTTGAAAGCAGCTATCAAATCCCCCCTCATTCTTCTCTTCTGGAGACTAAACAATCCCAGTTCCCTCAGCCTCTCCTCATAAGTCATGTGCTCCAGACCCCTAATCATTTTTGTTGCCCTCCGCTGGACTCTTTCCAATTTTTCCACATCCTTCTTGTAGTGTGGGGCCCAAAACTGGACACAGTACTCCAGATGAGACCTCACCAATGTCGAATAAAGGGGAACGATCACGTTCCTCGATCTGCTGGCAATGCCCCTACTTATACAGCCCAAAATGCCGTTAGCCTTCTTGGCAACAAGAGCATACTGTTGACTCATATCCAGCTTCTCGTCCACTGTGACCCCTAAGTCCTTTTCTGCAGAACTGCTACCTAGCCATTCGGTCCCTAGTCTGTAGCTGTGCATGGGATTCTTCCGTCCTAAGTGCAGGACTCTGCACTTGTCCTTGTTGAACCTCATCAGGTTTTTTTTGGCCCAATCCTCTAATTTGTCTAGGTCCCTCTGTATCCGATCCCTACCCTCTAGTGTATCTACCACGCCTCCCAGTTTAGTGTCATCTGCAAACTTGCTGAGAGTGCAGTCCACACCATCCTCCAGATCATTAATAAAGACATTAAACAAAACCGGCCCCAGGACCGACCCCTGGGGCACTCCGCTCGAAACCGGCTGCCAACTAGACATGGAGCCATTGATCACTACCTGTTGAGCCCGACGATCTAGCCAGCTTTCTATCCACCTTACAGTCCATTCATCCAGCCCATACTTCTTTAACTTGGTGGCAAGAATACTGTGGGAGACCGTATCAAAAGCTTCGCTAAAGTCAAGGAATAACACATCCACTGCTTTCCCCTCATCCACAGAGCCAGTTATCTCATCATAGAAGGCAATTAGGTTAGTCAGGCACGACTTCCTCTTGGTGAATCCATGCTGACTGTTCCTGATCACTTTCCTCTCCTCTAAGTGTTTCATAATTGATTCCTTGAGGACCTGCTCCAGAGTATGCTACTCTGCACCTAGCTGTAACCTTACCCATTGTGATAGACCCAAGCCAGTTGGGTACAGCAGAGTAGTAGAAAGCAGATATACTGGCCACTGGATAAGCAGTTTTCTGTTCCCTGACTGACCAGAGCGGGGACTGCTCCATGCTAGGGTGGACACATGACTTCAATTAGCCTGCAAAGAGTCAAGTGAGGCCTTTAAGCTAACGTGAACACTGACTCTAATTAAGGCTCCTCTGATACTGTAAAAGGGCTCACTCCGGTCAGGCCGGGGGAAGGAAAAGGGAGCCACAGGAAAGGAAGTGCGGCTGAAGGGCTGGGTAATGAAGACACCCTCAAGCCACTGGAAGGGAGCCCTAAGGTAAGGGTGAAGAAGGCGTTAAGAGAGAAAAGCGGGAGAGCTGTGGGAAAGTGGCCCAGGGAAGTGTAGCAGCTCTGGCAGTGAAAGGTCGGCTGCCAACAGATGTTGCCACTAGGGTCCCTGGGCCGGAACCCGGAGTAGAGGGTGGGCCCTGGTTCCTCCCAACCCGCCACTACAGAAACACCTCCTGGGAGGGGAAGACAGGCCCCTGTCAGGACAGGAGGCTAAACTGTTCTTGAATAAGCCCGTAGGAACAACAGAGACTGTAGGAGTTCTCTCACCAACCTCCTTGCTGACTTATGATGACAAGGGCTCAGTAGACTATAACCCTGGCCCTAGAGAGAGAAGTGCTACATGGAGAGTCGCAGTGAGCCTCTGAGGCTAGCATAAACCGCCTGGAAGCGCGGAACCCACGGAGACCAGGTCGGACCTCTGCCACAACATATAAAGACTAATATAGTCTCTTCATGAATTTCAGAGTGAAGCCAAAATCAGAATTAAAAATGGAAACTCAATTGCAATCCTAATCTATGGTCAAGCAGTTACAACTATACAATAGTACAGGAGCAATTGTAGAACTGACTCTACACTGTGCTTTCAAATGTATTGAGTAAGCAAACTGGAAAAAAAAACTTTTTCTCCTCTAATTTGAGCTCTGGTAATTGTAGTTTAACTTGTAAAAATAGTAGGTTTGGGAAAAAATGAGACAAATGTGATTTTAAGTTGTCCCTTTTTAAATAGAATTGTAGCTCTCAGTATTAACAAAAATTACTACACCGTGTATGCGAAACCAACTTTTTAAACTGCTTATAGCTTATTTTTATTCTTTTACTCATGGTTGGCCAAGAGCACTACCAGTTTCACATCCTCCCCTTTAGTCTCGTTACATACGTAGGGTGAGAAAAGTTCTCACTGTAGTAGCAACCCAGATGCGACATCAGGCCTATACTGTGTTTTCATACCTGGATGACTGGCTCCTGGTAGGCCAATCTCACTAGGAAGTCATAGCAGCAGCAAGTTCTTTTTGGTACCTTCTTGCTACCTTAGCTGTTGCATAAATGCAGGGAAGTTCGTTTTGTCACCCACTATGACAATAATTTTTGTAGGAGAATGGCATCATTCAGCCTCTGCAAGAGCCTTTCTCTGCACAGACAGATTTTATGTGATGTGCAACTTGATCCCTTGCATCACCCACAAACTGTGGTGTGCCAGTGTTTCTCTGTTAGGTCACATGCACCTACGTTACGTCATTCGCCAGACTTTACTTATGGTGCCTTCAAACTTGGCTATGCTCCACCTTATGACCAAACAGGAATCGCATTGGCTCCCACCATGACTGTTCCCACCAGAGTTCTCACCTCCCTTGCTTGGTGGTCCAACCCAAGCAAAATCCTGGTGGGGACGTGTTTCAGCCCAAGGGCCACCATCCTGACAGACTCCTCCCTTATGGGGTGGGACACTCACCTGGACTACCACATTGCTCAGGGTACCTGGACCATAAACTTTCTGGAAATGAGAATGGTTTGTCTTGTATACAAGACCTTCCTTCTCCTCATACACTCGCTCCATGTACAGGTAATATTAGACAATATCACCACAATGGTGTATATAAATAGGGAGGAGCAAGATCCCGTCTCCTATGCCTAGAAGCAGTCAGACTTTGGAACTGGTGCATCAGAAATAACATGATACAGGCCGCATATCTCCCGGGTGTACACAACACCCTGGTAGACAAGTTAAGCAGACGTTTATCTGCAGACCACAAATGGGAGGTCCACATCACAGTTCTAACCAAAATATTCACACAATGGGGAACTCTGCTATGGGACCTCTTTGCATCCCAGACAAATAAAAAGCTTCCATGTATTGCCCCAGGGAAGCCATAGGCCATGATTCCCAGGGCGACACTCTCCTGCTTCCTTGAATGGATGGTCTCAGATACGCCTTTCCTCCCATCTCTCTACTACTGCAACTTCTATGGAAGATCAGTTGCAACAGAGCCACACCATCCTCCCAGCACGCAACTGCCCCAGACATTTCTGGTTCATGGAACTCACAATGATGCCCACATGCTCACCTATCAGGATCCACAACATTTTAGGATCTCCTAACTCAGGTGGGGTCAAGCACCCCAAGATCAAGCACCCCAACCTTGGCTCATTCCGGTATTTGGATGGGTGTCGGAAATAGAATGTTCAGGTTTCACACCTGTTCAGGAAATCCTTAACCAAGATAGAAGGGATTTTACTAGAGCCTGCTACCTGGCTAAAAGGTGGCGTGCTTTGGCCTGGGCATGTCACCACCAACAATCGCTAGATGCCATAGGTATTCCAGTTATCCTAGACTATCTCCTCTCCTTAAAAACTTAAGGTCTAGCCCTTAATTTGCTGCAAGTACACTTAGTAGCAATTAATGCCTTCCTCCAGCAGAGGGACAATTTGTCTTTACACACGTGGCTACTGTGAGACTTATGAAGTGCTTGATCAGGACTTTGCCACTGGTCATTATACCTGTGCCTCAATGGGATCTCAACTTTGTCCTGTCAACATTCACAGGTCCACCCTTTGAACTGCTCTCTGACCCAGTACCCATGAGGCTGCTGGTTCCTCTGGTACCAAGGGCATGGTTAAACCTAAGACTATAAAGTCCTAGGCTCCAAGAGGTCATCAGTACCATCAACAGAGTGAGGCGGCAAGAAGAGTACTACCTCTTCTCACTCAGTACCTAAGAAGCCTGCTCACACTTCATCTGGAGATGATGATCTCCAATACTTGCGAGGTCGTAGACCTTTTTCTCCAATTGGGCCTGCAATTGAACATTCAAAAATCCACCTTACCTCCTGTGCAAAACTTTCAATTCATAAGAGCTCATTTTGATTCAGTAGCGACAAGAGTCTACCTACCAATGCACAGATTCATGGCCCTATTCAACATAGTCAATACAATCCAGATCAACCTTCAAACTATGGGCCAGAATGGTCTTCAGCTATTGGGACATATAGCAGCTAGTACTTTCGTTATGGACCATGCAAAACTGTGAGTCTGATGCCTTCAGGGTGGCTGAGGACTGTTTATTAACTGAACACACACAGTCTAACTACACTACTTTCCATACCCATCTTCATAAAAGAATCTCTCAATTGGTGGAAAAATCCTCACAATGTTTGTGCAGGAGTCCCTTTCACTTGCCCTCCCCCAGCAACTATAATGACAGATGCATCCCTGTTGGAATGAGGAATGCATCTGGACACCCACACAGCCCAGGGCAGGTCGACATCTCAGGATAACACTCTGCACATCAACATCCAGGAACTCAATGCAGTCAGATATGCCCATCTCCAGTTTCCACTACTAATCAACCAGCAAGGAGGGGCAAGATAGCACTCCCTCTGTGCCGAGACTGTCAAATTTTGGAATTGGTGCATATGCATTCAGATTATCATCACAGCAGCTTACTTCCCAGGAGTTCAGAATGTGACTGTGGACACACTAAGCAGACACTTTTCTCAAGATCATGAGTGTGAGATAGATTCCATTATACTTCACCACATATTACAGCAATGAGGCACACCTCAAATAGACCTGTGTGTCATGGTGGTGCTCAGTTCTGATCCAGAGGTGGTCTGGGTCACCAATCCTTGGGGGATGCCTTTTACCTTCGGTAGTCATTGGGTCTAGTGTACATGTTTCCCCCACATGCTTCTAATAGCCAAAGTTCTACTCAAAATAAAAAAGGACAAAGACAGTTATTCTTATAGTCCCAACCTAGCCCAGACAAACATGGTTTCCTTACCTGATATATCTGGCTGTTTCCTTACCGATCACTCTCCAGGCTACTCCTCATTTCCAATCCTAGGAAGATGGAAAGATCCTTCACCCCAGTCTTGGGGTTCTTCACCTCAAAGCATAGTTGATCGATGGTTAACGGGATTAGAGAGGATCTGTTTGGAGAAAGTAAAAAGAGTGCTATTACACACCAGAAAACCATCTCCAAGCTACCCTTACTTACAAAAATGACGAATGTTGCCTGTTGGTGTGACCTCAAACACATTCCACCGGCAACCTCATTGCTGTCAAATATACTGGACTACACCCTAGACTAAAAAAACCTGGGGCTGTTGCTGAGTTTCATTAGAGTCCACCACGCAGCCATCATAGCTTTCTATTCCGCAATAAAAGGTTATTCCATATTCGCCCACCCAATGGTGATCAGGTTCCTCAGGGGCTCGTAAATCTCTTTCCACCAGTTAAACATCCTACTCCAATTTGGGACCTCAATCTGGTTTTTGAATATCATACAAGATTTCTGTTTGAACCGTTGGGTACCTTCTAACTCCTCCATTTGTCGATGGAGGAGTGAGAAGGCATACCCCCCTTTCACAATATTTTTCAAAGAGAAGGTCACATTATAACTACACCCCAAGATTTTACCAAAAATATCTTCTGAGTTCCATATTAACCAACCCATCCACCTCCTGATCTTTCACCCTAAACCTCACTTCGACAAAGAGAAGGCATTGTTCACACACTTAAAGTCAGGAGAGCTCTGGCCTTCTATCTTGACAGGACTAAACCTTTCAAAAAGATTCTCAAATTATTTGTCTCAATGGCAGGCAGATCAAAAGGGTCCGCAAACTCTAAACAAAGACTTTCCAAGTGGATAGCTGACTGCATTAGCTGTTGCTACCAAATTTTTAATCTCCAAAAACCCTGGGACATACGAACTCGCTCTACAAGATCTATTTCCACTTCTAGAGTCTTTCTCAAAAACGTTCCCATCATTGAAATATGTAGAGCTGCAACTTGGACCTTTGTACATACCTTTGCTGACCACTGTGCAGTAATTCACGACTTGGCTTCTGATGCTGCATGTGGCTTGGCAATACTTTATTCAATACTGGACTCAACTCTGAAGCCCCCTTCTCCTTAAAGGGAACTGCTCAGTAGTCACCAAGAGTGGAGCACCCATAGGGACACTACTCGAAGAAATGGTTACCCACATTGTGCAGTAACTGTGGTTCTTCAAGATGTTTGCCCTTGTAGGTGCTGCCCTCCTTCCCCTCTGCTTTGGAGTTCTCTGCTATGGAGCTTTGTGGCAGACAAGCAACTGAACGTGGTTTGCCTGCGCAGTGCTATATAACAGCATGGAGCACGAAACTGACTAATATGCACATGCAGGCCAAATGGACACTGCAATGAGAAATCTCCAAACAAAGGCGCAGGACACGCAAGCACATCTAGAATGGCGCACTCATCGGGGGACGCATCTCAAAGAACCAGTTACTGCACAGGGTTAGCACCATTTCTTCAGTTTTGTTAAGTTCTCTTTCACAATAATATTATTATGATTATTAATTATTCTTTTGGGGCAGGAAGAAAGTAACAATGTTATTCTAAAGTCCTTTGATTTTTTTTTCCTTTTTAATTATCTATTAACTATTAAAAATAAATGTTCCTTTCACAATATTTGGAGTTATCTTGCTCCTACCAAACACTTCAAAGCCTTATTCTGAAAGACAAAAACAGGTGTTTTCCTTTATCTGAGGTGATTGTAACTTGTCTATTGAAAAGGAAGTGTTTGCTATGTGCAGTTTTCCATTATTTAAATATTTAAATTTGCTATTTACTTTTGATCAATGATCTCCAAACAGCAGGGAACAAAGCATTACACAACTAAACAAGTTGTTTGATGGTGATGAGCTCTACTGTTATACAATTAGTGTGCATATAGTCAAGCTGGAGAAGTTTACAGGGGTAGTAGTTGTGTGGTCCAATGATTAGCTACCACTCTGGCTGAAAATTTTGTTCCTGTCAGCCAAGAGTTCATGCCAACTTTTGGCCTCATCTTCACCTTGTTGGAGATAGTAATGCCTGAAAATTCCACACTCCTTATGTTGGGAGAACCCTCTGCAGCATGCTAAAAGATAAAGATGGAAGCACTCAAAAGATAAGACCCCTTCCTTGTCCTACCTTAATTTTTTTAATAAACCTAGCCATTTAGATTATTGAGATTATGACAAGTCACCATTAATGCAAACAAAAAGTACATTTAGTGACAGTAAAGATTGCATTAGGACATAGCCCTTCCACCCAGAACATTAAAATCATAAAAATGAGGAGTTAAAGGAAAAGTCTCCTGTAATCCTTGCCACCTCCATATTGTCTACAACATTGTCAATTAGGCCTGGTCTACACTACCCCCCAAATTCGAATTAAGGTACGTAACTTCAGCTACGTGAATAACGTAGCTGAAGTCGACATACCTTAGTTCGAACTTACCGCGGTTCAGACGCGGTCCACACGCGGCAGGCAGGCTCCCCGTCGACTCCGCGGTACTCCTCTCGCCGAGCTGGAGTACCGCAGTCGACGGCGAGCGCTTCCGGGATCGATTTATCGCGTCCAGACCAGACGCGATAAATCGAACCCAGAACTTCGATTCCCAGCCGCCGAACTAGCGGCTGGGTGTAGACCTGGCCTCACTCACTCACTCACTCCAACACTCCCATATGACTTTCACTTGCATTAAAAAGCACTACATACACTGTCGTTATCAAACTTGCACTGTAACCCAAAAGAAACTGCAATCTTATACACTCTTTTAACAACAAATCAGCACATCTGATTGTCACACATTCCAAGTATTCGGGAAATTAATCTCTTTTATCATTGCTAAGATCCCGGTTAAGATTTTGCGATACAGCACAAGTTTGATGAAGTTGGAGCACGTATTGCATTTTTGGATGTTGCAGATGAAAGTGAAAGCTTTATGGGAGTCGGTTATTAGCAGTGTTGTAGGCAATATGAAGGTAGCAAGGAATGTGGCAGACTTTAACTTCTGATTTCCAAGCTTTTAAGGTTTTGTGTAAATGGGGTGTGACCTGGTGCAAACTTAACTGTCACAAAATATAGTTTGTGTTAATTTCCTAGGGCTTTTTTTATATGGAGTTGGTATACCTCAGTGAATAACTCCCTAGGGTCAGGGATGGGAGAGGGGAGAAGGGGAGCTGTACTTCAGCTGGGAAAAACCGCATTGCTGAAGCTGTTCCAGGCTTTATCAACTCTCCTAAAGAGTACGAGAGGCTGCAAAATACCTCAGGAAGTTTTGTCTGTCTAAAACATTTTATCCCTGCTTAGAGGTTACTGAAAGTAAGTGCACCAAGAGAAACCCACCATATTTAGCAGTGCCAACATAACCTGTTAGGTGGAGGGAAGCCCCATAAAGGAGTCTGTCATCTCTCACTTCCTGAAACATGCAGTAGCCTCTCATTGATATCTGGAAACTTCCAGGAGCAGCTGCAGCAGCATGGGGCTTGCCCTTTGCTCTTCCTTACTCTCTGTACTCTGTTCCTTCCAGTGTGAAGCATACCTCTCAATCTTTTAGCCTGCCATTGTGTGAAATCAAAATGCATAACAAATGCGTGTATTTTGGTGATTCACAACATGATTTACAGATTACCATGGTTTTTAGGTACAAGAACTTTTTTAAAGATGTCATCTCGCTGTGTGAACCACATACAACTGTAAACCATCTCTCCCCATAGAAGTCAACATCAGGGTTTGAGCCTAGATGAGGACCCTGTCACCTGAGCTTCCAGGAGTAGTTGCTCATCTCTTTTCAAACCAATCACTAGAGGAGGACTTGATACACACTTTCTGACTGGGTTGCCCAACTATTTACTAGTCAGTAGTAGCATAATTGTGATGAGGAACCCTTGGTTCTGTCCCTGGCTCTATGAGAAGAGAGTAAGTTTAGTTGTTAGAAACTGACTTTGAGCTTTCAATATTCTGTTTGGAAAGTAATTAACTGAATGGATAAGATGTATGTTTGCCATGATAGAGACCCTTATTCTGTTCCTGACTGCCTGGCATAATCTCTTCTGGGTATGTCTACACTGAGATAAAAGATCTGCAGCATGGCTGGGGCTGGGCTGGGTTAGCTGAACTAGGGCTTGGGGGACTATAAAACTGCAGTGTAGACATTCGGGCTTGGTCTGGGATTCAGCAAGGGAGGAGGGTCTCTCAGCCCAGGGTCTAGCCTGAGCCTGAATGTCTATGTGCACTTTTTAGCCCTGCAGCCCAAGCCTGACCCATCTGACCCAGGCTCTGAGACTCAGTGCCGCCGTTTTTTTATTGCAGTGTAGACATACCCTTTGTTAAAGGGTTTGAAAAATTAGGGAGGGGTTGCGTGCAGCAGCTCAAACTTGATTGCTTTCTGTTGTTCAGGTTTGTGACCTTGGCCACAAGGCCAAGTAATAAGTGTGTGCTGAAGTGCATGAGAATATAAACAGCAGATATGTGAGCATAGCCAACTGGGGGAGAGGCTTTAGCCCCCCTCAAAAATTTGGGGATTCCATTAATAAATAAAGGAAACACTGACCATGGAACATAGTTGTTTATCTCACTTTATTCAAAGTGGACAGATTTAGTCAAGATACAAAACTACTAAATAAAGGGAAGTCACAAGCTATTATTTTTTTAACTCTAGCCCCACCTAATAAAAACAAGTTGTCTATATCCCCAAGTTAACAGAGATAAGATTTAAACCCATGATCTCCTGTTTTACAGCTCAGGGAACTTTCCCATAGGCTACAGAGGTTTTGGTGGAGGACTCTTCTTCCCTGTATTGACTTACTGGAACTTATTCAGTGACTGCAGAGGTTTTTCACCAGCAGACATGTAACTTCAAATGTGGCGGGTTTGTCTTCGCACACAATTGCACTTATTTCTAAAACATGACAAAAAGCTATATAGACAAAGGCTAGCTACGTGTAATTGCTACTGTCGGAACTGGCATGCAAGGAGCAATATGTAGAACAAAGCCCAGTGCCCATAGTACTTCAGATATCTTGCAAAGGGGATCTGAAAAAAAGTAAGGCAGTCCAATAAGAAAAACTACCAAAAATGATTTCAGAATACATAGTCTCTCTGTACCAACCAATTTTTCAGCAAACCACCATGAAATATTAAAAAAGTACTCAAAGTTTGCATTTTATATTTTGTTTACCATTCTTATGAAACTTGTTCAAAATAAAGGTTTAAAACTCTCTTTGAGCTGGAAACTCCAATACCATCTTAACTTGACTGCCACAACCAGCTTTAGCATAACATACATATTCTGATGAGAGATAAGAATGGGTTAATTTTAATTATTAGTAATTAGATAATCATTGTTGATCACACCAATTCCAATTCACCTCTTACAGAGATATTTTCCTTTTTTTAACACAGACTGCTCTTACACTGTGTTTGATAAGTGACAAAGAAAATTCTCAGATAAAGCTAGCAGTCCACCCTTAACTCACCATTTCAGGTATCTTATACTAGTGTATGAATTGATATTCTCAATACTTGTAATTTTTGGATACACCACTCTCCTGACCTGCTGTCCTAGCTGCTTTAACTTGGCATTTTCATTGAGGGTTTTTTTGTTGTTTGTTTGTCACAATCTTAAATCATATTTATATCTACTTATTAATATTTGTTTGATTATATGCTCCTTGGGGAAGAGACCTTGTTTTTCTTGCACTGGGCCCAAACACTTCTAACAAATACTACTGAAGTATGATTCTGTGGACACACTGATTACTCCTGGGGGAATTCTACGCCACTGCGCATGCACAGAATTTATGTCCCCTGCAGATTTCTTTGCTTCCCCATCAGAAAAATGACTTTCTGATGGGGAAGGAAAGGGAAGCCACAAGAGCAGTCATGCGACCCTCCACAGAAGTACGTTTTGGGTGCCCAGGGCAGCCGGTATACAGGTAAATCACTGTGGGGGAGGGGGAAGGACTGGGGAAGACCCGGCTGGTGGCTCCTACCCTGCCCCAGGCTCAGCTGCTAGTCCCAGTTGGGCTGGGGAGGATGGGACTTCCTCTTCCGCTGCACAGCATCCGGGGCTGGGTCAGACCCATCCCCAGATTTCTCCCCCAACTGCAGGAAGCTCTGCAATCTCCCCCATCTCCTCCCCCCGCTTCCTGCACCCATTGCTCCTCAGCTGCAGGGGGCGGGATCCCCGTACGGGGAGCTGCTCCCCCATTTGCCCAACTCCCGTGCATCCAGACCCCCTCATACCCAGACCCTCTGCCAAGCCTCACCCACCCACACCCAGACTCCCCCCCCCCCCGCTGAGCCCCATTCCCCCTGCATCTGAACCACCCCGACAAGCCACCCGGATCCCCACCTCACCGAGTCCCAGCCAGCTGTACCTGGATCGCCACCCCACTGAGCCCCACTCCCCCAGCATCTGGACCCCCCACCGAGCTCGAAAACCCAGACCCCTCTGCCAAGTTATACCCCCCCGACCGCTCCCCCCTGCTGAGCCCCAGCCACCTTCACCTGGACCCCCATGCAGAGTCCCATTACTGTTGCACCCAGAAACCCCCAACAAGCCCCTATGCATCCAGATCCCCCACACAACAGAATCCCACATTGAACTGCCTGTATCCAGATTGCCCCACACAGAACCGTCTCAACCCACACATGCATCCCCCCACACTAAGCCTCTCCACACTTGGATCCTGCCTTGCTGAGCCTGCCTGCCCACACCTGGTGCACCTGGCATGGAGGGCAGGGTCCTAGGGTGTTCCTGGGGCAGGCCCGGTCCTTGTGCTTTGTCAGGGTCGGGTGCAGCCTCACCGCTGAGTCCATGTCCCGGGGGGGGAGCTGCACAGTGATCTCCCACCTCTGTGTAGCCAGTGGCCTGTGCTCCCCAATGCCTTGCTGGACCCTCCACATTCATTTGACAAATAAAATTTGAAGAATTTTAAAATATTGTGTACAGATTTTTTTTTTTGACGCAGAATGCCCTCAGGAGTAACTGATGTACACATAGCTTGTGACTAAGGCCATTGGAAATCTGTGTGAACCTTCTAAAAAGTTCTATAGAAGCACTAACAGCAATCAGGGCCACTACCTGCCCATTGCCCCAGTTGGTCCATTTATATACCCCACCCTCCCTCTAGTGCAGGATCTATTTCAACTCTGGGGTCAGGAGAGAGAGAAGAAAGCCAGATGGAAAATGCCATGTTGAAGGTTGTGTGGATGTCTGAAATTGTGCCCCTTGTGTGTATGCATTTTGATACAGTCTTTCAATTACACGATCACATACTGTTTTTCCCCCTCATTCAGTGCAAGGCTGGATGAACAAGAACTATGGTTGCCCATGCAACCTTAAATGTGGAATTTCACAACTTTTGAGTGCTTGATTTTGCAATATAAATAACATTATTTTAACAGCTGTTTGTGCAAAATTATGTTTAGCTGCACAATAAATAGGTACATAAAATGACATGAATACACAATATACAGTTTATATCCTTTATAGATCTATGTGTATGTCTGTGTGTCCATCTGTACCCTTCCGTGCAAGCTGAGGAGAAGTTCTGTGGCAGATCTCGTATTTTGCTACAGAATGGGAAAACGAGGGTGAGCTTGTTCAATGTCTTGAGCTGTTGTACAAAAATCTCTTGTGAGGTAGAAAAAATAGTCAGGATCCTCTAATCTTCCGCAGTGTCTCTGCTAGTGGCCACAGCCCAGGTCTGCAGGCAGTCTAGGTGGTTAGTGCTAAGGATTCCATTTTTCATTCACCAATGTTTTTCTAGGGGAGCACAGCCTTTTTTTCTCTCTCTCTCTTTTTGCACAATCTGGCCTTTAGTTTGCGACTAAAAATCTTTATAAATGTGCAGTTCTTCAAGTGATTGCACATGTCCATTACACTGTAGGCACATGCACGCCCAGTGCACAGACTGCTTCAGTGCGCTGAGCATGCACACACCACCAATGAAATAGACATGTGCAACACATCTTGAAGAACAATCGTTACAAAACAGGTAAGTAACTAGGGGTTTTTTGGGAGAGGGGGTGGGTTTTTTAGTCTTGTGCATTTACAATATCTGTTTCTCTCTCTCAAAACAGTTTGGGCCTTTGTCATGTCTTTAAAACTTGTATGTGGAGAGGGCATTCTAGTCATGGTCTCCCCATGCCTGAGGAGAAAAGGGGGTGTTTGGGAAAGCATCACCTGCGTAGTATAGTAGTTGCTGTCCCTTTGAGGAGGTATCCATGTGTGGCTAAGAGGATGTGACTGGTTGGGATGGAAGGATTTCATTTTGTAGATTGTTCTTACATCCCCCAGAACAAAAAACAGCACAGAATCCACTCAAGTTTAATTCATCTAGTGGCTGCATTAAGTTTTGTTCTGAGTTCCTCAGTGTTGTGAAACCCTCATTCCTCACTACTCTCCTTTAGGAGAACTACTGCCAACAAAGAAGTTGGGGAGAGCCACAAACAATTGTGGATAAGATTCTATATTAATAAAATGCCCTTATATAGAAATTGTCATATCAATTCAGACCTGTAATCTGTTCTGTTCTCTACCCTGTCTCCAATAGCGGTCAGTACCAGATGCTTCTGAAGATGCTTTAAAATGCCTAAAGCACAATTTTGCAATAACATGCCTGTGAGGGAAGTGTTTTCCTAACTTGAGGCAATAAAAGCTGTATGTCCTAAAGGATGAGATTTATTATACCATATACATTTTTATCCTAGCTCATGTAACTGGTTATTTTTATATAAATGTCAAATCCTTTTTAAAATTTGAATAAGCTCTCTACCTTGATAATATCTTGTGGGAGTGAGTTCCACAGATTATTGATTACATTTGTTGCCTTTCAATTTTACTTGGTGTCCGTTTCTTCATGTAGCATGAAAGAGGGAAAATGGGCACATCTGAATTACCTTCTCTTTACTCCTCATTTTATGCCTTTCATTCATTTCTTCTTGACATTTAAGTAGTACTAATCTTTTAAATCTTTCCTCATTTGGACATCATTCCATAATTCTCCAGACCTTTGTTACTTCTGCTATAACCTACATTTCCATATCATCTTTATTTTTGTATTCCTACCCGCTCAAAAATATTTCTCAAAATTGTGGAAATTAAAAACTAATTTCTTTGCACAAATTAGTTGTTGGGGTAAGTGACCAGCTCTTGCAATATTCAGATTTAATAAATGTCATCACCTTCTCCTGATTCACAGAGGTCTTGCAGCTTTTCCAGAACTGTGTTGGAAACTGTTAGTTAAATAGGAGATAGTTAAATTACTAAAATTCTTAGTGGGTAATGAACATTTCAAGCCCTTGTTCTCTGTGTCCATTAACCAGCCCTATGTTGTATTTGCCAACAGAGCTTTTAAACCTTTGAAGATTTGTCCTCTCTTCAGCAATTAACTTTGTTCACTTTAGCTATGCACCTTAATATCAAAGTGTTCCTTTCCTGTTTTTGTAAATGAATAAGTGCCCAAATACTGCATTTGTTCCAGGTTCTGCACATTCGCATGACCAGCTTAATTAAAAAACAGACAGCTCAATAATTCTACCATAAGCTGCTAGTAATGAAGCAGTTGGAGTCCCTGAAGACCTTTATCATTGAAATGCTCAGTGGTTTCTCAAATAAAGTGGATGACTCAGTATTACTTATAGAAGTAAGGGAGATTATTAGCAGTGGAAGACACATTTGAACTTGCCGAAAATGATGGCTTTTGTCTCTATAAAGACCAACTCTCAGTAATAATTACACTCCCAGAAGTCTCTCCTTATTCACACATTCAATGTTTGAATAGCTTGCTATTGCTTGTTAATCCCTGCAGGAATGCGGCTTTGGATATGGGGAGGATGCACAGTGCATGACATGCAGGCTAAACAGATTCAAGGAGGACTGGGGATTTCAGAAGTGCAAACCTTGTCTGGACTGTGCAGTAGTTAACCGGTTTCAGAAGTCCAACTGTTCTGCCACCAGCAATGCAGTGTGTGGGGACTGCTTACCAGGGTGAGTCATTTTCTGTAGGTGAAACTTGAAATACAAAATTTAAAACAATTTGCATTAATATTTACTTGTTTGTGTGATCTGGAGAAATGAGTACATAATTGGGAGTCAGAAAATCCAGAGTACTAATTCTGACTCTGTCAACAATTTAGTATATGGCCCTAAGCAAATCACTTCACTTATCTATCTGTTTTCCCACTTGTAAGATCGGGATAATAATATTTACCCACCTACCTCACAGGAGTATTGTGAGGAGTAGTCCATCAATGTCTGCACAGTGCTTTGAATACAGAATGTGCGATAAAATGCTAAGTATTATTATTACTGTTATTTCTTAAAGAACTCAACATCTGATTAGACATTTCCAAACTGCAAATAAGTTCCAATTTGACTTCTTCCTCTTACCTCTCCAAACCAATTTAAAAATGATTATAAATGTATTATCACCCCAACACTGAAGTCAAAATATTTTCTAAATTCTGATGAAACCTCTTTAATCTTGAAACTTTATTTGTGGGTTAACCTTTACACTTCTCATTATCACTGTGATATTTATGAATATATTTTTTACTTCTGAAAAATATTAAATATGTTTAATCATCAGGTTTTTACATCCTAAGATTTGGTAATAGGGAGCTAAATTCTGTGTTCAGTGTCCATGCTGTGTTCCTTACTTTGAATGGGATGTCACCCACCACAAAGGACACAATTTGGTCCTATGAATGCGTATAGTCACTAATATTGCTATCATTTACACAATGTACTGTGAATTACCTGCAATGGTTTAATGTAAGTGAGAAAGAACTAAATCTTTATAGGTTTCAGAGTAGCAGCCGTGTTAGTCTGTATCCGCAAAAAGAACAGGAGTACTTGTGGCACCTTAGAGACTAACAAATTTATTAGAGCATAAGCTTTCGTGGGCTACAACCCACTTCTTTATATTGTCTTATCCTGATCGAAAGTTAATACTCATTTCTAGTTCTAATTCCCATGGTCTCTAGACATAGGATTTCTATAGGATTTGAATAGGTTGTGTTATTCAGCTAGAGTACCCATTTGAAAATCTTACCAAGAAGGAGTAAAACTTCCTATTTATATGTATATGCATTGTGCTTTACAAAGCAATAAAGCTACAGATTCCCTTCCCAAGAAGTTTTCAATCTACAGCAACAAAGAATGAAAAAATGACGGAGTGTTGAAAAATAATGGCCACAACAGTGAGAGATTGAATTATGCTTATAAGACCTGATCCCTTGAAATGAGTTGAAAGAGTCCTGTTAACTTTAGTGATTTGCATTGAGGCCCATCTTGTTTGTGCCTGTTTTCCCCCACCCCAATACAGTATAGCTTGAGGCAGTGTCTGGAGTGAAGTTTGATAAGTTATAAGTGGTCATTATCGCAGCTGAGAATGTTAATCATTTAGGCCCTGATCCTGTAAAGACTTGTTTACATGCTCAAGACTTGTTTACCCACCGTGAGTAGTTCCATTGAGATCAATGCAGTTACTCAGTGTGTAAAGTTGAGTGCATGTATAAGTCTTTGCAGGATCACAGTGCTATTTCTTATGGTGTACAGATTCATTCCATAGCTACCGTTAGGTCTAGAAGATTGTTAGGACTATCACAAATTTATAAACATATGATTTATTTTCTTCATCACTGTCCAAAATATTTGTTTGCTTACTCCCACTACCCCAAGGCCACTGCCCATCCTTGATTATTCTTATTTAATATTTTTAATTCAAGACTGGTGGTGATGGCTTGTGCTCAATCCTCCTTATTCTTACACTAAATTGATGAATCAGTGAGCGTGATCTTGGGGGTTGTCAACTGTTGAACATTAAGGGATTTGGACAGAATTCACTGATGATTGGTCAAATAAATGAACAGATCAATGCATCAACATGGCATCAGTGCTGCGAATCTCCTTTTAACTAAACAAGTGACAAACTGGGACTTGTGGTTATTTCACAGACCTTGCTGAGTTTGTCTCATCTTGTTAGTCCCACACTATCAATCTGTCTCATTCATTTGTAAAATTAGATTGTAAATTCTCTGTGGCAGGGGCTGTTTTTGTGATTTGTTTTTACAGCACCTAATACCTCAGGATCCTGGTCGATGATTGGTGACCCTAGGCATTACCATAATAAATACAATAAATAATTGCCAAGGACTAAGTCACCATTTTATTCCTTCTTGGCAATTGTATAGCAATTCAGATTATTGTCCTACCTGTGAGTCATGGATTTTATTCCATCACTAAAGGACTCCTAATTAGGTTTTCACACGTACCCATACCAACTACAGGCATTTTTTAGCACCTTTTGGACATGGGCTACCTGTGCCTTTGAGAGAGTGTGCAAACTTTTACCTCTATCCCTACTCTGTCTCCTCTGAATCCAGAAGTGAGTTTTCTTCCTCTAGGAACACTTAGCAATGCCTAAGCAACAACAATTCCAGTTTGTTTAAATAATATGAGATGTATTCAATAGAGAAAATAAAGAGAGAGGAATTAAGCATAACAAAAAATAACTAATTTAAAGATTATGCAAAACATAACTAGCTAAATGGTTTAGCCTATAGTTAAGGAGAATTGAGTTTTGCATCTCAGCAATGGTCTGTATTGCAGTTGCATACTGGCTTTTAACATCCTTTTATTCTATCTAATGTGTGCTTTCTCTGTTCATATCACAGCATCAAACTAGTTTGTTGAGCTGTTGATATATTTTATTTTAATGGGTGCATTGATAATGGGTTTTTTAAATATTAAAATTTGTCTGATTTGTAGGCAATCACATTATCACCAACCTGGTGCCAGTACAATCAATACTTTGTGTTATTTTAGATAGATCATAAGTGTGCTAGTCACATCAAAGTAAACATTTAATCCAAGAAGTTGCCTTGAAGAAACCACAATTTACATGATTCAAACCTAGTACAAGGCTCAAAACAAAACTAAATAAGTTGGTGAGGTGTTGTAGGCTGTTATACTCTGGCACAGGTTATTTTAAAACCTAACTCTCAAAAGCATATTAGGAAGTTCTCATTTATCCTCTGCTACTTCTCTTATCTGTTTTAAGATTGTATCCTGATGCCCATCACCATAGCTAGCATCTGAGCGTTGTGCACAAAATCAGTAACAAAGTTCATAAAGTCTCGGCTCTTCTCTCTTTTCAGGGTCAAATCTCTGCTTGGGTTATAGTGTTTGGATTTTATGTTTTTGGGGGTAGTTTATTGATTTGTTCGTTCAGGAGTTTTTTCTTTGTTTATTTTTTGTTCATTTGCTCCTCCTTATAGCCATCTGACTTACTCCTCATGCCCTATGTTTCAACCCTGTGTATTGCCTCACCTTGCTTTATTTAGCTTGTTTGCGAATAAGCTCTAATATGGGTGACAGATTCAAGTTGTAGATTTATCATATTTTATTTGTACCATGCCCACAGATGTGCTAAATGCCTCATAAATAAATAGACAGATCCCTGCCCCCAAAAGCTTACAGTCCAGAATTTAAATATGATATGAGTGACAGCACAAAAGGGAATGGCGTGAGGGTAAAACATGGATCATAGGGTGACTTGGCTACTTCATATTCATTCTTTGATGAGTTTTGTAACATAAACATTCTCCTAGTTCACTTCTTGTACAGTTCACAACAGAATTGTGTTTGAGAGAATCATCTTGCTTTTCTGAAGGTTTTGCAGAGTAGCATGTTCTTCTTCAAGTGCTTGCTCATGTCCATTCACATGTATGTGTGCACACACCACATACACCATTGCTGAATGGTTTTTCCCTGAATGGTATCTGTTGGGTCGGTTCCAGTGCCCCCTGGAGTCACGCCTTCATGGCGCTGTATATAGAAGCCTGTTGCCTCCTCACTTCCTTCTTTCCGCCTGTGACAATCACCGGAACTGCTCGTTCTTGGTCTGCAGGTTCTCTCCCCAGTGGACTTCTTTGTATTTTTTCCTGTAAATAGTTATAAAATTTTAGTAGTTCATGTTTGCAGTTAGTTAATAGTTGTTAGTATAGAGTAGGACCCTGCTTAACGGGGTTCTTTCCCACCCTGGCATCAGGGCATGCCTCAGTCTCCGTGGTTTAAATCATGCAAGGCTTGCCACAAGCCTATGCCTCTCAGTGATCCGCACTCAACCCAAGTGTTTGGGCGAATCCCACCTGCATGATCGTTGCAGGATCTGTAGAGGTTTTAAGCCCCGGACTCAAAAGGAAAGGGAGCAGAGACTTAAGTTCCTCCTGATGGAGGTGGGCTCTTCGTCCCTCGGAACTGGGTCACCCCGACTCGGCACCAAGCACCTCTGCCTCTGTGAGGAGTGTGCCAGCTTCCGTGAGGGACAGGCACCGCAGCCTGGCCTCATCGACACCGAGAAGAGACTCCTCATCAGCGTCACATGACTCCCAGCACTTCCACAGTTCACCAGTATAGAGGAAGTTGGTGCAGGAGAGCATGCAGCACTGCTCCCATTTTCTGGTACTGTGCAAGAAACAGCGTAAAACAGACAGGGGGTGCTCCTCTACCCCAAAGCCTGCCAGTCATAAGGACTCTGGAAGAGTGAGACCCACCCAGGGCCACTCTGGCTCAATGACTGCTGCTGTGGCACCACTGACTCCGGCCCAGAGAGGGAGCTGTCAAGTCCAGTGCTATTGGACTCTCCTCCGTCAAAGAGCCATAGGAGTGCAGGGCTGGCGCTCCTGTCCGGAACTAAGGCATTCAAGGAGAGACAGGATCTGATGTCCCTCCTGGTACCGCCATCGCCATCTAGACACGAGCCAGCACCGGAGGCAAGGACAATTATGGTACTGATCCCCCAGGTGCCGTCCAAAGGGAAGTCGGCAATGAGGGAGCAGCATTGGTCTCCCCTAGCCCAGCACCGCTTGCTGGCACCATCCAGCGCTTCCCCTCCCTGGTCTCTGGGTAGTGAATCCTTGGCATCAGACTCAGACCCTGAGTCCTATGTCTCAAGAAGGAGCTGGAATCAGTTGTACCAACAGTACTGAATGGATTATATGAACCAAGGATTCCCACCTACAGGCTGGCCAGCATAATGGCAAATGCCAGTGCAATGGCCCTTTTGGACTCCGTGGGTTTTTCATCAGGCCTAAGGACCTCAGTCAAGGAGGTCCTATTCAGAGGCCTCAGAGAGAAGAGCCCCACCACCACCACCTCCTCTAGCGATGCAGGGACTGGACCAAGGCACTGAGCCAGGTACCGTGCTTCAGGGAAAGTATCGAGGGACCTGTCAGAAGCAAACAGACAAGAACAAGGACTGGTACCGATCCTAGGACCCTCTTTCCTCCTCACCGGACAAGGCGGGTGTGGAAACCTCAAGGGCACTCACTTGAGATGACCACAAGGCCCATCAGGAACTGCTAAAGAGGGTCGCCCAAACCTGTGGATCCAGGTGAAGGAAGTTGCATAGACCTCCCACACCCTGGTGGACATTTTGGAACCGTCAGGTCCATCCAGGGTAGCCCAGCCCCAAATCGTGCCATTTTAGAACCAGTCAAAGCATGTGGCAGACTCCATCCTCTGTGCAACCTACGCCAAAGAGGGTGGAGAGAAAATACTTTGTCCCACTGAAGGGGTTTGAATATCTTTACACTCATCCCCCTCCTGGGTACCTAGTAGTCTCAGCAGCAAATGAGTGAGGGTGACAAAGGCAACGGGGTCCTACCCTGAAGGCTAAGGATGCCAAAAAGCTGGACCTCTTTGGCAGGAAGATCTATGCTATAAGGGGCTCCAGCTTCACGTTGCAAATCAGCAGGTGCTCCTTAGCCGATATGATTTTAATACTGGGGAGCAATGACAGTTATTGCCCCAGGAGTCCAGAGCAGAATTCTCAGCCTTGGTCAAGGAGGGCAGGGCGGTGGCCAAGGTGTCCCTGCAGGCGGCTCTGGATGTAGCCATCTCAGCAGTTGTTTTGTGAAGAGCCTCTTGGCTACAGTCCTTGGGCCTCCCTCATGAGGTGCCTCAAACTATCCAAGACCTGCCTTTTGAAGGCACAGTGCTATTTTCTTAGCAAACAGATGCTAAGCTGCACAGCTTGAAGGACTCTATGGCTGCGCTGAAATCTTTGGATCTGCACACCCTGGCCCCGTTGAGAAAACATTTCAAGCCGCAACCATTACCTTGGTTCTACCAGTCACAACCGAGGCAGTACTATAGTAGAAAGCAAGGCAGGAATTACACGAGGAGGCCTCCTCCCCAACCTTCCTTGTCCCAGGGATCTGGGCCCACCGAGCAGTCAGCTAGCTCCAAGCAGGCATTTTGAGGGTGCACCCAAGGATGGCATATCTGAGCTATACCTGGATCCACTATCTTAGTAGACCGGCTATCCCACTTCTATTAGGGCATGGGCCCATATCACCTCAGACTGCTGGGTGCTATGCACGATAGGACTAGGATAAACTCTGAAATTCAGTTCTTCCCCCCCTTCTCGCCCTCCCTCCCCGTCCCTCTTCAGGGACCCTTCTCACAAGCAACTTCTAATTCAGGAGGTGCGAATGCTCCTGCAAGTGGTAGCGGTAGAGGAGGTTCTTCTGGAGTTAAGGGATAGGGGGTTTACTCCCAATATTTCCTAATCCCCAAAGGCAGTTTCAGACTCATTCGGGGTCTGCGAAACCTCAACAAAATCATGAAGAAGCTGAAGTACCACATGGTCTCCCTGGCCTCCATTATCCCCTCTTTAGATCCAGGAGACTGGTATGTCACCCTCGACCTGAAGGACACATATTTTCACATATCCTTAGTCCTGGACCACAGACAATTCCTGCGGTTTGTTGTGGGATAGGTGCATTATCAGTTCACACTATTACCTTTTGGCCTATCAACGGCCCCTCAGGTCTTCACAAAGTGCCTGGTGGTAGTTGCTGCCTTCCTGAGAAAACGAAGAGTACAGTGTATCCCTACCTCGATGATTGGCTGGTCAGAGGCTGGTCCAGAGAATGGAAGCACACATTCAGTTAATATTGTCAACCTTCCAGAGGTTAGGCCTTTTGCTGAATGCGCAAAAGTCGACCCTTATCTCCATCTAAAGGCTTGAGTTCATAGGGGCCATTCTTGACTCAGTCCAAGCCAAGACCTTCTTACCAGAAGCCAGGTTCCAGACACTGAGCTCAATCACAGAGAACCTCAGGAAACATCCCACTACCACTGCGAGGACCTGCCCAAAGCTCTTAGGGCACATGGCATTGTGCACATATCTGGTAAAGCACATGAGTTTGAGACTCAGACTGCTTCAGGCCTGGCTAGCGACAGTGTACCGGCCAGGCCAGGACTGCCTGGACAAAATGCTCACACTTCAATGCCCTCCTCTGGTGGTTGCCCCCAGAGGTGGTTTGCGCAGGCATTCCATTCAGGAGACCACAGCTGTCGATGTCTCCTTCATCTGAGCCATGAGTCCCTTCACCTGATGGCTTGGAAGCTCCATGGCTGAATCCTTTGAAGTCAGCATCCTCAGGTCCGGTACAGGAATTTCTGTTAGGTAGCAGAAAGCATCCACCAGGGCCACCTACCTGGTGAAATGGAAAAGGTTCTCAATCAGGGCAGGACAGAAGGGGATCTTGCACATGCAAATGACAATACCGTGTATTCTGGACTATTTGTTACATCTAAAGCAGCAAGGGCTGTCGATGTCTTTGATTAGTGTGCACCTTACAGCTATCTCAGCCTTCCACCCAAGCGTGAGCAGCGGGTCCATCTTTGCTAACGCACTCTGTAGCCGCTTTCTTAAAGGACTGGACAGGCTATACCTGCAGGTGAGACAGCCAATCCCACTTTGGGACCTTAACTTGTTTCTCTCAAGACTCACAGGGGCACCGTTTGAGCCGTTGGCGACATGCTCTTTGCTCTACTTGTCATGGAAGATGGCCTTCCTCATGGCCATCACCTTGGCCAGGAGAGCCTCAGAAATTAGGGCCCTTACTTCAGAACCACCCTACATGGTTTTCTTCAAGGATGAGGTCCAGCTGCACCCCCACAAGGCCTTCCTCCCAAAGGTGGTATCGCAGCTCCACAATAACTAGGACACTTTCCTCCCTGTCTTCTTCCCGAAGCCACCTGCCAGTTGCCAGGAGCAGAGGTTCCACTCGCTACAGGAGCGCTGGCCTTCTTCATAGATAGGACCAGATCGTTTAGCAAGACTACTCAGCTCTTCATGGCAGTGGCTGATAGGATGAAAGGCCTCCTTGTCTCGGCCCAAAGAATTTCCTCATGGATTACTTCTTGTATTCACACATGCTATGACCTGGTGAAAGTCCCTGCTCCAGCATTGTCGGCACACTCCACAATGGCGCAAGCATCTTCAGTGGTATTCGTGGCACATGTTCCCATCCAGGATATCTGTAGAGCGGCAATGTGGTCTTCAGTCCACACCTTTGCAACCCACTATGCCATCACGCAACAGGTTACAAATGATGCTGGATTTGGCAGAGCAGTGCTACAGTCCACTTTTCGTTGACTCCAAACCCACCTCCTGCATTTGCTTGGAAATCACCTACATGGGAATGGATATGAGCAAGCACTCGAATCAAAAACTGTTAGTAACCTTTCCATAACCATTGTTCTTCAAGATATGTTGCTCATGTCCATTACCAAACCCGCCCTTCTACCACTCTGTCAGAGTTGCCGGCAAGAAGGAATGACGGAGTGGCAGGCTCCTATATACAGCACCATGTAGGCTTGATTCCAGAGGGGCCAGAGCCAATCTGACCCTACAGATACTACTGAGTGAAAAACCTTCCAGTAACAGTGCATGCGGCATGTACATCCCTATATGGGAATGGACATAAGCAACACATTTCACAGAATAACAGTTATGGAAAGGTTAGTAATTGTTTTTTAAATGTTTTAAATACTTTTCAGATGTCATTCTACATAACTATATAAACTAGCCATATTGTAAGCAGTCCTCCAATTCTGAGACAGACAATTCTTTGCCAAAAATTAAAAATTCTGCACACAATATTTTAAAATGCTGCAAAATTCTGATTTTTTTTGTCAAAATAACACAATATAATCACACCAGTTTCAATTATTTTGCTAATTTATTTCAAAATACCTGACAGCAAGTATATCTGTAACAATACAGACAACAAAAAAGATTCAGGAAATGTTTTTTGACAAATAGATTCCTTAGTAGGAATATTAATACTGAACTTTGAGTAATAATTCATTTAAACTTCAATACAGAAACATATTTCCCATACCCCTCAGAAGCAGTGCAAAGGCTTGAGGGAGTCAGGGATAACGGATGATCTGAGGCAGAGGGAAGTAATTGCTGGGCAGGAGCCCAGGAGTGACCTGGATGGTTGTTGGGTATGGGTGGGAGAAGTATGGAACAGGTTTATTTTGGGCAGGGGAATAATTATTAGGGAGTTGGGAAGCCTCTCCCATGCAGATCCTGGTTGACCCATAGCCTCCCCCATTCAGTCAGCCACATCTGCCCTGTCCCTATGTGTCCCTGCACCCCTACGACTCCTTCTGAATCCCAGGCTGTGACCTCCCAGCAGCCCCATGTGCCTTGCTCTGTCTGTCCTGCACCCCCTCCTCCAATATTCCATGCCTCTTCATCTGGCCCCGCAGGCAGAGTACTGTGAGGAACGCAGCCTCTCCCTGTCTCTCTCTGGGATTGGCTGAGCCAGTTGCCTCTGTTCTGGTGCCATAATAGCTCCTGGTGGGTGAAAGGAGTAACTGCAACACCTCTCCAGCAGAATGTATTTTCCATGGAGAGAAAAAAAATCTGTGGGAGACATGAATTCTGCTCATGCACAGTAGTGCAGAATTCTCCTAGGAGTAAAGACTCTACTGTAATAAAAAAATAATAATTACAAGCTGTTCTTTTATCTTCTAGATTTTACAGGAAGACGAAGCTTGGCGGCTTTCAAGACATGGAGTGTGTTCCTTGTGGAGATCCCCCTCCTCCCTATGAACCTCACTGTAAGTGCTCATTGTGTTCAAATTAGAACAGGACCAACTTTTGGCCTTGTACATTTTTTCCTACTTTTATCTAGAAAGCTCAGCTAAGTGTACTTTCATTGCTGAAACTGACCCACTTGCTTTCTCTTTAATCAACTTTGCTACCAAGAAAGTAAACATCTTTGTTTCAGTGCAGTTGCTGTGTTCTATTGTGCCAAAACCCAATTGATTCAGCCCAATCCTGCAACAAAACATGGGTGACTTAATTTTTTTTGTCTCTTTCTGTAAATATTGAGTTCTTCTTCAAACTATGGGTGCTCCATTTCAGGTGTTGGTGTGTCCCTGCACCTTCAATCATAGAATTTCAGCAGCAGTGACCGTCTGGGTCGTGTATACACAGTCCCCATCTCGTGGCGCCATTGGTGTCTCATCCAGCACGCGCAGTGTGAACCCTTCTGTTCCTTCTCAACTGTCCTCAGCCTGAGATTGAGTTCCCAGCAGTGTTACAGTTAGCTCGTTTAGTGTTGAACTAGTTTATCTAAAGTAGTTTAGTTTAATAGTTAGGTACTTACCCTCTCTTCCCCGTTACTCTAGCCCTTAAATAAAACCAAAAAAAAACAAAAACTTTTTCCTTAGATTAGTTAGGACTCACCCTTACGGGTGAACCACAGTTATTCAAGCTATGCCTGGCTCACCAGGATTCAAGCACTGCCTTTCATGCCAGAACACCATGCCAGTGTCGGATGGCCTGTCTGCTGTTTTGGTGAGTCGTACATCCCTCAGAAATGTGCCTAAATTCTTGCGCTAGAAGGGACAGAGACTTACATCTCAAACTCATTCTCATGGAAGAGTCCCTGCATCTGGCTTCAGACCCTGGCCAGAAAACCCCTTCTAGACAAAGGTCCCTGGAGACCTCACCCTCTTCACAGAGGAAGGCTTATTCTTCTAAAAAGTCAACGAGGAAAAGAGCAGCAACTTCTCCTCAGGGAGAGCCTTCCAAAAATAAATAGTCTCCGGCTCGGTCTCTTTCCTCGGTACTGACCACACCACAGCTGAGTACCTATGAGACACTGGGATCCTTCAGCACTGCCCACACCGTGGCCTCTGCCAATCTCAGGCACACTGACTTGGAGTCGAGAGGCAAGAGCAAGCCTACCTCCTCCACCACAGCACTGTCGACACTGCTTAAGGAAGCAGCACTCAGACCTTCACCACAGGCGATGCCACTACTGCCTATTTTGCTAGCTACAGTGGCACTGATGACCACATCCGCAATGATGCAATCAGCAATGACAACTTTACCATCGGCACCGAGACCTACAGTGCCAAATACATCAGCAATGAAACCACCAGCATTGCAACACTTTCTTTATCATAAAGACCTTTTAGTCCTGTTGATACCGGAATCACCACTCTTTGGCATTGACGGCTCTCCAGTGCACGCAGGATGAGAAATATCTGATTCACTGCTAGCCTCTCCTCTGTCCAGTGAGGAGGAGGAGGATGTGGAAGAAGGTGTTTTCTCTTCAAGACACTCTTCCCCTGCTCGACCAATGCCAACACCTGGACCTCTACAACGTAGGCCTTATTATGGATAAGACATGCACCCATGATATAGCCACCAATGGATGGGCCCACCTATGCTGTTCCCAACACACTGGCCTTACTAGGACCCATGGGCCACTTATAGAAGGCATCACAGCAGCCCATGAGCCCCTATAGGGAGGGAATTATATTCCCACCACCATCATCAGTGCCTGCACAGTCAGAACCCACTGAAAACGCAACTGAGGAATGGGAGGAGGCTCTAGAACAAGACACTATATATTTGCTACCCATAACTCATCCTCTTCCCTAGATGAGGCCATCATGCCTCCCCCACCTAAGCCACCGACAATTTTAAACAGTTTGAAGAGCTCTTCAAATGGGTGGTGGACAGTCTAGAGATCCCTCTTGAGCAAGTCTTGGAGGCACAATATAAGTTGTTGGAAGTCGAGATTTGTAGGATATCCAAAATAGCGCTCCCAATCAATGATGCACTAATGGAACCAGCCAAAACAGTTTGGCAGACTCTGGCCATCATACTACCTACCTGTAAGAGGGATGACAAAAAATATTATGTACGCTCAAAAGGTATGGATTTCCTATTTTCCCACCCTGCACCAAATTCTCTCGTAGTTGATGCCATCAACCACCACGATAGATAGCAACAATACAGGTCCATGTCTAATGGCAAAGAGTGGAAATGCCTAGACCTTTTCGGCCACAAGGTCTGTTCCTCAGCAACTCTGCAATTTTGGGTTGCCAACTACATGGCCCTATTAGCAAAATATGAGCACAGCAACTACTCAAAATGTATGGACTTTATTAACGATATCCCGGAGGACAAAACAGGCCATTTAAAATCTCTTATATCCGAAGGACAGCTTGTGACCAGAACCCCATTACAGGCATCCTTAGACATGGAAGACACAGCGGCAAGATCCACGGCTACTGTGGTGGTCATGCGCCGGGCATCCAGGCTCCATTCTTTGGGCTTTCCTAGGGAGATACAGTCCACTGTGGAGGATTTCCTGTTTGATTAACAGAAACTGTTCCTGCAAAGACAGCTGAAGTCCTTCATGCGATGAAAGACTCCCATGCAACCCTCTGTACTCTGGGAATTTACATGCTTGCAACCAAGAGAAGACAAACCAAAATGGGAAGCACCACTTCTATATACATTCCCATGGATACCACTGTTATCAAGGATGATACACAAAATAGGTTTGACAAAGCAAAAGTCATACTGATAGCCCCAACATGGCCCAGACAGACTCGGTACTCTTACCCGATGCGGATGGCAGTATGTGCAACACGCATTCTCCCACTCCAGCAGGACCTTTTATCACAGAACTCTGGACAGGTACGCCATCTAAATCTGGAGAGTCTTCACCTGAAGGCGTGGCTCCTACATGGTTCCATCATGATGAACTAGCCGGTTCAGAACAAGTTAAACACGTGTTACTAAATAGTAGAAGATCAACCACGCGCAATACTTACCTTTAGAAATGGAAGAAGTTCTCCAGATGGTGCCAAGACAAACGAACTCCTCCAGTTTCCACACCTTTGCCATTGATACTGGATTACATCCTGGAGCTGAAACAGTCTAGACTATCCATTCATTAGATCAAAGTATATTTAGCGGCTATTTCTGCCTTCCACCATAAGATCGACGGGACATCGCTGTTTGTGCACCCAATTACCAAAAGCTTCCTTATGGGCATTCTGAATGTTTACCCCGAAATATGTGCATCCACGCCACCATGGGACCTAAACCTTGTGTTACGGTGCATCACCAGGCCTCCGTTTGAACCCTTAGCGACATGCTCTCTAACACACCTCTCAATGAAGGTGGCATTTTTAGTAGCTATTGCATTAGCCTGCCATGTGGGTGAGTTAGGGGCTCTCATGGCCCACCCACCTTATACCATTTTTTTCCAAGGACAAGGTCACCCTAAGGTCACATCCCAAATTTATACCTAATATATCTTCATTCTTCCACATAAATCAGCCAATCCATCTCCCAACATTCTTTCCCAAACCACACAGGAGTGCACAGGACTCCAAAATACATACTCTGGGCATCAGACATGCACTAGCATTCTACCTTGACAGAACTAAGCCTTTCAGAAAATCCCCAAGACTTTTCATTTCTACTACAGAACATTCTAAAGGCTCCGCAATCTCCACACAAAGACTATCAAAATGAATCTCAGGGTGCATTCATCTCTGTTACGGGCAAAAGAACCTGCAACCCCTATCTGGGATCAGAACTCGTTCTACCAGATTGATAGCAACTTCAGTAGCCTTTCTGAACAATGTTCCATGCATAGACATATGTAGAGCTGCTATCTGGGCCTCTGAACATATGTTCACAAAATACTATGCAATTGTCCAGAGCTTAGGCTCAGATGCACTGCTAGGACTAACAGTGTTATCTTCACTCACTCATGCAACTCAGAAGCTCCTTCCGTCCCAAGTGGGTCACTGCTCTACAGTCATCTGAAGTGGAGTATCCAGAGGACATCACTCAAAGAAGAAGAAGAGACAGTTACTCACCCTATGCAGTAACTGAGGTTCCTCACGATGTGTGTCCCTGTGGATGCTCCACTACCCCCCCTCCTCCCCATCTACTTTGGAGTTCAATCCTGGACTCTACGGTAGAGAAGGAACTAAAGAGATCAGGTCACATGTGCGCTAGATGAGGCGCCCATGGCACCACGAGACAGGGACCACACGTGCATGACCCAGACACTCACTGCTGCTGAAATTCTCTGATCAAAGGCGCAGGGATGCCCCAACACCTGAAGTGGAACTCCCACAGGGGCACACATCTCAAAGAACCTCAGTTACTGCACAGGGTGAGTAACCTTCTCTTATCCTTTGTATTTAAATAAATAATCAAAAAATCTTTCAAAACTGAATAAGAAACGTAACTACTGTGTTTGCAAAACAAATTGACAAGTGTCTGAAGTTCTTCGATATCCTCTTCTTTACACCATTACCAGAAAAACAAAACTTGCCAGATTTCTTATAAACATTCTTCATACTTCCATTCAGTCTAATTCAAAAACTAAAAAGTATGTAGATTTGTACCCAAAGAAAAAATATTGATTTCAAGATAATTTTTATCTTAGCTTAAGTCTTAGGCCTTGTCTACACTAGCACTTTTGTCGGCAAAACTTTTGTCAGTCGGGGGTGTGGAAAAACAGATCCCTGACCGACACAAGTTTCACCAACAAAAGCACTGCTGTGGACAGTGCTATGTCAGTGGGATACGCTCTCCCGCCAACATAGCTACCACCGCTCGTTGGGGGTGGTTTAATTATGCCAGTGGGAGAGCTCTCTCCCATGGGCATAGAGTGGATACATGGAAGACCTTACATCAGCGCAGCTGCAGCGGTACACCTGTGCCACTGTAAGGTCCATAGTGTAGACCTAGCCTTATAAAAAAGTGAAATGCTGAATCAAGTTTATTGTGTGAATAGAAAGACAAGGTGAATGAGGTAATATTTTCTATTGGACCAAATGATACTGGTGAGAGAGACAAGCTTTCGAGTTTACACAGAGCTCTTCTTGAGGTCTGGGAAATGCACTCAGAATGTCACAGCTAATACAAGGTGGGAACAGATTGTTTAGCATAAGTAGTTAACTCATATTTCAAAGTACCATTCAAGGTGAAGTGTACAGTTAACACCTCTCCACTCATGGGAGGAAAGTAGGAAAAAATAGCTGGGGGTGGAGGGGGTTTCGTGGGTTATAGATTGTTGTAATAAGCCATAAATATAGAGTTTCAGTCTGTGATTTTTATTGTCTAGCAAAAGTTACGAATTTAAGCTTCCAAGCTCATCTCTTGAAGCTATTGTGCACTTTTCCTTTGAGGATGAGGACAGAGAGGTCAGATATAAATTGATCGCTTTGTGAAAATTTTCCAAATGAATTATGTTGCCACTCAATTTTTAGCGACTTCTGTTGGAAAATATGTCGTTCTAAGTCATTTTTCCTGACTAAACCAGATATTCAGGCAGTATCTTTGAAGGCAAACGTTTTTAAAATCTGACTTCTCCTGGATTTCTGCCATGGATTCAGAGCAGTATATTACATGACTCTGAGTCAGAATAATTCAATTTTTATTCAAGATTACAAAATTTGAAACTATTAAGTCAGATTTCTACAATAGCAAGAATAAATTAAGCAAGTTATTAAAGTTGTAATAATTCCCCTCCAATTGTGATGTATGTCTAGAAGGGAAATTGGACCTTTTTCAGCTAGTTTTGTAATGTTGAGCATTTGATAAGTATATGTACAGTTTTGACACCAAGGAATAAATTCTGCTCTGACTTACCTGGAGTAACCACCTTGAACAAGAGGGTTGCACAGGATATTTCAAGGTATAATTTGGTTCCGAATAAACAAGTTGGTAGGTAAATGTCTTACCTCAAGGAAATAAAGGCCAGAATTAAAACTGACCCCTCAACTATTTTTGTAATGTACCCTTGTGATACAAAAGAAAAACATAACAGCCTTCTGAAATGAAGTCTGCAACAGTATTAACATCCCAGCTTCCCAGCTGAGTAACCCTAACTGCAGCACTCATGTTGTGCAATCTTTCCTGTCTTCCCACCTAGTCCGTTCCTGTAAGAAAGTAGGATACTGAAACAATAATTCTGCTTCCTGAAGAACTCTGAGGCAGGTGAGAGAAATGGATAGCTCTGTCTTCCTTGAGCTCAGACTGCAGCTAGCCATTCATATACATTTTTCGCACTGTTTGTTTAGGGCCACAAAATAGGCAAGTATTTCCCTTCAAAATCAAGCCCTTTTAGTTGAAAGATGAAAAAAGTAAATATAATAGCTTAATTTGTGAATGTTCACAAGCTTCTGCAAATGTTGATTCTCACAGATGGTGAAAGAATGAAGATCGGTCCTTTTTGAAACAACTCTGAATTGTTTAGTTTACACAACTTTAGCCTTTCATTAGAGAATAGGGTTTGAGTCTACAGATGGAGCCTAAGGTAGACAAATTAGGTAGACTCATACTGGGCAGAAAACCATATTGCAGAGAAGAGTGCTTTCTTTGGCACACCTGCAGGAGTGAGCCCAAATCTTAACTAGAGATTTTTTTATTCCATCAACTCAAGGCTGATGGTCTTCAACAAAATAACATGAGGAACCAGTGCAGTTACTTGTTTCTCATGTTTCCTGTGGCAAGTTATGAGAATTTGCAACTGAAGCATAAATAGTTCTTGACTAAACCTATTAAAAATCCTTTATTTGCACTAACTAAATATCTTTGAAAAGAATGTGTTATTGTAGTATGTCACTGCAGTTACCAGAAGTAGCTTAGAAAGGACCTTCTAAGTAAAAAACAGATAAAAACCAAGGGTGATGTCATGGTAGGGATCTACTACAGACCACCTAACTAGGAGGAAGAGGTGGATGAGGCTTTTTATAAACAATTAACAAATCATCCAAAGCACAGGACTTGATGGTGATGGCAGACTTCAACTACCCAGATATCTATTGGGAAAATAATACAGCAGGGCACAGATTATCCAACAAGTTCTTGGAATGTATCCGAGACAATTTTTTATTTCAGAAAGAGGAGAAAGCTACTAGGGAAGAGGCTGTTCTAGATTTGATTTTGACAAATAGAGAGGAACTGGTTGAGAATTTCAAAGTGGAAGGCAGCTTGGGTGAAAGTGATCATGAAATGATAGCGTACATGATTCTAAGGAATGGTAGGAGGGAAAACTGCACAATAAAGATAATGGATTTCTATAAGGCAGACTTTAGCAAACTCAGGGAGTTGATAGGTAAGATCCCATGGGAAGCAAGTCTAAGGGGGAAAACGGTTCAAGAGAGTTGGGCAGTTTTTCAAAAAGACATTATTAAGGGCACAGGAGCAAACTATCCCACTGCATAGTGAAAACTAGGTCAAATTACAAAGGATGAATATAAACAAATAACACAAGTATGTAGGGACAAAATTAGAGAGGCCAAGGCACAAAACGAGATTAAACAAGCTGGAAACATAAAGGGTAACAAGAAAACATTCTACAAATACATTAGAAGCAAGAGGAAGACCAAGGACAGGGTAGGCCCATTACTCAATGAGGGGAGAAAAACAATAACAGAAAATGTGGATATGGCAGAAGTGCTAGATGACTCTTTTGTTTCAATTTTCACCAAAAAGTTTAGTAACAACTGGACATCTAACTTAATGAATGCCGGTGAAAATGAGGTTGGATCAGAGAATAAAATAGGGAAAGAACAAGTTAAAAATTACTTAGACAAGTTAGATGTCTTTAAGTCTCCAGGGCCTGATGAAATACATTCTAGAATACTCAAGGAGCTAACTGAGGAGATATCTGAACCATTAGTGATTATCTTTGAAAACTCATGGAATACGGGTGAGAGGACTAGTTCCAGAGGACTAGAAAAGGGCAAATATATTATGCCAGTCTATAAAAAGGGGAATAAGGACAACCTGGGGAATTACAGACTAGTCAGCTTAACTTCTGTACCCAGAAAGATAGTGCAGTAAATAATAAAGCAATCAGTTTGCAAACACCTAGAAGATGATAAAGTGATAAGTAACAGTAAGCACGGATTTGTCAAGAATAAATCATGTCAAACCAACCTAATAGCTTTCTTTGACAGGGTAACAAACCTTATGGATAGGGGGAAGCAGTAAATGTGATGTATTTTGACTTTAGTAAGGCTTTTGATACTGTCTCACATGACATTCTCATGAACAAACTAGGGAAATACAACTCAGATGGAGCTACTATAAGGTGGGTGAATACCTGGTTGGAAAATCGTTCTCAGAGAGTAGTTATCAGTGGTTCACAGTCAAGCTGGAAGGGCATATCAAGTTGGGTTCTGCAGAGATCAGTTCTGAGTCTGGTTCTGTTCAATATCTCCATCAGTGATTTAGATAATGGCGTAGAGGATACACTTTAAAAGTTTGTGGATGATACCAAGCTGGGAAGGGTTGCAAGTGCTTTGGAGGATAGGATTAAAATTCAGAATGATCTGGACAAACTGGAGAAATGGTCTGAAGTAAATAGGATGAAATTCAATAAGGACAAGGAACAATCAGTTGCACACATACAAAATGGGAAATGACTGCGTAGGAAGGAGTATTGTGGAAAGGGATCTGGGGGATCATAGTGGATCACAAGCTAAATATGTGTCAATAGTGTAACACAGTTGCAAAAAAAAGCAAACATTGTTCTGGGATGTATTAGCAGGAGTGTTGTGAGCAAGACACAAGAAGTAATTCTTCCATTCTCCAGAGCAGAGCAACAAAGGTTGCCGACCCCTGGTCTAGATAATACTTAGTCTTGCCTTGAGTGCAAGGGATTGGACTAGAAGACCTCTCAAGGTTCCTTCCAGTCAGACAGTTCTATGATTCACATATGCTTTCTAGGTAAGATCTCAGCTCCACTTACGTCAAGTTTCTTAAGTTTCTGTAAAATATACACAGAAGTCTAATCTTAGCTCAAATTGCATTTAAAATGGTATTTCAGGTCATCTGTTTGTATGTTACCATTTTTTATCTTAAATTCACAGTGAAATTGCATTTTACAATTTGCTTTAAAAAAAAGCCAATATTTGGAAATAAATATAATTGATACCTCATAAGAATCTCACATTCTTCATAGCACATAATTCCTTAAATAGAGTCAGGTGTAGAAATGGGGAAAACATGAAGAAAGGAAAAAGTTTTTGTTATATTGTAACTATTCTCAACTAAATGTTCACAAATTCAGTGTCACATTTCAGCATGTGAATGAAGTGGATAGAGTCCCCACATTTTGGTGCACCTTTCTAAAATAAAATTTTACATAATTAATCGGGAAAAGAAAACACTTTTCCTTTCCTTATCACATATAAAAATATTAATTTCTCGATCATCTCTTATATAGCAAATAAGTGTCCAACGTTCCTTTGGGAACTCAAAATGCACCAATAAAAGTATGTTTAAATCAGTTACATACATGAAGGCTGAATTTTGTGTTTCACTCCTGATGTCTAGATTCCTTCTGTTCTGCAGTCTACAATGATTGAAATATAGGGTTATATCATTCCTCCCATGAAACAGCCATGAAAATTGAAAAGATATCCAAGAAGTTCTTGATTTATGTACCTGAGTAGGAAAGGTTTGGGGGCCTATAGGGCCATGGCCTCCAAACTCGGATGTTCTTAGATCTGCAAGAAAAATTCTTGAAGGGTCTTGAGATCCGATATCCAGACTCTATGGATTTTGTAGGAATTTGTGCTTACAGGAGTAATATTAGCTTTGGAGGTAAGATGCCATATATATCTGTTGATGAAAAGCACAATGAGAATTAGGTATTATTATTATTCATCTAGCTGAATTTGTCAAGCTTCACCTTCCAGGAACTGGAATTTGTCGTCACTATCTGTTAAAGAACCATCTGCTATCTGAAATCTCCCTATATATGTGCTTATAAACTGTGATAGTCATTTCAGTGTTCTATTGGATAAACTATGTAGAATGAGATTCTTAAGTGTCTCACCAAATCAAGATTTTCCAGACCTTGATTCATTTTTGTCTACAGTAGCACTTTTAAGAACATAAGCATGGTCATCCTGGGTCAGGCCCATGGTCCACGTAAGCCGAGTATCATGTTATTTGACAGTGGTCATGCTAATAGTCATTGATGGACCTATTCTCCATGAACGTAGCTAATTATTTTTTGAACCCAGTTATACTTTTGGCCTTCACATTATCCCCTGTCAGTGAGTTCCACAAGTTGACTATGCGCTGAGTGCATTACTGCTTTTACCACTGTTGGAACTGAGCTGGTGGCAGCAACTTGGGAAATTCTAGCGAAATTTAGTGTAGATACACAATCAATCATGTTTAATGGTATTATAATGAGAACAGAATGCTTATGCAGATACCATGTATTTTTTTCCTTGTAAAAATCAAAGAAAAGGTTTTTTAAAAAATCTATAGCTACTAAGCATGGTTTGAAACAAGGACTAAGTCTATACCAGTGCACAATTCTTAGGACAATTTTTTAGCGCATTTTAATTTTAACTTTGTCTATATATGTGTAATATAAAATTGTCAATTATTTAATGGAAATTCTTCACTTAGTGTAATATTTCTGGTATGATATGTGAACTAAGGGGTTGAGTAGTCTGATCTTCACCGGTCTCTGACATGAGCTTTCTTGTTTTAGGAAAGTCTTGACTCCAGTCCTCAAAGCAGCCCAGAAGGTTTTCTATATAAGGGACTGATAGGGAATTCTCAAAGAAGAAGTGAATAAACTGATGTCTTGTAGGGTCCATGTAACATTAAAGGGGGGGAAAGTCTCTCTTTTGAGTCTTAACTAGAAAACACAGTGGTGTTGAGAAACATAAATGACAAAACATGAAAATACGCTTTTCCCCCAATCCTAAATACTGTTTGGCTTTTAGATGTCTAATGCTCTATCACTCCTTAATCCCTTTCTTCTTTCAATGTGAAATAGAATGACAAATATTTGTGCAGCTAACTCCGTTGAGCAATTATAGAGGAAAAGGAAAAGTTTGAATGTCTTGCTCCAATAAATTAACTGTCTTGTGAGGTGCTTTGGCAAGTTTTTATTTGCTTATGAACACTACCATAAGGGCATGAACTTCCTGGGCTAAAGGTTCATAGTAAGTCTGAGCCATTGATGAGGATCTCTGTGTATGGGGAGCAGTTGATTATTACCTAGTTAGCTATAAATCTAAGTTCTTGCTTTTATCTTCTGTCTTTTTGCAGACATTTTAAAACAGAAATTTGGTTTAAATATTTACTCATGGAAAAACAAGTTGTGGATTGTTAAAGATGAAGTTGAAAGGGTTCTATAATGGACAAGTAAAGAGTGTTAAAGGCCAGGAGAATTATCACCTTTGTGTAAACTTTCAAGGGAAAACAATGAATTCTCTGTGTAATTTGGCATAATAGAAAATTAAATATACATAGATATAACTATATTTTAAAATATTGAGTTCAAATAAATTATAAATAACCTCCCCTACATTTTGGTGCAGCAGTCAAACATTAGATTAGGAGTGCTTGGTGTATTTGTGCTATGGCTATACGCATTCACTTTCTAAACTGAAGTGCAGACATAGTTACAATGTATTCCTGGCAACTACATGAATGCAACTGGTACTCTTCATCTGTCTGTGCTAGAGACCTAGTGTCAAACACAAACAAACAATACTATAGGCTGGGAAGGGAAAAGTAGATGCAAGTCTAACCCTGACTTGTCCATGTCCAGCAATGAAATTATGACAGAGTAAGTGAGATACTTGCAGCTAGTCTTGGTCTCATCAAATAGGAAATAAAGGAAAAACTAAGGGCTTGTCTGCACTGCCACTTACAGCGCTGAAACTTTCTTTGCTCAGGGGTGTGAAAAAACATCGCCTTGAGCGATGCAAGTTTCAGCGCTGTAAAGTGGCAGTGTAGATAGTGCTACAGCTCTGGTAGCCGCGCTCCCAGCGCTAGTAGCTATTCCCCTCGCGGCACTGGAGTCGCGACTCGGCAGCACTTTAACGTCAGCTGTGTAGACATACCCAAAGAAAACAAATTGTATCAAATAAAGCATACAACTGAACAATCCTACTGAAGTATTCCATTTTGAAGAGGAGCTGTCAGACTGGGGCAGACTTGAAAAAGTGAGAACTTTTACCAAAAAGGCATTTTACTTTGCTTTACCTATTTTTTCCATCTATGCAGATAAACATGTTTGAATAAGAGCTTTCTTCTTCACAAACCTGGCTTTATCATCTGCATTGTCCTACAGTCACGTTTTTAGAAATAATTTGTGAATGCCATATTTATCATAACTTTATTTCAGGATCGTTAGAAGATGTACTTGTGTGTGTTTTGCAAGGGATAGAATTCTCGGTTGAAGATGGAAGTTTGATAATTAAGTAAAAGGAAAGCTATGCCAAAACATTAATTTCCATCTCTTATTTCTTTTCAAAGGATAAAGTTTTGCCTTAGGAAACTTCATTGTGTTTGAGTTTCCAAACTATTCTCAGAATAGTATAGGCAATCACACTCTAACTTTGAGAGATATGAAACACATATATACTTAATTAAATGCACCTATTTTAGTGTTCATTGAAAAACTACCCAGAGAGAGTCAGTTCTGAAGGATCTCTCCGTCTCCTGGGAAATCAGTCATCCTCTTATTTGGGCTGACTTGTTACACCTCATGTTTAATGTGGGACCAGTAGGAGGTCTGTGAAGAAGTATAAGTCATGATGTTTTCAGTATGCTAATAACATTCAAATCTATATATTCATTTATTTCACTGTGTTGGTGTTTTATATAGCTCTAGTCATGGATGAGGGCTAGTTGTCTGAGGCTCAACCAAAACTATATAATGTCTGCAAGATGGAGAAAGCTTCATTACAGTAAATAAAAATTGAGGGCACTCACAGGTGCTTGCATGTTGTACCAGTCTAGAAAATTGGCTGATGCTTTGGAAACAGCTCTTTAGTGGAAATACAAGTGTACACTTTTTAGGCATCAGTTGAATCATAGAAATACAGGGCAGGAAGGGATCTCAAGACGTCAACTAGTTCAGTATTTCTCAACCTTTTTGATACCAGGGACTGGCTTGCTGCATCCTAAACTGTGTCAGGCAGATCTCAGGGACTGGTGCCGGCAGGACCGGCTCTAGGCACCAGCAAACCAAGCACATGCTTGGGGTGGCACAATTCTAGGGGCGGCACTTGCACTCTCTGAGGTCTTTTTTTTTTTTTTTTTGCATCAGCAGCTGCACTCTCGGAGGTTTTTTTTTTTTTTTTTGGTTGTTGTTTTTTGCTTGGCGCCGCAAAAAACCTAGAGCCGGCCCTGGGTGCCAGTCCACAGACCAGTCGTTGAGAAACACTGGTCTATGCAGTATACCTAGACCATCCCTGACAGGTGTTTCTCTAACCTTTTCTTAAAAACTTCCAATGATGGGGATTCTACAACCTCCCTTGGTAACCTATTACAGTAATTAACTATCCCTGAAGTTAGAACATATTTCCTAATATCTAACCTCAATCTCCCTTGCTACAGACTAAGGTGATTACTTATCCTACCTTCAGTGGACCTGGAGAACAATTGATCACCATCGTCTTAATAACAGGCCTTAACATATTTGAAGATTGTTATCACATCCCTGTCCCCCGCAGTCTTCTTTTCTCAAGACTAATAATGCCCAGGTTTTTTACCTTTCCTCATAGGTCAGGTTTTCTAAATTTTACATCATTTTTGTTGCTGTCCGCTGGACTCTCTCCAATTTGTGAACACCTTTCTTAAAAGTGTGGTGCCCAAAACTGGCTACAGTACTCCAGCTGAGGCTTCACTACTCTACTCCAGCCAAGTAGAGTAAGCAGAGCAATTACTTCCTGTGTCTTAGATAAAACACTTAATACAACTCAGAATAATATTAGCTTTTCTGCCACTGCATCACATTGTTGACTCGTATTTAATTTGTGGTCCAATATAACCTCCAGATCCTTGTCTGCATACTACTTCCTAGCCAATTATTCACTGTTTTGTATTTCTGCATTTGATTTTTCCTTCCTAAGTGTAGTACTTTGCACTTGTCTTAATTGAATTTCATATTTAAATATTTAGAATTGGGAGTAAGCAAGTAAACAAATGACAAATTTTGGAAAAATTGAAAACAGTGTTTTCTCCACTAATACCAATGCATTTACCAATAAAGAGGCTGATCACAGTGGTCCATTCTGGCCTTGAAATCTATGAATCTATATATTTTAAGCTAATCATTTAATAAATTTCAAATAATAAAACTGTTTAACTGTGAAGAATTTATCATATATTTTGATTGATTACAATCAAGGAACAAAAAGCTAATTTGAATGAGGATTACAAAAGAAGAAGAAATATTGGAAAAGAGCCAGTCCCTGGAGAATAGCGTACAGAATTGAGTACATATATGTCTAATTCTGGAAAAAGCATAGAGAATACTCCTCTAAGAATTAATACATGGGGTTTTTTATTATCATTAAATTATTTTGTATTGCAGTAGAGCCCCTATGAGGGCCGAGCACATGCTGTAGAAATGCATAGCAAAAGACAATATATGACCTGAGGAGCTTTCAGTGTAATTTAAGGCAAAACCCAAGTGGATGTAAAAGTCAGACTAAATAGAAGAGGAATAGGAGACCTGGTTATATAGTTTAGTTACACGCACAGCTTGAGGATTTCAAGTCAATTTATTCTAATTTTTTTTTAAGTTATAAGATACAAATGCATTAATTAGATATAAAAAGGCCTTAATCGCAATTTACTGATCTGTTATATTTAATAGTAATTTCTTGTCTACTAGCCCAAGAAGGAATTGGCTTCAGTAATTCTGAAGCCGATGAAACATCAGATGACGGTACAAACTTTAACAATAGTCTTGAAATAGTTTTCTCAAATATAATTCAAACAAATTCTAAGATAAGGATTTACATAACCACCAGTGGGATTATTAGTCTCTGTTGAGTTTTAAAGGGCACAGAAACAGATGTACCCTCTACTTCCCTACACATACAGCTCTTAAAACTTTAGCTGATACAATCTAACAGAGCTCTTAAAGAATTGAGATAAAGATAGGAGGTAAGGAATATAAAGAACAGATGTACAGTATGCTGATGATAAAACAGACTCCTATCCTGATAATGCAGTTTATGTATTATATTTTATTATGCATGGATCCTTAATCTGAGATTTACCCATTACAAGAGGATGTTTCAGAACACACTTCAAAAACGATACTTGTGAGAATGTGCCATCTCCTTAGCAACCAGAAAGGGAAAAAAATAGCAGGTTTTTACAAGATAAAGGAGAGAAAGATGCAGCAATCAGTTCTAAAATGGCATCTTTAGGACTGGATTTCTTTGGATCTGGTACATTTAAAGGGCCAGCCCCAGAAAGATATGCTGGGAAAAAAGTCACTGTAATAAGGGAACTCTGCAATGGGGATAGTTCTAGGAATCAGGCAGTTGCAGATGAAGTTGTTCCTGGAAAAGGGGTTATTTCCATATTTTGAATACCACCACTATATCACAGTGCATGAGATGAGAGCCTGGAGGGGATCATGTACTTTGGATTAGTCATTAGCAATAAACCAACAAATGCAATAAACCAAAAGATACAGTCAAATCAAAGCTTAATTTGAGAAGAAAATTGCTTGTCTTCCTTAGCCATCTTGACTTTTCCTACAGAGGGTTCTCTTTCTACTGTTCAGTTCAGGAGACAGAACCAGAACTGTCAGTTATGGGTATACAGCATAACTCCACTCCCTTTGGAGCATGTCTAGAATTGTTTAACTTCCAGGAAGACTTTCTGCAGCGCATAGGAAACTCCTGCTTAAAACATCTCACAATTGTACTCAGAATGAAGTTGCTATTTAGTCACTGTTCGGTGATTGCTGTATTAAGAGAGCCACATTTCTGGGCGCTTTTTCCTGCTCCTAAGAAGTTTTGCTTCATTCTCTGTAGTAGCCCCTCCCCACACCTTTAAGAAAGCAGGGGAAGGTTGAGATGAGACCCAACTCTGAATCAAGCTTGAGAAGCTAGCATCTGCAGGTTCCAGGACAATTGCATCTTTTGCTTCAGTGAATCAGAAATGTTTTGTTGAATAATTCACAGTGGTGGAAGTGTCTACAACTGAAGAGTGTAGTATTACATGTATTGGATGTATACCTTCAGTTAGACCTAAAAGAGGCACTAATTTTTATATATATTCAATTGTTTTATGTAAATTTTCTTTTTTAGAGATATTACTGGTTCCAGTGGCAGTACTCATTTTAAGTATAGGGAATATCTCTCAAACCAGTGGAAACTTTCAGAATGAAAGACTCTTTAAGCACATTTACTCTATCTCAACTTCGGAACTTGTGGAACGTTCTCTTTACTTTTTTTCTTAATCCAGAATGAATGTGGACAATAAGGAGCAAAGATTAATATGGGGAAGAATTTAATATATAACTGTGTAGGAGTGGGATCAGATATATACTGGTAATGCATGTTCCGTAATGAAATTAATTGAGCAAAAGATAGTATAAAGAAATTTAACTTTTGATAGGTTCACTGTCTTATGCCAGGCAAGGTTGTGAAGCGCAGCACTGCTTATGACATTTGAACTGTGTGAACCTGATCCTGCAGTGAGATCCCTGCTGGTGGACCTCTATTGAAATCCGTGGAGCTCTACTTATCATCCTTATCATGCTCCATTGTATGTGTGAGGTCTGATATACTTAATTTCATTTTTCTACTTTAAACCAATTCTGGAATAAATTTCTGGCATATATATTGTGCCATTTGGATAACACTAAACCAGTTTTGACCTTCTACTCCAGGCACACAAAGTCACCAGGGTTTGTGTGCACACATTTGAAGATCTGTTTTTTTGTTTTAATAATTTGTGATGGTAATTTGGACATGTTCAGAAATACTCACCAGAATGGTTCCAAAGGCTAAGCCTAAATTTCAATTTAAAAAACATTTATTTTTCTGTATGAAACAGATATACATCATACATAAAAACACAGAGTTAAAGTAAATGAAACCTTAAGCAGGTACACCACTGAGTGTTATAAATGCAAAACATAAACACTTGTATTTGATTTTTGATCTGAGTTCTGTTGATCTGCAGATATGGTAAGCTTCTAAGGGTGAGAAGTGAGAGTCAAACCACAGATCACTCCATGTAGAAGACAAATAAATAGGTTTTTAGATGATAATGAATGCATTACAATGCTGATGTGCTGATGTCTAATTTTATCCTACTGAAATGTTTTATACCCTAATGAATATCTTTTGCATTTTGGCCACCTCCACTGAGCTTTATTTCTAAGTTCACTTTTCATTTTTAGTATAGCATGTTAGTTTTCTCCTGGTTTCTAAATGTTCATGCGTTTGCACTTCTGATAAATATCTAGCGCAACTAGAGTGTAGGAACCATTTTTTAATTAAGAATGGAAGTGTTAAGTTTCTTTGTGCCGGTAGATTTATGCCTCTTTTACGTATGTAAATATATATAGAGAGGGTCATAATGTCAAACTAAACAATGTGTGTGTCAAGCATTGATAATTTCTCGATAGTACGAGGGGTGGTTTCTACAGAGATTTCATTTAAGCAACTTCTTTGACTGTTTCCAAGGTGTGTGAGGAAACAAACTGAACCATGCGATCCTGTAGAGTTATTTATCCTCTTCAAGTCTAGAACTACTATTAGAAGTAAAAAATATGGAATCCTCTTTTTGAAATAACCAATATTTCTGGGGGGTTTTTAAAATAAATTTTTAATACGAAACTCCACGTACTATGCACTGTGACAACAAGTTATTTAATTTAAACACCCAAGTTGATGTCAAGTTAAATCATCATAGATCAGTGGTTCTCAAACTTATTTCATCACACCCCCCTTCCTTGTGTCTGTAGTACTTGTTGCCCCTCCTGCCACATAAGTGCATATACCAATAAAAAAATGCAATTCTCACTAATTATTAGAAACAGTAAGGCATTGATTCAAACAGAGTCAACAATCCATTGTAATAAAAGCAAAAGCAAAACTGTGATTGTGGTTGATGCTTACAATTTAAATTTGCACACCACATCATAGCAAACGGATTAATGTACAGATGGCAACAACTTTGTATAATGCTTTAAAAGCTTAATAAATCCATCAAAATGCACAACACCATCTAGAGTCAAATGCACAGCGCCATCTGGGGACCTGATATGCCTGGAGGAATCAACTTTGCTAGTTATTCATTGCTGTGTGTAAAATGTGCGCAGCATGTTTTTTTCCCCTAAAGCATTTTACACACACACACTCCAAATACATTTTGTGCCTCTAAGTTCTAAGACTATTTTCAGGTACCCAAATAAGTGGTCTGATTTTTCAGAACTTCTGAACACTCTGTATTTTAGTTGATTTTGGTGGGACATGCCAAGTGTTCAGCAATTTGGAAATGAGGTCAATTTTATTTAGGTATCAAAATATGTAATTAGGAACCTTGCTTTAAGTAACCCAGTTTTTAAAAATCATGGCCCTAATAGTTCATTTCTAATGGGAAAAATAGTCATGTGGCTAAAGCACATGGCTGGAGTCAGGAGTTGTGGATTTTGTTCTCACTGATCTACTAGGTGGCCTTGGGCAAATCACTTAACGTCCCTGTGCCTCAGTTTCCTCATCTCTAAAATGGGAATAATGATACTGATCTACTAATGAAAAGTGCTCTACAGGAGCTAAATGGTATTATTATAGGCTCTTGGGACTTTTTGTTGATCTTGTCCACATCATGTAACCTTTCTATATATCAGTTGCCCCATCTGTAAAACAGGTATAATGTAAGGCTGTCGATTCATCGCAGTTAACTCACGCGATTAACTCAAAAAATCTGCAATTAAAAAAATTATTTGCACTGTAAAAATGATAAAAGAAATAGTATTTTTCAATTCGCCTCATACAAGTACTGTAGTGCAGTCTCTATCATGATGTGTAACTTACAAATGTAGATTTTTTTATTACATAACTGCACTCAAAAACAAAACAATGTAAAACTTTAGAGCGTACAAGTACACTCAGTCCTACTTCTTGTTCAGCCAATCGCTAAGACAAACAAGTTTGTTTACTTTTACGGGAGATAGTGCTGCCTGCTTCTTACTTACAATGTCACCTGAAAGTGAGAACAGGCGTTGGCATGGCACTTTTGTAGCCAGCGTTGCAAGGTAATTATGTGCCGGATATGCTAAACATTCGTATGCCCCTTCATGCTTCGGCCACCATTCCAGAGGTCATGCTTCCATGCTGATGATGCTTGTTAAAAAAATAATGCGATAATTAAATTTGTGACTGAACTCCTTGGGGGGAGAATTGTATGTCTCCTCTTTTGTTTTATCCGCATTCTGCCATACATTTCATGTTATAACAGTCTTGGATGATGACCCAGCACATGTTCGTTTTAAGAACATTTTCACAGCAGATTTGACAAAATGCAAAGAAGGTACCAATGTGAGATTTCTAACAATAGCTACAGCACTCGACCCAAGGTTTAAGAATATGAAGTGCCATCCAAAATCTGAGACGGACGAGCTGTGGAGCATGCTTTCAGACGTCTTAAAAGAGCAACACTCAGATGCGGAAACTACATAACCCGAACCACCAAAAAAGAAAATCAACCTTCTGCTGGTGGCATCTGACTCAGAAGATGAAAATGAACATGCATCAGTCTGCTCTGCTTTGGATCATTATCAAGCAGAACCCATCATGAGCATGGACGCATGTCCTCTGGAATGGTGGTTGAAGCACGAAGGGACATATGAATCTTTAGTGCATCTGGCACGTAAATGTCTTCTGATGCAGGCTACAATAGTGCCATGCAAACTCCTGTTCTCACTTTCAGGTGACATTGTAAAGAAGAAGTGGACAGCATTATCTCCTGCAAATTGTAACCAAACTTGTTTGTCTGAGCAATTGGCTGAAGTAGGACTGAGTGGACTTGTAGGCTCTAAAGTTACACATTTTTTATTTTTGAATGTAGTTATTTTTTCTACATAATTCTACATTTGTACGTTCAACTTTCATGATAAAGAGATTGCACTACAGTACTTGTATTAGGTGAATTAAAATATACTCTTTCTTTTGTTTTTTACAGTGCAAATATTTATAATCAAAAATAAACACAAAGTGGGCACTGTACACTTTGTATTCTGTGCTGTAATTGAAATAAATATATTTGAAAATGTAGAAAACATCCAAAAATATTTAAATAAATGGTATTCTAATATTGTTTAACAGCATGATTAATCACGATTAATTTTTTTAATTACACGATTAATCGTGATTAATTTTTTTAATCGCTTGACAGCCCTAGAATAATGCTGTCACACATGAATGTGGAGGCTTAGTGACCCAGACCCTCAAAATTATTGATACACCTAACTCCCAATGATATCAATAGTAATTAGACACCTAAATAACTGCAAATCTGGGCCAATGTTTATGAAGTATTCTGAGTTCCTCCAATGGACAGCACTATTTAAGGGGAAAATCTTGGTAGTCTGCCTTTCCTCCACAGGGTTAGAAGGCAACGAGTGCAACTAGTATAGGGAGGGGAGAATTTGACATAAATTTACTCACGTGCATAAATTTGTGCAATATTGGGACATAAGGATGAGATCTTGCAAACTCTTGTTTGAAGTAATGGTAGTTTAAGATATGCAAGAAATGTAACATCAGATCAGCGACTGCTCAGGCAGCAGCAAAAAGGGTAATGATCAAAACTGTAAGTTACAGTCCAAATGGAAAAATTACAGGATCACAAAATAAATATTTTTTAAAATAATCTTTAAAAAGGAAGATGCTTGCTGCTGTCTGCTCTGTAAGAGTCTACTTTTCCCACTAGACATGGAGGGAATTTCCTTTCATGTCAAACTTTGTTTCTGTTTTTTTCCCCATTGATTCTCTTTCATCAAGCATATTTATAGTGTTTTAACTTGAGGGTATAGTTTGGATGACATGCAATTCCATAATATTCCCTCTGTTTATATAATGGTATTTCCTTTCCTATGGTCTCATTTTCTTTTAACATTTCAGAATTTTGTGGTTTGAATTTTATCAGCCTCCAAATGAATGTTTTTGTCAAATATCAAGTAATGTACTGAGCTTTTACGTTTGTTTGTTTGTTTAAGAGTAAAGCTGACATTTAAAAAAGTCAAGTCGAGATCAGAAAAGTTATCAGTAGGACTTTATGCAAAAATGTGTAGTTAGTTGCAGACCAGTTAATGCTTCAATCTGTGAAATAGATGCCGAAAGTATATAAAGGGTGAAATTATTTGGGGTTTATTGCAACGTGTATGTCCATTTTTTTCAGTTTTGTTCCTTATTTGAGGCCTGGTCTACACTAACCCCCAAATTCGAACTAAGGTACGCAACTTCAGCTACGTGAATAACGTAGCTGAAGTCGACATACCTTAGTTCGAACTTACCGCGGTTCAGACGCGGTCCACACGCGGCAGGCAGGCTCCCCGTCGACTCCGCGGTACTCCTCTCGCCGAGCTGGAGTACCGCAGTCAACGGCGAGCGCTTCCGGGATCGATTTATCGCGTCCAGACCAGACGCGATAAATCGAACCCAGAAGTTCGATTGCCAGCTGTCGAACTACCGCGGTAGTGTAGACCTGGCCTGAGATTATATCACCACCATCCTCTTTTCATAGCCCTCCTTGCCATCACATAGAGAATTGTGATAGAAAGAAGCTGCAACTTCTATAAGCCTTTCACAAAGACTTATTGTTACCAGAGTGGGGAACTCATAGCACCATTTCATTAACATATTCATTAGACCTTAGCATTAGTTTATTATGAAGAGACTAGCTTTCTATTATAAAACTGATTTTAAAAGACACACACCCCATCCTGCCACCCCTACTTTTGCCAAAATGAAATTAACCCATCCAATATTTTTCCATATGTGACCTGATGCCAAAGTAAAACATTTTCAGGAAGTCTGAGACAAATTTGACAAGATATTTCAGAGATATGAAAATCGTTTTTCACCTCCTATAAAGCTTTTTGACTCTCTTTTATTTCTTTTACTCATCATAGATCAAAAATAGCTTGACCTAGAAATTCTAAATTATTTAATTGTCTTGGCTTCAATAAGGACTGGTGTGCCTCTGGCCCGTTATCTGATTTAAATCCAGCTGGCCTCTCCTCTCCCTTAGTTTACCTTTCTGATTTGCTTCAGGTGCCTGCTCCCTCAAACAAAAAAGCAACAGGCAGAGGGTGATGACTTTTTCTCTTCAATTTTCCACTGACCAGGCAGTAGGGGAGTGACCATTGCTATGTGTTGTAAATGTGTACATATTTTTCAAAATCGGGAAATTTTTTGAAGAATTATTGCATATTTTATAACTTTCCATAATTTTCTACAGTCTCTGACCTAGACCAGGGTTATCACTGTGATATATTTTTTCACACACACGTGCCCCACTAACTTGGACTTAGTTAGGCGTAGGTTTTCATTACTTCACATTTCTATGCCACTAACGACATTAGTCCTTCATTATGTAGATTACTTATCATTTAAGACAGACTATAGATAACAAAAAGAGCTGTCCAGAAACTGGAATTCCTTTTCTGAGGCATTTTTTAAATTTAGTTCCAAAACCCAACAAAAATTTAAATCCTGAAATTTCCTACAGAATGGGAATTACAAAATTTCATTTGAAAAAGTTAAAATGACATTTTGGTTCAACCTTTTCTAAAATATTTCCAGAACTCTGTGGGTAATCCAGGGAGCTGTCTCCTTGGCAACGTGCTTGGCAGGCTGGTCTGAAACGGGGGACCATGGAAGCCTGGGCTGCTGAGGAGTTGCAAGCCTGGAATTGGAGACCATCCTGGCTCCCCATAAGCCAAGTTCCTGTCTGAATTGTGTCAAAATTGAAACATTCCCACAGAATGTTCTGTTGATAAATTAGGATTTTCCAAAAGAAAAATGTTCCCTCAGAAAATTTCCGACCAGCTCTAATAATATAGCCCAAGGCTGAAAACTGATATTTGTGCGAGTAGATGCCATTAAAATCAATGGGGCAACCCACTTGATTAATGATAACTCATGAGAATAAGGGTTTGCAGGATCTGGCGTCTACTCTGAGTTATAAGTCCTTTTCATTTAAATCTATTCACTTTTAGTTATCTGAATATCTTCATCAGTTTTAACAAGTTTCTTGAAGCATGCAGCCTCCCCCCAGTAGAGCCTTTCCCAGCTGCTAGAGCCTTTCACTGCAGCAGGGAGACAGTGGGACATTACACGGCTAAAAGTTGCAGTATGGATGTGGGAGGCACGGCTTGGGCATTTAGAGAGCTGTGTAAAATATATATCTTAGGGTTCCGGCATGTAGGGCACTCTACCTGCCTAAGCTGTGCCTTACCATCTACTCTGCTATTTATACCCATGCTAGCTGGGCATGCTGTGTCCGTACTCTGTATGCCACTGTAAGTGTAGACGTACCTTTAGAGGAATAAGCAGTGTCTCTGCTTTTATGCATATTAGTACATATCTAGCCTATTGACTTTTATTTGTACACAAACAACTTATTTTGCTGAGTGAGCTTCAAATACACAGCGTTCTAGATATATAGGCTCATGTACACAAATAAAAGTACTTTGGGATAGAGGGATTTTGTGCTCGTGTATGTGTCTAATGAGGGCTTGTCCACACTGTAAAATTATATTAAGTTAAAACACAACAATGAGGGCTTGTCTAAATGATCAGATAGTGTGCAATATGCTGGGGTGTAAATCTATAGCACTCCAGTTTGCCACATATTATCAGAGTCCATGTGAACTCTGCTGCTATGCACTAAAAATTCCCTACTGCACATCGATATATTGTGAAATAGAAGTACATCATTGTGCACTAGGGAACTTATGGTGCATGGCAGCAGGGTCCACACAAACAGTTGGTGCACAGCACACTGGAGCGCTGTAGATTTACACCCCAACTTGCCATGTCTAAATGATCAGTTAGTACATGCCCTGAGCAGCGATGATGAATAACTCGATGTTGAACTCAGAGGATAGGATTTTCAAAAGATCTCAGCATTGGCCTATCTCTGCTTTCATTGATGTCCACAGGAGCAGAGTTAGCCTATGCTGAGTGTTTAGGAAAATCCCATCCTCAGTGCAGATGGACTGTCTGATTGGATTTTCAGAAGTGCTTAAAGTGACATAAATCCCATTGACTTTCATTCATCGTAGAGTTAAAAACAAAAGACCCTGTCAATACGGAGCACTAAGTCATATTTAACGTCACATTAGTTACCAGGACTTCTCAAGATCATGTTCTAACATATTGCAATTGTCCACCCTAGACAAGTTGTTAGGGTAACAAAATCATTCACCTGCACTACTTGGGTCTGTCATCCAAACAGTACTCAAGAGAGCTCTCTAAAGATTAAACTCAAAAGACAATGCTCCTATCTGTTCATGAAAAAATAAGACACCATATAATAAAATATTGTATACTTTAGATTTACTGCTGAAAAATGAAAAAATGAAAGTGATGTCATTCAGGAAGAATTGAATGTCTGGAGTGACTTGAAAGTAAAGTTTTAGATGTGAAGTAGTGAAGGTGCTATGAGGTTTAGTATTTCAGTTTAAATGCGTATCTGAGCACCCAACCAGTCCTAGGTCCTCACTTACTGCTGTAATCCTTTGTAGTAAGTTAGGGTAGGGTAGGTGACTGGGGCGATAACCAGGCTTTCTGCTTCTTCCCAAATAATCCATTCAATGTTTTTCTTTGGGTAGCTCTGTCTTTCCCTTCCCCTCACCCTCTTCCACTACAGGTGCAGCAAGACTCAGCAGTAACTCCTACCTAGGTCTGCTGATCTCATCTCTTTAAAAGGCTGTCAGGGGTCCAGCGCGACTGATGCTCAGTGTATCAAAAATAGGGCAGGGAGAAAGGAGAGAGCAAGCAAGATGTTTCCTTCTACCTATGCCAGTGAGAATAGAAAATCTCGCCAGTAGAGAGGGAAAGAGGCTAGAACAGTCCATGAGTATGGGTATGAATAATGAAACAAATGAAAATTTAAGTGGAGTATCAGAGATGCATTTCTAAAAGTAATATCTGTTGGACAGAAATAGATTCCAAAAGGAATCTGTGGTGCTTAATTACTTACTGTGCTTTATTGAATAACCCTGTATCGTATGGATCAATCCTGCATAACCAAGAGGATGGACAACAGGATTTTCCATTCCTAATTTTCTGTAGGTGCCTGGATATGGCCAAGTTCTTATATTAGAACATATATCAGAAGATTTTTAATGACTAGATTGCAGCCAGATCCATCTGCATGGCCACAGACAAGTATCGGAGGGTGGGGGGAAGAATATCCTGTTGAAATGGAGAGTGTAACTTCGGAGCAGGTCTGCACTAGAGTGCATGCTTTTTGCTTTTTTCATTACGTGTCATTTAAATGTTGAAATTTTAAAATCATTATTATTAAAATATTGTAAAATGTCCTTAAAATGAAAGTACAAGACTGTAGTGGTACATGCCAGCTAAATGTATAATTCAGTAGAATAGACCTTGCCAATTGAATTAAGCAGATACAGAGCCAACCAAAATATGGTCTTTGTGAATTTTTCTTTGTAGTTCTCCTTTCTGTACAATCTACTGAAGGATGTGCTTCCACTCTCCCGCCTTCCTGTTTTGTTTTTCAAAGAAATTGAAAAACCCTGCATTTTCACCACATGTAGTAATTACATATGTGATTCTTAGCAAAACAAGATTTATTAGACTGATTCCTTACACACGGCCATAATTAGGGTTGTATCAGCATTTCCATTATATCCCCCTTATTTTTCAAGGGTTTTAGATTTCAACTGTGGAAGTTCATTCTGGACTGAAATATGGCTTAGAAAATTGTAGCATAAAGAGGTTTTTGTATTTATAAAACATCTGATCACTTAATATCCCAAAATATTACTTCTTTGTTTGTAAATCAATAAAAGCAACAATCAAAAAGCACCTTTTTAATTTTAACATTCCTCTTGCCTCAGAAATCATGTTTTACTGTGACTCTGCCCCAGTGCCCTCTTCCATCCAGGCAAGAGACCTAATAGCTCTTTTCCATCTCTAGTTTCTGTAATCCTGTGATTTAACACAAATGGGATTCTGTCAGAAGCCTGACTTTTCCAGAACTGGTGTGTTTGAATCCCACCGGTTATGCTGATTGACCCCTGCAGATGTGCCTGAGGCCATAGTAAGCTGTTGATAGGGGAGGAGCTGCTTTCTTGCTGGCAACCAGACTTTTCCAGTCACTCTATTCCCAACCTTTAAATTCTAGTGTTATCTAGATTTGGCTGAATTGGGTTTGTTGGGTTGAACACCTGTTAGGATTGTTTGATGGTTAGATGATAGAGCACATCAACCCTTTCTTAAATGCATAGGATTATACAGGACTTTATGTCTGGAGTTGTGAAGGAATTTTTCCTCATGGCAGATTAGCTTTTTTTTTTTTTAAGGAATGAATTTTTTCCTCCTCTGGAGTATTTTGCAAGAATCATTTGGTAACAACTGCAGTTTACCTTTCCTTCTCATCATTTGTGGTTTGCTTTCATTGTATAGGTGATGCAATGGCCATCAGTCTAGGTCATGCAAGGGTTCTCAAGGCATTATCTTCACCCATGCATTTAAGCCAGGGAGCCTCGTTCTCTTCAGTGGGGATTATACTGTACTTGTACATGTATTGCACCTTTTATCAAGTAAATTCAAAGCACTTTACATAGTTGTAATATAGGTCGGTTTGAAGTCTCTTTCTCAGTATTGCCAACCCCAAATGTTCAAAAATCATGAGTCAGGGTCATCAAAAATAATGAGATTGGCTTTACAATCATGAGATTATATAAAATAATAGATCTGATGTTCTTTTTATTTATCTTCTGCTTTTTGAGCCTTTAAGGATCACATATTGAAGCTTTCTCCATAGCCATGAGGGCTAGAAACTCACTTTTTCTTTAAGAATAAGGCTGAAAACATTACATATCACTTGACTCCAGGAGCTGAGGCTTTAAGGAAAACAATAATTATCATGAGACTCATGACAAAATCTTGAGAGTTGGCAACACTGTGAGTTTCTGCAGACAAAGACATAAAGGTGCCCGTGTGGCTTCCAGCTCTTCAGCCAGTGCTAGGATTGCAAGGACTGAGGGTTTTGTTTTGTTTTTGTTTTTTGTTTAACTGTTTGACTTTTGAAAGACTTAATAAAGATGCTGTCAGTAGCTTCTGGGAGTGGTGGTTGTAGTTGTTGGTTATTAAAAACAATGTATATAATATTGTAAATTCAAATTTTTTCATGAGTCTCACATTATTTGGTGATGTTCTTAAAGCTTCATCTTCTGGAGTCTATAATTAAATGCCTTTTTTAAGGTACATTTTTAGCCCGTATGGGTTTGGAGAAAAGTTAGAAAATTTGAACACTAACAGCTCAAAAACCAAAAGACAAATAAAAAGACCCATAATTTATTCTTTTTTTAAAATCTCATAATTTTAAGCTACTATCTATCTGCAAGGTACCACCAGAAATATTTTAATATGAAAACTCTGTAAGATTATTGTAAAGTTTCCTTTCCCTGTTGTTACTAATGCCAAGGTATTTGTTAGAAAAAAGGAGAATATAATCATTCAGTGATTTTCTGATCTAGTATATGTGACATCAGTTGCTTCCATAGTACAAACTGTAAAATCCTGGAATAAGTTAGGAAAGAGAAGATGCTGTTTTATAAAGTATTTGTTTATATACATAAATCAAAGTAATCAGGAATGATAGGAAAAGATGTATGTATATTAAATGTACATGATAATAGCTTAATTAGATTTTAAGCAAATTCTATAAACATAAGCTGAAAATATTTCAGTAAATTGAACTGCATTGCTAAGCATTGCCTGTATGAAACTGATACTGATTACTTGTAATCCTCTTTTATCTGTCTTCCTAATGTGTTTATTCATGAACTTATTTAATAAAGAACACAGAACTCCCAAGCAAATCCATTTGAAAGTATTTAACAAGAAATATTTACTCAGAAATAACAATAAATGTATAGATTGTGTTACACACCAAAATTGAAATGTCAACTAATCTTAAAAAAATTGAGTCGGATTCTGTTTGCTTCACGAATGTCCAGTACAAGATTCTCCTGCTGTTGATGGGGCTTGTCTGGCATTCAAAAGGTTAAAGCGAGTCAGTAATGTATAGGGCAGGAGCCCAAGTTTCATATCTTTGTTCTAACTCCCAGCTGGCAATCCTGTCTGCTAATCCCAGTGGAAACTTCAGTTTGAAATACAAAACTATTTTTGAGCTTGTGTATCCTTCCCCACAGATGTTTGGGGCCTTAATGACGTGTTTCTTTTATGATTCCTTTTAAATTCTTGGAACTGAAGTCTAGAAGCCTCACTATGCACTGAATCTTTAAATATCCATTTTTAAAACCATGTTTTGTTTAAATAAATAAATAAATAAATAGAGCTGTGTGTGACCAAATATACTTTGAAAGCCTCTCTATATAATTTTATTTTTGCTATATAAAAGCCCATTTTAGGAAGTTCATTCATTTCTTTGGTTAAGAATTTCTTTGGCATACAGCAGGACTTTGTAATTACAGTATACATTTCTAATTTATGTTCATATATAAAAATATAGCAGCATGCAAATATTTTAGTTTTGAATCTTGAAATGGGTGAATACAGTTACAAAATGAAATGCTCTGTTTAACTACCAAGTATGAGAATTTCAATAATTTCTTCTAAATAGCTTACCTGTTTCTGTTTCTAGTAGTGACTTGTGCAACCTTTCATCTCATACTATAATTAGTATTCCTCCTTGCCAGAGGCACTCTGAATGTTTGTTTTAGGTACTGTGTGTCTGCAAGAAATTTAACTTAATCATTGCTCTTTAATGGTGGAGATGGTTGACTCAATTACACTAGCTTTAAATGAACTTGAAATTCCTCAGTTACAGAGAAGGGGCCAATGATTGACCTGTATTGAATAAGTATCAGTGCCTGTGTTCTTTCTTGTATGATTACTTATTAACGTATCTTACCCTTCAATCCACCTACAGAATTCATATTCATTCATGAATGCAATTGCTTTGATTGTAAAATACAGTATTTGTTCTTAATTTGTGAGCAATCTTACACTAGCTAAAAGTCATTTTAAAAAAACGGATTGCTGGTATTGGATCTACATGCTTATTATTTAGTTTGGCTTTCACGTTGATCAGATTTAACTATACCATGAATCACAATAAATTAGAGAGAATTTTTTCAGTAGAATTTTGATGTGTAGTGTTTTATTTGGGGTTATCTGGAAAAATATCTGGTCAGAATGCTGTAGTTAAGGATGTGTGCAGTTTTTTTAAACAATTGCTAATTTCAGAAGTTTGACTCATTGAAAAGGTTTTGATATAATTTTTCAATTCTATGGTTAGCCTGAGAGTATTAGTTTTAACCAACCACATATAAAGGCCTCTTTTACAATAAGGAAATTAAGGAAACATTTTCAACCATTGATAATATCAGTTCATCTCCACCTGTATTAGTAATATGGGCAGTCTCAGCCCGGTTGGGTTGACAGCTGCAACTGGCTTTTTAAGCACAGTAGGTCCAATTTATCATCATTTATACCACTGCAAACTGAATGCAGAATTATGCCAATCAATATGGTATTGGTGTCTGTGCTGGTGACTGCACAAGAGGTGGAACAACAATGAATCAGTCTGTGTTTCTGCTAGACTTGCTGTTTAAAATGCCATTGGCAGCCAGAGTCCCAATATTGCTAACGTGGTGTAAAGTAGAAAGGGACAAAAAGGGATAGGTATTAATGTGACAAATAGGGAGTCAGAAAATACTGATTTCAAATGTCAGCTCTGACGCTGATTCACTGTCTGGTATAGGGTTAGTCACTTCACTTCTCTGCCTCAGTTTCTTGAGCTGTAAAGTGAAGATAATGCTTAACTACTTTAGTGGAGTGTTGTGTGGATTACTTAGTTTTTTAATCTCTATTGATATGATATTCTGATTATGTATATTAAGCTTAAACTGTTTGCATTATTAGCTTCTTACTGTAAAGAATATATAATAAAAGCAGAGTTCTTTCTTTAGTAGTCAATACCATGAGTAAGCTTGCATAAACAGGTGAGCCCTATTTTGTGTCCTGAAGATTGCTAAAAATGAGGCCTGGGGGTTCACTGGAGCTAGTTCCACTGGCAAGGGCTCTCTAAAAGATTTCTTCCCAAACAGACAGCAAGAGCATAATTGCAGAGCTGAATCCCTGTAGTGGGACATAGTACTAGACATTGAAGGTCAGATTGTGGGGCCATTTCTCACAGCAGTGGGTAGTTATTCACGGAAGTGGGACTACTCAGCAACGTGTGAGTACAGGTTTCATAATCTGGTCCTGGAAATTTAAGTAATAATGCTCAAGCTACAGATAAAGGCCAATGCTCTATTATATTATTGAAATTCTGTCTGAGAATTTCAGTATGAGAATATTAAGATTCACTGAAATAGCGGAATTTGGTAGTCTCTATTATTGGAAACTAATTTAACCAAAACATTCAACTTTCTTTTGAAAATCACAAAAGTATTTTATATTCCTGTGAAATTAATATTAAAAATTCCTCAAAGACCCCTGTGGTATGCAAACATTACTTTGTCACTTTGATTGCGTCCTTTTGCTTTATTGGGGAGAAAAGGAAAAAAGTAATTTGAAAGGTTTGAAAAAAAAAAAAGAGGAATACTTTTCCAGAGGGGTTATATATTTTAAGAAGTTAAAAGCTCTCTTGCCAGTTTCTTCATATCAGATTCAGACAAGTTTTTGATAGGAAATTCTATTATCTCTTTGTTCTAGTGTCTTATTTTAAAAAACATCTTGAATTTGAACCTGCAAGCACTCTCACTTTTCCCCCTCTTCACTGTCATTACAGATTCTTTCTGCTTGTAGAAGACATTATTGCCATAATAGTGTGGGTTTAAATTTTGGAAATGATTGTGAATGAGATTAAGTGCTGAAGTTCACTTAACTTTTGCCTTTTACTATATTGTCATATCCATGTTTTAGTGAGGACCATATTGGGTGTAACCTTCTGTGACTGTAATAGTATTCTATGAATTCTTCTAGGACAGAAAATGCAGCTTTTACTACAAAAAAAAAGTAGAACCAAATTTTCAAAAAGCAGCCTATAATCTTACATGCACAAAACTAATGTACACATATTTTTATAGTTCTAATAAAAATATATGTAAATGTGTGATGGGAAATTTAGAGATGGGTTTGAGGCAGATTGCAAATTTGACACACAGTGATTTTATTGTTCTTTCTTATACTTAGTCTTTCTCATCCCTTATACTTTAGTTTACCTTTTTTTGTTCCTTGACGTGAAATTGCAGGAGATTGAGGAATTTTATGAGAAAAAATAATGTTGTTGTATTGATTATTTTTCTTCTTCCATTCAACCCACTTAGCAAATAAATTTCCCAATGTTATTTGATGAAATTAGTATGTACAAAATTAAACTACATTCAAAGAACATTAAGGTTGTAAAGTCAAGCACACCAAAGTTAGGAAATGCTAGTACTCAATTTGCCCATGGACCCTTAATTTGGCTCCCGTGTACATATGCATTACAATACAGTTTAAATTCCATTATTACATGGTCTTTTTCCATAGGACCTCTGCCTCATTTAGTGCACAGGATGGGCAGAAAGCACAGAATAGTCTGTAATTCAATATTTCTTTTTATTTTCATCATTCCATGCTTGACCCCATGCTTTATTTACCATACTCCATATAAACCCTGCACAGAATACAAAATTAATAACTTCTTTATGGGCTTTTCTTTGCTGCTTTCACCAAAATATGCAAGGGCGTCAAAATCATTAATGAATTTATCTTCACAACATCCTGCTGAAGTGATCTGATGATATTATTCCTATTTTAAAATTATCCATGTAACTGCTTTGACTAGTCAAACCCATTTCTCTTTGTACGCCTAATGTGGTATTGTTGTTTTCTGTGTATTATGTGGTGCTTTTGTCTGAATTTTTTATTTTTATTGTATGTTATGATAATCTTTAAAAATACAATAGAAGGGGGAAAGAATGACTTAAGCTGCTTGTGTACTGAGAACAAACATTTCTTAATTCAGTTAAAATGAAGGATGCCATGAATGATGATGTAGCGTTTCAGCCTAGGTACAAAACTTTATTGGCATAATAGCTGTATTAATAACATGGATCTGATTCCTCTTAGAGATATAATTAATCCACTTTGTTTCTAGAATCATAGAAATATAGGCCTGGAAGAGACCTTGAGAAGTAATATCAAGTCCAGCCCCCTGTGCTGTGCAGGACCAAACAAATCTATACCATCCCTGGCAGGTGTTTGTCCAACCTGCTTTTAATAACCTCCTACTATGGGGATTCCACAGCCTCCTTTGGAATCCTACTCCAGAGCTTAAATACCCTTATATTTAGTTAGTTTTTCGTAATATCTAACCTAAATCTCTTTTACTGCAGATTACTCCATTACTGCTTGTCCTACCTTCAATTGACATGGAGAACAATTGATCACCTCTTCTTTATAAGAGCCCTTAACTTATTTGAAGACTGTTATCAGGTTTCCCTTCAGTCTTCTTTTCTCAAGACTAAACATGCCCAGTTTTAAACCTTTACGCATACGTCAGGCTTTATGAACCTTTTTATCACTTTTGTTGCTCTCCTCTGGACTCTCTCCAATTGTCTACATCTTTCCTAAAGTGTGGTGCTCAAAATTGGACACAGTACTCCAGGTGAGGCCTCACCAGTGCCGAGTACTGCGAGATAATTACCTCCCATGTCTTATATACTACACTCTTCTTAATAAACCCCAGAATAATATCAGCCTTTTCACAGCTGCATAACATTGTTGACTCTCATTCAATTTATTATCCACTATAATCCCCAAATCCTTTTCAGCAATACTACCACCTACCCATTTATTCCCCATTTTGAAGTTGTGCATTTGATTTCAGACCAATTCTCCAATTTGTCAAGGTTGCTTTGAATTTTAATTCTATCTTCCAAAGTGCTTGCAACCCCTCCCAGCTTGGTGTCACCTGCAGATTTTATAAGCCTACTCTCCACTCCATTATCCAAATCATTAATGAAAATATTGAATAGTATCAGACCCAGGATTGATCCTTTTGTATGCCTTGAGGAGGTTTTCCACCAACAACCTGTAGTTGTCTGCCTTGTTGTTTCCGAGAAAATTTATTGCCACTAACTGGAAGGCTTTCCATGCCGTCTTTTCCTTGCCACGCAGTGCATGGTCAAATGCATCATCTCGAAGAAGTTCACGAATCTGAGGACCAACAAAGACACCTTCCTTTATCTTAGCTTCACTTAACCTTGGAAATTTTCCACGGAGGTACTTGAAAGCTGCTTGTGTTTTGTCAATGGCCTTGACAAAGTTCTTCATCAGACCCAGCTTGATGTGTAAGGGTGGTAACAAAATCTTCCTTGATTCAACAAGTGGTGGATGCTGAACACTTTTCCTCCCAGGCTCCAATGACTGTCGGAGTGGCCAATCTTTCTTGATGTAGTGGGAATCTCTTGCACAACTATCCCATTCGCAGAGAAAACAGCAGTACTTTGTGTATCCAGTCTGCAGACCAAGCAAGAGAGCAACAACCTTCAAATCGCCACAAAGCTGCCACTGATGTTGGTCAGAGTTTATGCACCTCAAAAGTTGTTTCATGTTGTCATAGGTTTCCTTCATATGGACTGCATGACCAACTGGAATTGATGGCAAAACATTGCCATTATGCAGTAAAACAGCTTTAAGACTCGTCTTCGATGAATCAATGAACAGTCTCCACTCATCTGGATCGTGAACGATGTTGAGGGCTGCCATCACATCATCGATGTTGTTGCAGGCTACAAGATCACCTTCCATGAAGAAGAATGCGACAAGATCCTTTTGACGGTCACGGAGCATGGAAACCCTAACATCACCTGCCAGGAGATTCCACTGCTGTAGTCTGGAGCCCAACAGCTCTGCCTTACTCTTGGGTAGTTCCAAATCCCTGACAAGGTCATTCAGTTCACCTTGTGTTATGAGGTGTGGTTCAGAGGAGGAGGATGGGAGAAAATGTGGGTCCTGTGACATTGATGGTTCAGGACCAGAAGTTTCATCCTCTTCCTCTTCCTCGTCTGACTCAAGTGAGAATGATTCTGGTGCATCAGGAACCGGCAGTCCTTCTCCGTGGGGTACTGGGCGTATAGCTGATGGAATGTTTGGATAATGCACAGTCCACTTTTTCTTCTTTGACACACCTTTCCCAACTGGAGGTACCATGCAGAAGTAACAATTGCTGGTATGCTCTGTTGGCTCTCTCCAAATCATTGGCACTGCAAAAGGCATAGATTTCCTTTTCCTGTTCAACCACTGGCGAAGATTTGTTGCACAAGTGTTGCAGCGTATGTGTGGGGCCCACCTCTTGTCCTGATCTCCAATTTTGCAGCCAAAATAAAGGTGATAGGCTTTCTTAACCATAGTGGTTATACTGCGCTTTTGTGATGCAAAAGTCACTTCACCACAAACATAGCAGAAGTTATCTGCACTGTTCACACAAGTACGAGGCATCTCTGCTCACTTTGGCTAAACAGAAATGTGTCCCTTTGCAAAATCAAACACTGACAAATAAGAGAGCATGACACTGTATGATTTCTAGAGCTGATATAGGGCAATTTGTTCAGCAGAGTGATGTAAGCTTCGTTATGATTGCATCATCCATGACTTCTAGGAATAACATGATGCAATTCATATCATGTATGACACAATACCAGCTTCAGATTGCATCATTCATTGTTTTGCCTAAAAAGCAAGTACTGTCCAAACCCAGTCATAGATTTATTCATAGATCCAGTCAAAGATGTATTTTAGTCATTTCTGGTTTAAATTGAGATCCCTTCCCTTTATAACTCACTTATCCTCCGCCATTCCCAAGTCAAGGGTCGTATATACTGACCCAATAGCATATCTTGAAAACTAGAGCCAATCAACAATTTTAAGCATCATTTTCATTCTCAGTGACCCAGAATTAGTAAAGTTTGACTACATTTATTTCAGAAGCATTTTGGCTGTAGAGCAGTGTAATCAGTTATTAGCTCTCCTTCCCCACTAAGTAGAGGACCTATACTTTCCTTCATCTTTCTCTTGCTCCTAATGTATTTAAAGAATCTATTCTTATTGCTTTTGATGTCCCTTGCTAAGTGAAACTCATTTTATGCTTTAGGCTTTCTGATTTTGTTTCTACATGCTTGTGCTATTATTTTGTACTCCTCTGTCAGGGTTCCCTCCCCACTCTGAACTTTAGGGTACAGACGTGGGGACCCGCATGAAGACCCCCTAAGCTTATGTCTACCAGCGTAGGTTAAAAACTTCCCAAGGCACAAATCCTTCCTTGTACCTTGGATTAGGTAACGCTGCCACCACCAAGTGATTTAAACAAACATTTAGGGAGGGCCACTTGGAGCCCTACCTTCCCCAAATATCCCCCCAAGCCCCTACACCCCTTTTCCTGGGCAGGCTTCAGAATAATATCCTCACTAATTGGTACAGGTGAACACAGACCCAAACCCTTGGATCTTAAAACAATGAAAAATCAATCAGGTTCTTAAAAGAAGAATTTTAATTAAAGAAAAGGTAAAAGAATTACCTCTGTAAAATCGGAATGGTAAGTACTTTACAGAATAACAAAAGACTCAAGAACACAGAGGATCTCCCCTCTAGGCAAAACTTTAAAGTTACAAAACCAGGTATAAACCACCCTCTTAGACAAAGGAAATCACAAGCCAAAATAAAAGTAAGCTAATGCATTCCTTCGCGAGTACTTACTAATACTAATGGAGTTGGATTGCTTGCTTTCTTGATCTGTCTCTGGCAAGCACACAGAACGGACAAAGAACAGACATAACAAAGCCTTTTCCCCCTCCCCAGATTTGAAAGTATCTTGTCCCCTTATTGGTCCTTTTGGTCAGGTGCCAGCTAACTACCTGAGCTTCTTAACCCTTTACAGGTAAAAGGATTTTGTGCCTCTGGCTAGGAGGGATTTTATAGTACTGTATACAGAAAGGTGGTTACCCTTCCCTTTATATTTATGACATTCTCCTTAGCAATTTGTCTACGTTTCAACTTTTTTTATAATTCCTTATTGATTTTCAGGCCATTAAAAAGTTCCTGGTAGAGCCATATTGGCCTTTTCTTCCTTAGCTTCTTCAGCTCTCAGGCCTCTGAATCCACAAGATAAAAAGTAAAAATTTGGCCACCAAAGGAGGAACAGGTACATGCATGTCTGAGATCAACAGGGACGTGTTATATGGTAGCAGCCATTTTATGTGTTTGTGTTTATTCTCACATTCAAATTCATGTGAAGATAAATCTGAAAATTGCTGGATTCATGTATCCTATTTTTGCTTTATTCTCTTAACTCGGAAGTAACTGATCTATCTCTTGAATTTTCATGTGATCGTTCCTCACACTGTCTAACTTTTGTCTTAAAAAATTAAATGCCTCATACAGGTTTATTTTTATCATTCTTTTTTAATTAGTCTAATCTTACAAATAATCTAGTTTTGCCTATCTGGAGAATTTCAGCTAGCATGGAAAGAAATCTTAATTCAGATGCCGCCCAAGAAGAGGGAGGACCTGTTTGCTCAATAATTGTACTGAATCCAATCAGCGATGGAATGTTTTGGCAGGGAAATTCCAGCTTTCTGTAGGAGCTAAATTATTTGAACACCACAAGAGTTTCATTTTGATCTGAGTCAATAAAGACAAAAAAAATCTGGGGAGGCAAAAGGCCATAGCTACAGCTGACATTCAGATTCATCAGTCATATTTATAGATTGAACTATTTGTATTTAAAATACAATAAAATATCTGTTGTACAAAGCTATCTAGATGGAAAGTGGACAAAAATTAAGAGTAAACCATTACTTTCAAGAAAGTGTAGTGTATTGTGATATTGATAATAAAGCAAATATCCTGTTAATAGACAGAAGTGAGGAAACTAAACAACACCTTTACTATCTTCAGTGGTTGCAAAAAATGTTTAAAGCAATACAATAAAAGCACAGGTCCCTTTTTAAAGTATGTTTTCCTCTTTGCATGATGAGTACTGCATAGAACATTAGCGATAGTTAATAATCTAATTGTTGCACCCCTTTGCAGTAACAATGTTGAGCTGCAGTTTTGCAACTCTTATGAGTAATCTTTCTGGGCTCAGTCATGAGCCATCCTATGTGTCCATGCAAGCTTTGGTTCCATCCCTCCCTTCCATATGCCAGCCAGTACAGTTGAACCAGTGCAAAGGAGGAAATAGCTGTGTCAGGAAAGGGCTGGCACATCAAGTTGCCAATCTAGCCCTCTGATGCAAGCAACCCTCTTGATTTTGTATGAGGATTACTCGAGTAAGGAATACAGAATCAGGCCCATCCATCATGTACAGTTCTAGTTAGCTTATACTGTATCCTTTTGTTTTTGCAGAAAAATCTTTTCTAATTAAAACCGTAACAAATGTGTACATTTTTATCAACCAAAATAAATATTTGTGATTTCTGAAGGCTTTTCAGTCTATAGTTTTGTAAGAACTTTGAATCTTATTAGTCTGCACACACATGATAATACAAGCATGCATTGTAGAAATATATATGGGCATACAGACCTCTGTGAAATTAGAACTTTGAAGTACAGGATCTGAATCTGTTATCCTACCATGAAATAGAGAATTCAAGGAAAAAGTGAATATTGTGAAATTTGAGTTTGGAGTGTGATCCTCTGATTTCTATCTTGGCTGCAGCCAAATTTTAAATGGTTAATATTCAACCTATTCTAATACATTCAATATTTTAAATAGTTAAACTAAACACTAGTAAACATAAATTTCCTAATATCAGAGTACAAGAAATAGAGTAAGATTCACAAGCTTTTCAAAGGAAGAAGTTATTGGATACCTTGAATACATTTTGGAAAGGATTTACATAAGCTTTAAGGCTATCGTTCATATTTGGATCTGAACAGAAAACCATCCCAAAATATTCAATCCTTGTTCATAAAAAATTTTCAGGAAAAGAATTTGGCCTAAATTACAAATCAAACCCAAATATGAAGTCAAAAAAATAACTTGTTCTGCTCTGCATGGCATCCTACCAAGTCCTTGTGCAAACATGACATGACTTTGATTCAAGGGATGGCAGCCCTGCAACAAAATGAAGGAAATATGGCAGTCCTTGAAAAAAATAGATGGGCAGTAAACGTCCTCAGATGTCAGAAGATGCAAAATGAGCTCCTAGAAACAAAAAATCCCAAACAAGTCATTGCTGCCAACATTATACCCACATTAATAATTATATATTCTCTTTGCCACTGGATTTTTCTGGACGTTCCAGATTTACATGTGGAAAGGCATATTTTTGTGTCCCTATTTCAGTTTAGGTAGGGTTAAGTATATAAAGCCTTTTTAAAAAATCTTTTAATATTCAAATAGCACCCAAGAAGATGCTGTTTCCTATCGGTACACTGACTCTGTCAACAATTGGAGTCATTTAAAAATATGTATTGTGGTAGAAGTGGGCTTGAAACAGAAGAAATTAAGTTCTAAAGCTTTCTATTTATACACAAGTATTGCAAGATTTCTCAACAAATGATGAATACGTGTATAGTTGTATTTCTACCCTCCACCCCCAAGGGTTCTTGGTACATTTCTTTGAAAAACTGTGTGGGGCACCAACTTGGAAACAAAATGCTTCAAAGTCAGCAGTTGGAGCATATTTGAAAAATGTGGTTTGACATGATGAACTTTTGGATCTAGTCCATGCACGCAAATGGCTGTCCTTTTGCAGATGTTAGGAGACAGTCTTTCCAGTGTTTACCACAGTCTCTGGTCATGTTTAATAACGTTTCTTACCTCTTACTCAAAGATCAGGAGAAAGCAGTCAATCTTTTATTTGTGGGAAGATTCAGAAATATGATCAGGATTATTTCTTTTTTCCAAAGATGTTATATCTTTATAGTACTTGTAATGTCTTATCAATTTTGTGTTTTTTCTGTTTGGTGGAGAGTAGGGAGGAGAGCTTGGAGGGGTGTTGTTTGTTTTGTTTGTTCTCCTTTAAATGAGCATACTCATGTTTTTAAACATTTGCAAATTGAATTATTTTCAAACTAAAGTTATTAGCACTCATTTGAACCAAATATAGAATGGACAGCTAAAGTGGAAACTTCTATTTGTAGTCATGCCAATGTTTCTGTCTTGATCAGCAACACCCTTATTATTCTAATGTGTGGGCTAAGACATTTGAATTCATTTTTATCTCTAGTCTATTCAGGGTTTTAACCTAAACATTAAGATGTAGCACATCACGCACTGTGCCATTTTGCTCTAAATGAAGCCATAATTAACATTGTTTTAATCAATACAACTCCTACTAGTTAACAATGATTTGACTCAATATGACTAATGGAATACATTGCATAGAATTATGAAACTTAGTACCCTTGGTGCTGACATCCCTCGGCCCGCGCCGCTTCCCGCAGCCCCCATTGGCCTGGAGCGGCAAACCACAGCCAGTGGGAGCCGCGATCGGCCGAACCTGCGGACGCAGCAGGTAAACAAACCAGCCCGGCCCGCCAGGCGGCTTACCCTGGCGAGACGCATGCCAAAGGTTGCTGATCCCTGTCCTAGAATATACTGGAACTCAGAGTTTGAAAACTAAATGCAATATTTTTTTTCTGAAATAAAGTGCCTTTTTAAAGTTTATTTTTAATAATGTACAACATTGTGTTCTTTCCAGAATCTCACTGTAGGGTCTTCCCTCCCCCTTCCCCCGGTTATTGTTTTTTAACAGCATATTGGCACCAGTTCAGCAAAGCACTTAAGTATGTGCTTAACTTTAAGCATGTGATTAAATCCATCTCTATCCCAGAAAACATTTAAGCATGTACTTAAGTCCTATAATTTAAGCACAAACTTAAAGGTAATCACATGCTTCAGTGGTTCACTTAATCTGGGCCATTAAGTTTGTGGGTCTCAAATAAGAGTGTAAGTACATAAGAATGGCCATATTGGGTCAGACCAATGGTCCATCTAGCCCAGTATCCTGTCTTCTGACAGTGGCCAATGCTAGATGCTTCAGAGGGAATGAACAGAACAAAGCAATCATCAAGTGATCCAGCCCCTGTCGTCCAGTCCCAGCATCTGGCAGTCAGAGATTTAGGGACACCCAGAGGATGGGGGTCACATACCTGACCATCTTGGCTAATAGCCATTGATGGACTTGTTCTCCATGAACTTATCTAATTCTTTATGGAATCCAGGTATAGTTTTGGTCTTCACAACATTCCCTGGCAATGAGTTCCACAGATTAACTCTATGTTGTGTGAAGAAGTACTTCCTTTTGTTTTAAACCTGCTGCCTATTAATTTCATTGGGTGACCCCTGGTTCTTGTGTCATGTAAATAAATAACACTTCCTTATTCACTTTCTCCACACCGTTCATGATTTTATCATATCCCCACTTAGTCGTCTCTTTTCCAAGATGAATAGTCCCTATCTTTTTAATCTCTCCTCATATGGAAGCTGTTCCATACCCGTAATCATTTTTGTTCCCCTTCTCTGTACCTTTTCCATTTCTAATATATCATTTTTGCACACAGTATTCAAGGTGTGGGTGTACCATGGATTTATATAGTGGTATTATGATATTTTCTGTCTTATTATCTATCCCTTTCCTAATGGTTCCTAACATTCTGTAACCCTGCTCTAAACTAATGAAGGGAAATGCCTTTATCCCATCATCTGAAATCTAAACAATAGGTAGACCATGTGCCATAATAATAAAAAATACTGTGATTTCAGTACAAGGAAAAAGTTTCAACATATACAATCAGTAAGCATGGAAAATTCATGGAGTAGTATTCCTTTAACATCTTCATAGACATGAGTTTTGAGACATGACTTTTAAAAAAAACCTGTTATCCTTTGGCAAGACACAATGGTACAAGAAAGACCCACATTTTGTCTTATACCCTAGCCTTGCATAGGGATCCCCTAGCATGGACCCTGTTCCTCTGCAGAGTCCCACTGATTACAGTGAGACTTTGCATGAGTACACAGATCCATACTAGCAGCTCCTAATGCAGCCTCAAGGCCTACTAGAATGTTGTAATTATATGAAAACAATTAATTTCCAGACTTTCAATAGCTAATCCTCCACTAAAAGCCTTACCTCTGTTCCAGGACACCTGAGCTGACCCCCTCTTCACTCTGGCCAAATCCTCTCTCCTTCCCTGACATAGCACTCACTACAAGCCTCCTGAAGCCCCAAGGAAATGGTCACTCCTTAAGGAATTTTTAAAACTTGCGATTAACCATTTGCCTAGAGGTCAATGTTTTCTTAGTCAAAAAGCATGTTCTCTGCAGACTTGCAGTTGGGCAGAATGAACATAATATTTAATAGTAATACCAATTTGTTTTGTGGCCAATACAATTGTTAATATGACTGGTCTAAGAGGGCCTGGGATTTTTTTTTTAAATACTTGGTGTCCAGAAACCCTACTGATGTGTACATTGAAAATACTATACTCAGGCCATGTCTACGCTACAGCCGCTACATTGATATGCCGTGTAGATGCTTCCTACAGTGATGGAAGGGGTAGATAATCCACCTTCTTAAGCAGCAGTAGCTTGGTCGACAGAAGCAATTTCCATTGAACTAGCCATATTTACTCCTGGGGGTTAGATTGGCTCAGGGGTGTGAAAAACTCACACCCCTGAGTACCAGAGCTATGTTGACCTAACTTTTAAGTGTAGATCAGGCCTTGGTCTAGAAAAATGTATTTTAAAAGTAATATGCTTTGATAGTTCAAACAATCTAAGGATCCTGTTCTCTCTTATTATCATGTTGCAAACTTAGGATAACAACCTATTACATGTAAGTCTTGATTAGTGATTTTATCGTATTCTGGCAGGCCTTGATCTCCCAACTGAAAATTATTACTATGGATCATTTCTCAGGAAATTATAGTCTTTCAGTTTTAACCAAGGATGTTTTCAGGACTAGGCACATTCTACATGTTTTCATAAGTTAATAAAATGTGGTTTGTTGGGCTTTTTAAAAACTTGCAATCAAATAAAAGCTCAAAGGTCTGTTTTTTTCCCTCGTGAAAGTTTATGGAATTAATGTAGATTCCAGTGTGCACTGAAATTGATAAGCTGATCTGAATTGAGCCACTGTAAGAAAGCTTTTTTAAGCAGTTATAAGAAAGCATTTAATGAAAAATGAAAACAATAATTGGCACATCCTCAATATATAAGATACCTCCCATAACTGCAATTGGACCTCTTTGACACTAGTCAACTCCTATTCTCTTTGCCATGTAAAAATAGTCATTTTCCCCCAAACCAAAAGGATGGCAGAAATTGTTAATATGGTGGCTGTAAGAGTTGTAATCTGTGTATAACAAACCATCACTATGTGTACATAAAGTCCCATCACAGTTGAAAATCCGGAGTTTGATTCTTCTGACAGCCTTGGTGTCTGTGTGTATATGCAACCAAGTTTAGGACAAAATGGTGCTTCTAATGGACTTGAATTCCTGTGGACCTCTAACTGACAACAAGATTCCTTAACAGGGGAGCATGAAAAAAATGGCCTAGTGTGTGACTGTAACTCCTGCTAGTGGGTGGTCCCTTTAACTATACAGTTAGCTACTTTCTCAAAGCTAGACAAATTTTCCTGTAGCTCAAGTAGCAAAGGCCTGTGTTTTGGTGCTAAAGGTCCTGGTTCAATCCTCCCTGACAACCAGGGTGTCTATATGTATGCGGCTACAATTCATTATATGCCCATTTAACCGATTGTGCTATTTTATAAGTGTCTGCACCTGGCAGCGTAATTGAGAGTAAGTAACATAACTGAGGATAAGCTATATTAATATTCGTTATACAACTTTGCTGTTGATACATTAGCAGATGGAAAGTCCTTTTTTTTTCTGTGCTAAGAGCCTGTTCTAGTTATATTTCTTGGATTTTCCATATACCTAAACTGTCCACACAGCATGCCTTACCTATGTGCTTAATTATATTTTAGGTACTATCAAAGTGAATCTTGTGAAGATCCCATCAACTGCTTCCAGTCCTCGGGATACTGCTCTAGCAGCTGTTATATGCAGTGCACTGGCCACAGTGCTCTTAGCTCTTCTCATCCTCTGTGTTATTTACTGTAAGAGACAGTTTATGGAGAAGAAGCAAAGCTGTGAGTTTCCAACTATTTGTTTGTTTGTTTGTTTGTTTGTTTTAAGAGTAACAAGATTGTGCAGTACAACAGATCCCTTTGCAGGGTCAAGCCTTTGGCAATATTGTGTGAATGTAAGCCTGTTAAAAATAGTACAAAATGTACAATGAGAGACTTGTCGCTTTAAAATTTCAGTACTAATATTACTATATTATTGAAGAAAAAATCCCAAGTTTGTCACTAAGGATTTATCCATATTTATAGACATATTCAAGATGAATGAAATGCCTTAATCAGCTATGTTTTTAATTAATAATTTTGTCAACATTTCATCCATATTTTCAGATTGCTTAAAATTAACATTAAAATGAGAGCAAACTTAAAGCATGATATTTTGCCCTCATTTTAAAAATATCTTTAATTAAGATAAAAATGACTTTAAATGATCCTTAGATGTATAAAGAGGAAATATCAGGTAGGAGTAGGGAGATATTACCTCTGTATATGGTATTGGTGAGGCCACTCATTGAAAAATTGGAGAAGGTTCATAGAAGAGCTGCCAGAATTATTTGAGGGCTGATCTTATAATGAGTTTTAAGGAGTTTAATCTGTTAAACTTACTGTAGTGAAATTTAAAAGGTGACTTCACCATGGTCCATAAGTACCTACATTGGGTGGAGATTGCTTATAGTAGAGGGCTCTGTAATCTAGCAAATAAAGACAAAATAAATATCCAGTGGCTGAAGCTAAAAATATTCAAATGGAAAATACTGCATACATTTTTACTAGTAAAGGTAATTAACCATTGGAAGATCTTACTAAGGAAAGTGATGTATTCTTAATTACTTGAAGTCTTTAAATCAAGATCAGATGTCTTTCTAGAAGAGATTCTAGTTGAACCACAATTTCTTGGGCTCAGTGCAAGAATACAATGGCCAGTGTTATGCAAGAGATCAGACCACATGATCATAAGGTGCCCTTCTGGTCTAAAATCTATGAAACTAGAAATGTGAACATTTTGTGAACTATAATGTTCAAATACTCCATAAGTATAAAAAATTGTGAACAAAAACAAATAGAGCATACTGATACATTTTCTCTTCAATTTTACTCAAAGGGTCTATGAGATCACAGGATATTCATTACAATGGTTCTGAACTGTCGTGTTTTGATAGACCCCGGCTTAATGAATATGCTCACAGAACATGTTGTCAGTGTCAACGAGATGCATCACAGACATGTGGTAAGTTAGGTCTCCATAAGGCCTTATGGAAATGAGAAGTCTAAACATAAGGAACACATGGAATGCTGAGCTTTCATCTAGCAGTTGAGTTGCTTTGGTAGGTTTCCTAGTTATGGTAGGACATTATCAGTCTTTCTTAAGGTTAGGATTGATTGTAAGTGTTAAAAGAAAGTGGCCTTCTCATTATAGGCCTAGAATTTTCCAGAAGCTGTTGAGGTAGGTTTTGTTTTATTGTTTTGGGTCAGTTGATCCTTCATGTAAATAATCTGCCAGTTTAGACATGTGAGAGACAAGGTGGATGAGGTAATATCTTTTATTGGACCAACTTCTGTTGGTGAAATAAACAAGCTTTCGAGCTTACACAGAACTCTTCTGCAGGTCTGTTTAGACATGTTTGTTTCCCGTTGCTCCTAAAAAGTACTGTTAGCTCAGGCTTTGAGATTTAAATTGATGTGTGTGATCAGACAGCCTGAACTTCAGCATTTTCACAGTGAACCTAATCCCAAGGTTACATTAAGAATATGTCTACACTGCAGTAAGACATCCACAGCTGGCCCATGCCAGCTGACTAGGGCTCACAGGACTTTGGGCTGCACGCTGAGCTCTGGGACCCTCCCATCTCACATGAGCCCGAATGTCTACATTGCAGTTAAACAGCCCCTTAGCCCGATACCCATGGGCCAGCTGCGGGATCTTAATTATAGTGTAAACCTACCCTAGGAGGCTTGAACATTCAAAGTTATTCACATGTGGTAAACTAATATCAGTATAGACACAGTTAAAATCACCACATGGTACTGATAGGTTATATCATCTAACACCATACTAAGAGATCTGTTTTTCTATGTACATTTGTAATTACCATTATAGTGTCAGCATAATAATTTCCTCTCTTATCCCCTGTTTCTAGTGGCTCAGAGTTTACTAAAACTTTCCATTTTAGACTGAAATTTTACAGACATTGGTCTCTGCCCAAGGATGAATGTGTAAAAGAAGGAAAGAAAGAGCACACCGTTCAAGGATTGCTTCAGAAGGATAGTAATTTATTGCTGGCCTGTACCAATACTAAATTGCTACCCACAGCATGGCAGCTCAGTGCCCTGCCTCTTTACTGCATGAGTAACCTTAACTGTGGCCCATTGTGCGTATGTTGAAGTAACAAGCCTTGTGGATAGGGGGGAAGTGGTAGGTAGATGTGGTATATCTTGACTTTAGTAAGGCTTTTGATACTGTCTCATGTGACCTTCTCATAAACAAACTAGGGAAATACAACTTAAATGGAGTTACCATATGATGTGTGCATAACTGGTTGGAAAACCGTTCTCAGAGAGTAATTATCAGTGATTCACAGTCAAGCTGGAAGGGCATATCAAATTGGGTCCTGCAGAGATCAGTTCTGGGTTTGGTTCTGTTCAATATCTTCATCGATTAATTAGATAATGGAATAGAGAGTACACTTATAAAGTTTGTGGATGATACCAAGCTGAGAGGGACTGCAAGTGCTTTGGAGGACAGGATTAAAATCCAAAATGATCTGGACAAACTGGAGAAATGGTCTCAAGTAAATAGGATGAAATTCAATAAGAACAAATGCAAAGTACTCCACTTAGAAAGGAACAATCACTTGCACAGATACAAAATGGGAAATGACTGCCTAGGAAGGAGTATTATGGAAAGGGATCTTGGGGGTCATAGTGGATCACAAGCTAAATATGTGTCAACAGTGTAACACAGTTGCAAAAAAAGCAAACATCATTCTGGGATGTATTGGCAGTAGTGTTGTAAGCAAGACATGAGAAGTAATTCTTCTGTTCTACTCTGCGCTGATTAGGCCTCAACTGGAGTATTGTGTCCAGTTCTGGGTGCCACATTTCGGGGAAGATGTGGACAAATTGGAGAAAGTCCAGAGAAGAGCAACAAAAAATGATTAAAGGCCTAGAAAACATGACCTCTGAGGGAAAATTGAAAAAATTGGGTTTGTTTAGTCTGGAGAAGAAAAGACTTAGAGGGGACATGATAACAGTTTTCAAGTACATAAAAGGTTATTACAAGGAGGATGGAGAAAAATTGTTCTTCTTAACCTCTGAGGCTACGACAAGAAGCAATGGGCTTAAATTGCAGTGAGGGTTGTTTAGGTTGGACATTAGGAAAAACTTCCTAATTGTCAGGGTGGTTAAGCACTGAAGTAAATTGCCTAGGAAGGTTGTGGAATCTCCATCATTGGAGATTTTTAAGAGCAGGTTGGACAAACACCTGTCAGGGATGGTCTAGATAATACTTAGTCCTGCCATGAGTTCAGGGACTGGACTAGATGACCTCTCGAGGTCCCTTCCAGTCCTGTGATTCTATGCAATGCAACAGTCTTTAATGATTTTGTGCAGTTTCCCAAAGGATAGGCACAAAAGATTAGCTGAGAGTGCATGGGCAGTCCTATAATTTTTCTCCAGAGACTCATTTTTTTCTTAAATGAAAGCGAAGTCTCTCAGTTATTGTTATTGTTAATGTTACTGTTGTGGAGAAAACCCTCAAAATAAAACCTAAAACAATAGCTATGAGGAAAGGACTGCCCATTCTTTTCAAGAGGCGCTAACTCAGATGCCAGTGATGACGGTTGAAATGTCAGCGTTTGTTAGCTATTTTACTCTTCATTAAAACATGTAAGAAAGGAGAGGAAGTATCATATTATGAAGAACTAAAGTAGTGGTAGGTCGAGGCCCTTACTAACGCACCTTGGGACTGAAGGAGGGCACAAATGCTTTCGTTTTCCTGAAGGGGAGGTTCAGCTTTTAAAAGATTGGGTAACACTGGTTTTAAAGGAATAATTAAAAAAAACCATCTTTACAATGACATCTCACATCTTCATGAATTAATTTATGTAAAATTGGGAAAAAATGATAAGTTTACAAGAATACAGACTTTAAACTTATGGCCCTGTTGTGAATTAATTGAGGACATGTTTTACCTCTATTAAAATAAAGTTTTCTTCTGTAGGCCCAGTTCATTTGATTCCATCACTGTGCTGTGACGAGACCTGCAGCATGGAGCACAGCAGTCACAGCTGCACTTTCCACTCTCACACTACACTTTATGAAAGGTAACACCGTTTTTTAGAGTGTATCGAGTATTAACTATTTTGCACGTTAGACAAATTAATATTTATACAGGCTACACAAGTTCCAGTGGAGCTTAATGAAAAACTTTGAACTGCTGGCAATCCTGTTTGCCAGATTCATGAAAAAATCATGTTATGGTGAAACAAATTCTGCATTTTCACCCAGAAAAAAAACTATACAAGATCCAAGCCTTAAGTTTGGACACTAGTAAAATAAAATCTGGAGAGTGTCCTAATTTCCTCCCCAGATGGATTTTCTTCCCCTCTCCCAATCCGCCTGTAGCCTTTTGGTGACCCTCTATTCCCCAATGGGCTAGCAGGATGTTGTGTAATCTCATTCCGGCCTCTGGTTTGCCTGGAACAGTTACTACAGTGAACCAGAATTCTGGAAGCCAGTGGTATGGCTTGTAATCTCCATGAACTCAGTTTATATTTTTTTGGTTCAGAAACTTTAAGTTGCTCTCCGAATTGGCTGATCTGTTCTAGTACTTTTGAGATTGCTATGAGATTTTGTTTAATCATTTATGTACAAATGCCCAGTACTGGATTAATGTAATGTTGATGAGTCCCATAGTACTAACTATTCATCTACTCCTAGTCAACTTTGCATCTGGCCAAATATAAATACAGTAGTGGTACAGTTATTTATGCATCACAAATCCTATACAGTGAGGAAAAATAGAAAGCTTTTGATGTCATCTGATATTTCCTAACTGTAGATTTTAACACTGAATATTTTCTAACCAGAATTGTTTTCTATATGAGGTTTTAACTGGCCTTTAGCTGTTTTGTTCCTGTGGTCAAATGTGACTAAAAATTTAGAGGTGGTTTTAAATAGCTGCCCTTGATACAATATGGCTTAGTAGTCTAAGCATCAAATTTAAAACATGTAGGCATTCTGCAGCTACATGTTCAAGTGCCAAGTTGACTCAGCCCCTTTATCCTTCCATTGCTGACAAATTGAGTTCCATGCAGTTTGTGTGGGGTCTTTGGTTAAGACTTTAAAAATAGAAGTCCGGTCTACTCTCTCAGGATATGAAAGATCCCTTGGTGGTTTCCATAAGAGTAGGGGTTTGCCCCAATTTCTTTTCCCAGAAAAGTCTCTTTCCTTCAACTACATTGTAAAAAGAAAAACTGTGGCACAGAGTCTCAGAGTCAGCTGACTCCGGTTCACGGAGCTCATGCTACAGGGCTAATAAAAGCGGTGTAGACATTCCTGCTTGAGCTGGAGTCTGGGATCTGAAACCTACAGCCTTGCCTGAGCAGGAACGTCTACATGGCTTTTTTCAGTCCTGTAATGCATGTCCCACAAACTTGAGACAGTTGACCTAGGTTCTGACAGTATGTCTACACTGTAATTAAAAACCCTCAGTTGGCCTGTGTCAACTGACTTGGGCTTGTGGGGCTTGGGTTAAGGGCCTGTTTAAATTGCAGTATAGGCATTCAGGCTTGGGCTGGAGCCTGGGCTCTAGGACCCTGTGAGACGGGAGGGTCACAGAGCTCAGGCTGCAGCCTGAGCCCAAATCTCTGAATCGCAATTAAACTGCCCCTTAGCCCGAGTCAAGTCAGTTGGCATGGGCCAGCTGTGGGTTTTTAATTACAGTGTAGACATACCCTGAGACTCATTGCCATGTTTTCTTTTGTTTTCAGTGTAGACGTACCCTTAGATACCACAGTAATAGTCACCTTCAAAATACCTGACCTAGATTGTGACTTACCTGAAAACTGCTGCCAATTTCTTTTTCTTTGTGTAAGATGGAAATAGTCCCTCTAAAAATAAAAATAAAAATAACCTATCAGTGCTCTCTAATATTATGTATATTGAATGCAGAAACAGAAATTAGAGCAAAACCTTTCTTATTAGTCACATCAGATACTATTTTGAAGGCTGGTTTTAAGGGATGAAGAAGTCTAAAGAAGACAGTTACTAAGGAGTACAAATGAGTGTGAGGAACCATCAGCACATCCTCTCTACCTTTCATAGTGTTTCCAATGCCCCTGCTGTCTTCAGATTTGAGGAGCAGGCCAGCAGGATCTCTCCTCCAGCAGAACATGGCTACCTCCAGAGTATTGGCTTAACATAGAATATCAGGGTTGGAAGGGACCTCAGGAGGTCATCTAGTCCAACCCCCTGCTCAAAGTAGGATCAATTCCCAGACAGATTTTTGCCCTAGATCCCTAAATGGCCCCTTCAAGGATTGAACTCACAACCCTGGGTTTAGCAGGCCAGTGCTCAAACCACTGAGCTATCTCTCCCCCATGTTTAATTTTCTTAATGTAACACTTACTAGTGTCATAGTCTTTGGAAAACTTTTTCAAACTTGTTTCTTTTCTCTTTGCAGGACTTTAAATTCGGTCGGAGAAATGATTCCTGCATTCCTCGGTTCTCTTTCACACTCTGCCTGTGGAGACCTTTCAGATGCTTGGCCTCTTATGCAAAACCCTGCTTGTTGCGACAGCATCTCTTTCTGTGAATCTTATCCAGAACTGACTGGAAGAGATATCACTTCCTTCAATCCAGAGACTGAAAACACGGCCAATATAGATTCAGATAATGACCAGGATCTAAGTGATGTACTTATTTCAGCTAAGTCTGCTGGAAGCTTTGCAGAATCCACTGAACTTTCCAAACAGAGCATATGTGTGGATGCTTCATTAGTTCAGAACTCATCAGCTGCTGAAAACCTGCCAATGTCAGAGTGTGATGAAACAGTTAATCATCCCACAGACTGATAATCAGGTAAGACACATATCTGTAAAAAAAAATTAAGAAAACCTGTTTGTTGTTAGAATGGTACATTCTGAGGGAGACCAAGGTAAGAATGTATAAGTCCTCCAGCCACACTGAGACAAATATAAATAGAAGAATTGGTGGAGTAATTTATATTATATAATTGCAAAATCTTCAAAAATTTAAATGCATTATGTGAATTTTAAAAGTATGGTATTTTCCCCATACTACAATGTAACAATAGCGTGAATCAGAATGGAGAGTTTGAGCCTTTGTATACAGCATGAACAAGTTGCACTGACAGTTTTCAGTGTTGTGAAAATTTAAGTGCAAAAACTAGTTTAATAATTATATGGTGGAACTCATAGGAAGCCCCTGCTTATGAAATAAGAATTGCAGACTTGCAGGGCCGGCTCCAGGCACCAGCTTAACAAGCAGGTGCTTGGGGCGGCCAAGGGAGAGGGGCGGCACCTGCGGCAATTCGGGGGCGGCAGGTCCCTCACTCCCTCTAGGAGCGATCGCGGGGTTTTTTTGTTTTTTTTTTTGCTTGGGGCGGCAGAAATGCTGGAGCCGGCCCTGCTGACTTGTCATTGTTCATCTGTATGAAAGGCTACACAAAGCCTTCTCTATGAAGCCACTACAGCATAAAGAAGAAACAAAGATATAAGAGATCATCAAACTTCTTTTTATGCCAGTCACATCTCCCTGTTGACAAATAAAATGTTTAACCAATTTAATTTTAATCTGCATCTTTTAATATTGTGTAATGTACAGAGTAAACAAGGTCAAAATGAAGGGAGGGGAGAAACTATTGTCTCTGCTAGAGCATTGTAAGGATCACAAAAGTTCACAGTACCACTGGATGGGCATTTTTCTTTTAGAATACTTCTGTGCCCTGTATCTGAAAAGTAGCAATTTTATGGCATTTGGAGCATAAAGTACCTAATCCTACTCTTACTTTTAAAAATTGCATGTCACTTATAAAATTATTCTCTTTAATCCTCTTCCCTTCAATCTGAACACTTATTTGTTCTATTTCTTGAATGAAAAATAAAAGAGGTTTAGGAATTAACAAGAATGTGAATATTTTGGAAATGTACAGAACAAATCCTGCCAAAGTCTGTTTAACTGGTTTTTAAACCTTTTGTAAATCAGAGCCTATGTCTCAGAAATTTAGATTTAAGTATAATTTTAAACATGTACTGAAGCTGGACAGAATTGTAGAAAATTGGTAAGGGAAGCAAAGAGAAACAAAGAGGACTCTTTGGCCAGCAGAGTTAAGGACAATAAGGAGTTTTTTAAATGTATTAGGAACTAAAAGAATCCTGACAATGGTTGATTTCATAAAATATCAGGTTTGGAAGGGACCTCAGGAGGTCATCTAGTCCGACCCCCTGCTCAAAGCAGGACCAATCCCCAAACAGATTTTTGCCCCAGATCCCTAAATGACCCCCTCAAGGATTGAACTCACAATGCTGGGTTTAGCAGGCCACTGCTCAAACCACTGTATTGGTCCATTACTAGATGGAAATGGTAGAATTGTCAATAATAATGCAAAAACGGCAGAACTGTTCAATAAATATTTCTGTTCTGTGTTTGTGGAAAAAACAGATTACATAGTCTCATCATATGATGATGCTAACACTCTTTCCATTGCACGAGTATCTCTGAAGGATGTTAAACAGAAGCTACTAAAGTCAGACATTTTTAAATCAGCAGGTCCAGAAAACTGGCATCCGAGAGTTTTGAAAGAGCTGACTTAAGAGCTTGCTGGACCATTAATGTTGATTTTCAATAAGTCTGGGAGCACTGGGGAAGTTCCAGAAGACTGGAGAAAAGCTAATGTTGTGCCAGTGTTTAAAAAGGGTCAATGGGATGACCAGGATAATTATAGCCTGTCAACCTGACGTAGATCCTGGGCAGAATAATGGAGCAGCTGATCCAGAACTCAATTACCCTCCTTTTTTGTTAATGTAATTAATGCAAATCAATGGGTTTATAGAAAATAGATCCTGTCAAACTGACTTGATATATTTTTTATGACATTACAAGTTTGGTTGATAAAAGTAATAGTGTTGATGTAATAAATTTAGACTTCTGTGAGATGTTTGACTTGGTACCACACAACATTTTGATTAAAAAACTAGAAGATATACAAGTAATATGGCACACATTAAATGGATTAAAAACTGGCTACCTGATAGGTCTCAAAATCTAATTGTAAATGGTGAATCATCATTGAGTGGGTGTGTTTCCAGAGGGGTCCCGCAAGGATCGGTTCTTGACCCTACACTATTGAATATTTTTATCAGTGACCTGGAAAAAAACATAAAACCATCAGTGACAAATTTGCAGATGACACAAAAATTGGGGGAGTAGTAAATAATGAAGAGGACATGTCACTGATACAGAGCAATCTGGATCACTTGGTAAACTGGGTGCAAACAAACAATATGCATTTTAATATGGTTAAATGTAAATTTATATATCTAGGAACAAAGAAAGTAGGCCATACTTACAGGATGGGGGACTCTGTCCTGGGAAACAGTGACTGAAAAAGATTTGGTTTTCATGGTGGATAATCAGCTGAACATGAGCTCCCATTGTGACACTGTGGCCAAAAGAGCTAATGTGATCCTGGGATGCATAAACAGGGGAATCTTGAGTATGACTAGAGAGGTTATTTTACCTCTATATTTTGCATAGGTGTGACTGCTGCTGGAATACTGTCCAGTTCTGGTGCCAACCCTTCAAGAATAATATCTAGGAATAACATTGTTTCCAATGTCCAAAAATGCTTGGCTTGTTTAGCCTAACCCAAAAAAGGCTGAGGGGAGACACGATAGCTCTATAAATACATCAGAGGGATAAATACCAGGGAGGGAGAGGAGTTGTTTAAGTTAAGCACCAATGTAGACACAAGAACAAATGGATATAAACTGAACATCAAGTTTAGGCTAGAAATTAGATAACAGTTTCTAACCATCAGAGGAGTAAAGTTCTGGAACAGCCTTCCAAGGGGAGCAATGGGGGCAAAAACCTGAGGTCCCTTCCAACTCTGATATTCTATGATTCTAGTCTATTTACACTGCATGTTCTTCGGGGAGGGACTGCCTTTTAGTATGTGTTTGAGCACTGAGCAAAATGGGGCTCCAATCTTGGCTGGGTCTCTAGGCACTATTGCAATGCAAATAAATGATAATTAGAATAAAATCATTTCAAATAAGAGTGATTTTTAACAGAGCTTAGAATTGTGTGATTGTATGGTTAAATTTACAAGTGAATGTTTTTAGGACACGTCAGTTTCTTGCCTTTTTTAGTGATTTGTTTTGTTTGTTGTTTTTACAGTAGGTGACTGTAAAACCAGCAATAAGTTTTTAACATTTTATTTTGTATAGAAGTACATACAGTTTTTGTGTGATTTTGTGTAACCACTGTTGTGTCACTTTCTTTTAGGAAGCCAAAAGGAGTTTTTCTGCCAGCACTAGAACTGAATGCTACCCTAATGCCTGTCTGTTAATGCTTGTGAATTAAACACAGCCTGGTCCTCAGTGTTACATGATTTCAGAAACAGCAGAAATAAATTGGCAGCATTTTGGACCTTTCAGCAAGTTGCATCTGAGCCATAGTAGCTGTAACTGAACCATCAAGGGGCAACTTGAGAGAAGACTGAGGTGGATTCATGATATTAAAAAAAATTGCTGTAGTTCAATAGAAATTATTATGGGGAAGTTCTCTGGCTTGTGTTATACAGGAGGTCAGACCAGATCATCACTATGGTCCCTTCTGGCCTTGGAATCTGTTGTTGTTGTACTTTGCATCTCTTGTAAACAACAACCTTCTGTGCCTCAAAGGTGCTTGAAAAGTCTAAGAAGATTATGTAAATATAACAAAATGAATTAAATTAGTGTGTTTATACTGATCTGTTAAATATGGCTACAAATGACAGAAGATGTGCGGCAGAAGTTTGCCAGTTACTCTGTTTGCAAAGTTAATCACGTATTAGGAAACTGCCCTGGCTAGATGTAATGTTAATTCACAATTTCTTCTGAGAATGAGTAAAAAAAATTAACACTTCTATTTATGTGATGATCATCTATTGATAAAAATGACGCTTTTATTATGTATTACACTTTAGCCATTAAGCTACTCTTGGGAACTAAGCAATTAGCATGTTACAATAATATGGGTTATTGAAGTGCCCTAAAAACATCACACCTCTTTTTAAACCAGGAGATTTGCCTTAATTTAGATTTAGATTTATAAAAATCAGCCTCATAGATAGGGCTTTTTGTATTTGTCGTTTGGTATGTTCAATATGTGGAAGGGTCAGCATATTGGACTTGTTATATCACATACTTTTTAGATGTTGAAATAATTTTTGTAATAAATTGTCATGTCAAATTACAGTAAACATACCATGAAAGTATTCATATAAGTGAGAGCTAAACTATTACTATAGTCATGGATGAGTTTCAGGGGTCATATCATGGTGACCTAGTCCCTTTTCTTCTACTGGTTCATTTTTAAAATTTCATCCAAGCCACTATCCTCTCCTCATTTTAATATCTTTTAAAAATTCACTTCTTCCAAAAAGCAAGTTCACAATAATTATTTAAACATATACCTTAATTGAACTGTCAAGTTATGCACATGACTAAATTGAGTTAAACATATCATCTTACTGGTGTAACTTCTGTTGTTCCTCTCCCTGAAATACTTTGCATCTTACGTTAGGGTTTGAACTGCACACACTTTCAACCAGGTACTGTGCTTACTACCAGTAGTCCCAGTGAACTGAACTAAGAACTACATTCAGCAGGATTGAGCTGTGAGATTTTTGAACTCTTCTTATAAGTGTACTATAAACCAGCGAGTGTGGTCTTGGCACAATAAAAGTAATCAGCAAAATGCTGTAGATTTGCCATAAATGCTCCCTCTTGCTGCAAGTATCTACACTGCCATGCAAACATTCAGTTTCTTTAAAAGAAAAACTCTCTTGCTGATGACACACACCAACAGACGTTTGGACCGGCAAAAGAATAATTATATGCAGTGTTGAATGCCAAAGCAACAAGATGCTTTGGCAAAAGACAATGGGACTACTTGTGTGAGTAAGAGCTACTCATCATGAGTAAGAGTTCCAGAAGATGGCATAGGGTTACTGATGAAATCATTTGTAAGAATATTTATACAGTAAATGCTACTATATGATCACTGACTTACTGACTACATACACAGTTGTGCCTGCAGTACAATTGTTAATCTACAAATTTGCTAAAGATTTATTCAGATCAGAAAACTGTGGTTCAAAATTCCTTTTGTTACTTTCATACATAAGAGAAAATCAAAATATTACTTTCTACTATTTACCGCATGAACATACATTTGTTTTTGTATATATTGTGTAAAGAGAAAAATCCAAAGTGCATTTCATTATATTGCAAAATATTGTTAGAATAAGTGTGGAGATTAAAATGTTTGCCATCAGGAATTCCTTTTAAAATGGTACTGAAACTTTGCCAGAATCTTTCACCAATAAGTATGTTTCCCATTGGAATTTACACTTTGATCACTTTTGTCCAGCAGCTATATACAAAGTTCCTCTAATAGAGAGACCTATAGTTTAACAGCAAATTGTAAAAAAAAAATCAAAACTAAAATAAACCAACACCCCCACCAAAACACTGCCGAATAAGTCTCTTTAAATATATATGTATATTGTGTATATACTTTTGAATAGTTTTTCTTAATTTAACCAAATTGGTCTTGTTTATATTGTATATGCAAGCAACGTATATGCCAATAGAAAACAAATACCAACACATTTAGACAGTGTGCCTAACATATAGTTTTTTCAGTCCTGTTTTACATATTGGACTTTTTAAAAAAATCTGTAAATTATAATCTTATGTAAATTGTTTTGTAATACTTTTTCTATTTGTGAATAAACTGTTACATGAATTGTTCTTCATTTGTTGATTTCAACCAGTGAATATTACTCATTACTATAATGATGGATCATATCAGGCCATAATCTTTTAAACAGATTTCCCCATTGATTTTAGTAGAGTGCTGCTTTAAAAAATGGCATAATCTGGCCCAATATTATTTTGAGATACATGTTACTTCAAATTAGAATTATTAATTCTCCAAGTTGTGGGAGGTTGAAGATATCACCCATTGAAGGCATGATGCTTCAAATTGGGTATTGGTCCCAAGTGGAGAGAGAATCATTTGGTGAGCTCAACAGATTGCTTTTGTAGTGTAATCTGTTTCAAATTAAATCCAAATACTTCATAGAGTTGGCTGTGATAATTAAGGGAATCCCAACACATTTACATGAGGGGTAGGGACTGTTCTGGAAAGTAGTGACTCAGAAAAGGACTTAGAGATCATGTTAGATAACCAACTGAACATGAGCTTGCAGGTGTGATGCCCTTGCCAATTTATCAGCATCCTTATAGTAGAGTCAAGGGTTGGGATAATGGGAAGTCCAGTGAGAGATTTTGACCCATAACCAAGCTCAAAACTGAAACTCATTTTTAAACTTAAATAAAGCATGCTGTGGGGAGAGCTTATAAGCTTCAAAAGCCTAATCATTAGAGCCAGGGCCGGCTCTAGCGTTTTTTGCCGCCCCAAGCAGGAAAAAAAAAAAAAGCCGCGATCGCAAGCTGCAGCAGCTCTACCGCCGCTTCATTCTACGGCGGCAATTCGGCGGCAGGTCCTTCACTCCGAGAGGGAGTGACGGCCCCGCCGCCAAACGGCCGGACGGGCCACCCCCCTCATTGGCCACCCCAGGCTCCTGCTTGCTATGCTGGTGCCTGGAGCCGGCCCTGATTAGAGCTAAAGTAGAGCCAGCCTGCTTGTGTTGGCGGGTCCATCTAGAGATGCCAATATCTAAAGTTGTTTTCAATGGCTAATCTCCAAATAATTTGGGAGTGGCTATGTTCCCCACCCTCAGGGGTGATTTGTTAATTCTGGTAAATTGAATTTAGTCCTGTCTCATTTACTGCAGTTATTTTCTCCAGTCACTTAACTGTACTCCAGTGCAGCCAACAAAATTCCAAGTACTCATCAGAGCCGTGCCATCCCTTTCAGCCAGACTGAGTCGTCTATGAAAGCTGCAAACGAAATGCATTATCATTTACGAACATGCATGTGCATACACACAAACCACCATCCTGAAAGGTGTGCACTTACTTGCATTTTTGTCTTTTATTCCTTTCCCCCCCTCATTTCTCTAGTTGTCTTTATTATTTGTCTGTCTTTCTCTTACCCTGAATTTCCGTTTCTTTCTTTGAAAAGCAGTGCCTCCTTTCTTCAGTCCGACCCCTTCCTTTGCTTTAGCCAGTGTCTGTTCCCTTATTCCGTGTAGGATGCACAGGGCCAATCAGAGGTTGGGCCAGGAGGGCCATTTGGCCTGGGCCTCAAGCTCAAAGGAGGCCTCAAATTTAGACACTTGTTAATTTTTTGGCATTTGATAAGTTTTGCAATTTGTTTTTATATGCATCCCTATCGGACCAGAAAAGCATTTGTTAACTAAAAAAATATTCAAATTATATCTCACTCTTTTTTTGGTGCCTTATTTTCTTTTCATGTGTCCTCATTTTTAATTTGTATTATGGCTAGGGGCCTCAAAAGCTTGAAGTGGCCCAGGCCTCTCTGGACCTCTAAGAGGGCCTGAGGATGCAGTTTCTGAATATGCTCCCTCTGCGTCATGACGTGCCACTGTAGTCCCATGTCTGAGTTTTGGGAATACATCTACTCACACCCAACATCTTCAAAACAATAGACCCTCTACTGTGGGTCTAATTTACTGCACAGCCGCCATCTCCCCCCAAAAAGAGCCCCTCCCTCCCCTTTGCCTCCCCCCGTTAGGTTCAGGGCTGTACAGTCCTCCTTTTTGGGACTGTGATTCAAGTCCTGACTTTCCCAGCCTACAAACTCTTCCTTTACAGTCAGGGTTCACACAGCCCTTCCTTCTCCGGGCTGGGTGATTCAAGTCATGTCCACCCCAATCTGCAGCTCTCCCATTAAGTGGAAAGGGTTTCACAGCCCTTCTGGGGACTATGACCTGGCTGAGTTCTTCCTCTAAGAAGCCGCTCCATAACTGGGCTTGAAGTTTTCTTCTTAATTTACCCATCCAATCATCTGCTTCCATTGATGCTTCCTGGGTGGGACTAATAACCAAAAACTGCTGTCTGGACTGTGAGGGAGACGGGAGCCTTACCCATCCTGTCTACAAGGTTCCTGGTCTTGGGCCCTTAACAGAACAATGGCCTGGGTTTTCCTAACCCTTCCCCCTCCCAGACACTAACTATTCCTTGGACCATCTTTCTCTCAGCCAATGTCCATTCTGCGTATTCCCTTGGCCTTCATTCACCTTCTCTGGACACCTGAAGCAAGGTAACTGGCCTCCCAGACTGCCTTCTCTGGCTCTAAGAGGCCAGTACCCTGTTACACTCCTCTTGGTCTGGCCTGTCTTTTTGGCTCTTTACATTCTCATTTATCTGCCCCTTTTGTTTGCCCCTGTATTCAGTCCTCTCCCTAACTCAGGGCTGCAATTGCCTCCCCCGATATCTATTCCTGAGTCCTCCATCACCACTAACAATAAAATAAAAGGGAGGAGCCCTCATCTTGCCCTTTTCTCCCTCCTGGATACAGTTGATGCTGCTAATGGTGATCTGGACACTAGGTTCCTGGCTACATTTGCCATCCACACAGTTATGATTTTTTCCCCAATCTGAAAATCTCCACTGGGTCTTCTTTGAGTGCTGGTCCCTATGTGTATTCCACATGTAGGTGCGCATGCACCCATGTGCCTGAGTCTGGAAATGCTGCAAAGCCATGGCCATTGACCAGCACATGCACAGTCACCTCCTTTGTGCTCCTGACAGTGGGTATAAGAGGCAGTGCGGGGCGATGCCTGTCCAGTTCCTTCTCACTGCTTCAAGGCCTGAGTCAGAAGCATGTCCTCCTTCCCTCTGTGCATAACCTGTAAAGTAAGTGCTCCCCACTCACGGGACTATGCCCCGGGGCGTGGGACTAAGCCCTGTGTCCTCGGATTGAAGAACTGTGTCTCCTGCCTTCTTTCTTCTCCATCAGCAGCGAGCATCAACTGTGCCTGTACTGTCTGGGTGAGGCACAGCTCGCTGCAAAGTGCAGTCTTTCCATATCCTTCCCACCCAGAATGCAAGAGGCCTGAGAGTTCTGATTGAAAAAGTTTCCTGATGGAGGCAGCTATGAAGCCCTGTTCTGACTTGGGCTGGGGAGATTCCCCCCTCCTTCCATACCTGTACATCTGCCTGAGCCAACCAGCAGTGCCCTCCAAGCATGTGCCTTGGCGCGGAACCTGAAACACCCAAGCCCAAGGACTCTTCCCACAGTGCTCCCCATGAGTGTAAGGGACATGCTCATGGGCATCAGGGCAGAACCCACCCCACAGAGGACTGCCCAGAAGAAATGTATTCTCTCCCCAAGCCGATCCAGGTCAGCTAAGACATCCTGGATGGAACCAATGGAAAACCCCCAGAGTGGAGGGCAAGGCACACTAAAAGTGGGCTCCTCCGATGACTGCAGTACTGAAGCAGAGAGAGTGATGTTCACCAGCACCATCATGAGTGCAGGGCCGGGTGCATTGTCTTTACCGCCTCATTCACACAGAGACTGTGTGAATATGGCTGAGACAGATGAGCCAAGTCCTTCAGGCATTTCTGCTGGAACTCCCTGGACTCCAGGCCATTTGTAGAGCTTTCTAATACCAGAGGATATATTCCTCCTGTACCTACGCTCTTTCGGGACAGCCTCACTCCAGAGGAAGACTCATTACTGATTGTGACAGTACGCAGGGTATAATCTGGACTGAGGAACAGTTGTGTCCCCTCAGTTCTCCAACTTGGGGCTGCCTTTTGCTGTGAGAATAACCACTTCTGGGCGCCTCACACACAGCCTCCAGCATGTAAATTACTCCCAGTTATGCGTGCCATAGCCAGCCACTCATGAATTACCCTGAAGAGTGACACCAACAAATTCCCAGTCCCAGACATCCCTCCAGAAATGTGCGTCTTGTCCTGCCCAGATCTCTCCTCCTGGATAATACAAGCTCATATGTAAAGTCTATCATTTTATTAATAGAAAATGATATGTACAAATCCTGTTATCTCAAATGGAGTTTCCCAAACACTTCAGTCCAAACACACCGGTTTAGATTAAAACAAGTTTATTAACTATAAAAAATAGATTTTAAGTAATTACAAGTAAATAAGGCATAAAATTAAGAATTGGTTAAATGAAAGAAGAAGACAACTAATACTTAACTTAACAAGCTAAATGAATTCAAAGCAACCCTCTCTCACCACATATTACAGCAGTCACTGGCTGAATTCCTTTCAGTCAGGATCCTCCCTCCCAGTCCAAAGCTGTTTCCTTTGTTCTTCTGATGTTGTGGATGTCATGGGTAGAGAGAAAGGGAGGAATAAATTGAGGTCCTCATTCCTCTTATAGTCCTTTCTCTTCTTTAAGTATCATCTCCAGCTGAGGTTCAGGAGACAAAGTCTATGTGAATGGGAAGCCCCAGCTATTTCTTTGTCAAGCTGTAGATTTTTGCCCATATCCTCTTTCCTACCAAAGAATGGCCACTTAACCAGGTGATAGTCTGTTTGATTTTGTTGACACCTGGCTGAGGCATTGGCTAGCCTTTTGTTTCTGGGGAACTGGTTTGTGACTCTTCCCCAGACTCAGAACATGTATTTAGTAATATCATACAGCAGAATCCTATAACTTTACATTCAGTGTTGCCACACATATTTTACCAGGACAGTATTGATCAGTAAATCATGAGTTTTCAAATGATACCTCACAAGGCATACTTTGTATGAAATTTATCTTAGTCTTGTAAAAAGGGGTGACCATGGGGTACAGGCTGTCATACCAAGGTCTCTGAGAAGTGCCATCACAATTCATCGGGAAGAAGCACCCTGGTACTGATGACACCGCCACTACCGATGGGACTGTCCTTGGAATTGGAGGAGTCAGAGGACAGAGCAGCACCAGTATCTCCATGAAGCCACAGAAGTCCCAACAGACAACCAAGACACTACACTTACTGTACCTATACATATGACCATCCTGCCCCCAGGGACTGTTGGCACCGATTCCCATGGGGCCCACTGTGACCAGTGGATACCTCCTTGTGGCCTTATTGGGGCCCTTGGGACCCCTCTCAGGAGTCCTACTGCTCCTCCCTCTCTCGTCAGCTGGAACCGTTGGTGTACAAGGAGGAAGAGCTGGAACCGGTTCTGCTGGTATCAACTGCTCCGATAGGGTCTTCCTCATCAACTCCAGATGACGCCGTTACTTCTTCATCACCTTCTCCACCAGATGATTACCGTCAGTACCGGAAGCTGTTACAAAGGGTCACTAATGATCTATGAATCCCATTAGAGGAGATCCAGGAACCTCAACACCAGCTCTTGGACATTTTGTAACTGCTAGGATGAAGCAGGGTGGCCCTCCCAATTAAAAAGGCCATATTAGAACCAGACAGAGTGGTTTGGCACACACCAGCATCTTGTGCCCCTACACCAAAAAGAGCTGAAAGACATTATTTTGTTCCTGCCAAAGGAGCTAATTTTTTGTTTTCCCATCCTGCCCCTAGCTTGTGGATGGTATAGACAACTATGGAAAGAGCTTGGTCGCACTACCAGAAATCCACCCCAACAAATAAGGGCTCAAAGAGACTGGACCTCCTGGGTAGGAAGGTCTTCACCTCAGCAGGTCTCCAGTTTCATATAACTAATTACCAGGCTTTAGTAACAAAATACAGTTTTAACACATATGCCAGGCTTGTGGACTTTAGAGACAAACTTCTCATGGAAGACCGAGCCCAGTTCCAGTCCCTTATGGACGAGGGGAAGTTAGTAGCAAAGGTGACTCTCCAGGCTGTGGTAGAGTCCGCAGATACAGCATCCAGAACTCTGGCATAGGACAGGTCATGCAAAGTGACTCATGGCTCCAGTCATTGGCCTTTCCTAGAAAGGTCCAAAATGCCATCCAAGACCTCCCCTTCAACAAGTCCAACCATTTTAATGAAAAGATGGATGAGTTCCTACACTTTCTTAAGGACTCCAGATTCACTCTGCAATCCCTGGGGATTTACACTCCAGCCCCCAGGAGAAAACACCAGAGCCAGCCCTTTAAGCTACAACCACCCCCTTTACACTCCTCATTTTACCAGCGTCCACCTGAGCCGCCGTGCAAATGACAGATAATTCAGAGGTCCTGCTTCTTGGCTCCCTCTGCTGCTACAAACTCTACTGCCAGTTGCTCCCAACTGCAGGCCAAGGGCCATTTTTGCCATGCAGGTCAAGATCTGTATACCAGCCACTGATGCCACCTACTTCTTCCCCTGTCACCTTTGGAGGCCATCTTACTTTCTTCACCCATATCTGGAATAATAACACCACAGACAGTTGGGTCCTTGAAATTATCCATGAGGGGTATTCCAAAGAGTTTCTTTCTTTCCCTCTTCAAAAACCACCTCGCCCGATCCCCCTTCGGCGACCACTCTCACCAACTGATTCTTCAACCGGAGGTGGAATACCTTTTACACCAAAGGGTGATAGAAACAGTCCCACCTCAATACCAACGGAGGGGATTCTATTCCCCATATTGCCTAATCCCCCAAAAAGATGGAGGGTGGAGACCCATTCTGGACCTTCAGTAACTTAACATCTTTATTCAAAAGATGAAATTCAGAATGATTATGCATCCCTTCAGGATGGGATGTGGTTCGTGGCTCTCAACATGAAGGATGCAAATTTCCACATAAATATTCACCCAGCTCACAGGAAGTTCCTGCACGTCATGGTTGGCCAAGAGCCCTACCAATTTCGCCTCTGCCCCTTTGGGCTTGCTATGGCACCCAGGCTATTCATGAAAGTTTTCACTGTAGTAGCAGCCCAGATGCAATGCCAAAGCTATATGGTGTTTCCATATCTGGACAACTGGCTCCTCATAGGCTACTCTGACCAGGAAGACATATCAGCAACAGATTATCTTCGGCACCTTCTTGTTACCTTGGGTGTTTGCATAAATACAGAAAAGTCCATTTTGTCAACAAGAAGGATAATAATTTTTATAGGAGCATGGCTGGACTTAGTCTCTGTGAGAGCCTTTCTCCCCACAGACAGATTTTATGTGATGTTCAATTTGATCTATTGCATCACCTGCAAACCATGAACTATGGCGCACTGGGTGTCTCTCTCTGTTAGGCCACATGCACCTGCGTGATGCTGTTCACCAGACTTCACTTGTGGTGCCTCTAAGCTTGGCTACACTTCACCTACCAACCAAACAGGGATTGCATCGACTCTCACCATGACTGTTCCCACCAGAATTCTCATCAGAGTTGCTTGGTGGTCCAACCAAAACAGAGTCATGATGGGGACTCTCTTCAGCCATCCCATACCAAGGGCCAGCATCCCTTACAGGGTAGGGAGCTCACCTGAGAGCAGCCCATCTTGCATGCAAGGCCTTTCTTCTCCTCAGCCACTCCCTCCAGGTACAAGTAATAACAAACAATATCATCACAGTGGTGTATATAAACAAACAGGGAGGAGTGAGATCCCATCCCCTCTGCCTAGAAGCAGTCAGACTTTGGAACTGGTGCACCAGAAACCACGTTACGATACAGGTCACATACTTCCTGGGTGTACACAACTTCCTGGCAGACAAGTTAAACAGATGCTTCTCTGCAGACTACAAATGGGAGATCCACAACACAGTTCTAATCAACATATTCACAGAGTGGGGAACTCTGCTATGGGACCTCTTTGCATCCCAGACAAATAAAAAGCTTCCCATGTATTTCTCCAGGGAAGCTGTAGGCCTCAATTCCCAGGATGACACTTTCCTGCTCCCCTGGCCTCAGATATGCCTTTCCTCCCATCCCCCTACTATCGCAAGCTCTACGGAAGATCCATTGTGACAGAGCCACCATCCTCCTCCTAGCACTCTACTGACCCAGACAATTCTGGGTCCTAAGATGGCCACATGCCCACCTATCAGGATCCAGCCATTTCAGGATCTTCTAACTCAGGATGGGGGGGAAGTTCAAGCACCCCAATCTGGACTCACTCCCCCTCCCGGCCTGGTATTTCAATGGGTGTCAGAAATAGAATGCTCAGGTTCCGCCCCGTTCAGGAAATCCTTAACCAAAGTAGAAAGGATTCTACTAGAGCCTGCTGCCTGGCTAAGTGGTGGTGCTTTTTGGCCTGGGCATGTCATCACCAACATGTGCTAGATGCTGTAGGTATTTCAGTTATCCACGACTATCTCGTCTACCTAAAAAGTCAGGTCTGGCCCTTAGTTCACTGTGGATACACTTAGCAGTGATTAGTGCCTTCCTCCCTCTGGTAGAAAGACTCCCTTTGGGTCTTTACACACCCAGACACAGTGCAATTTATGAAGGGCTTGATCAGGACTTTCACACTGGTCATTAAACCTACACCTTGATAAGACCTCAACTTTGTTCTGTCAACATTCACAGATCCACCCTTCGAACCTATGGCAACATGTGCTGTGACCCACCTGTCCATGAAAGTGGCATTCTTAGTGGCCAGCGCTTCGGGGTCAGTGAGCTAGAAGCCATGATGGCAGACCCTCCTTATACAGTATTCCACAAAGAGAAGGTCTCCTTTAGGTTACACCCCAAATTTCTCCACAAGATTGATGTGGAACTCAGAAAGGTGTGACAGGTTTGGTCACAGAAACCCCCTTGAGGCTGTCACCTGACATGCTGGAATTACCTCTGAGCCCATTTTCCACTGCCAGCTTGGGACTCCAGAACCATGCCTTGTTGAGCCAGACATGCTAGTCTGCTGCAATACAGACCCAGGTCTGGTCCACGCCCCCAAAGCTGCAGATTTTAACCAAAAACTGCTCAGAAAGTCACCTATCTCCAGCACCCAGACACCCAGCTCCCAATGTGATCCAAACCCCAAATAAATATGTTTTACTCTGTATAAAGATTATATAGGGTAAACTCATAAAGTTTCCGCCATCTATAACACTGATAGAGAGATATGCACAGCTGTTTGCTCCCCCAGGTATTAATCACTTACTCTGGGTTAATTAATAAACAAAAGTGATTTTATTAAGTATAAGAAGTAGGATTTAAGTTATTTCAAGTAATAACAGACAGAACAAAGTATGTTACCAAGCAAAATAAAACAAAACACGCAAGTCTAAGCCTAAAACATTACAAAACTGAATACAGGTAAATCTCACCCTCAGAGATGTTCCAATAAGCTTCTTTCACAGACTAGACTCCTTCCTAGTCTGAGCCCAATCCTTTCCCCTGGTATAGTTCTTGTTAGTTCCAGCTCAGGTGGTAACTAGGGGATTTCTCATGACTGGCAGCCCCCTTTGTTCTGTTCCACCCCCTTTTATGGCTTTGGCACAAGGCAGGAATCTTTTGTCTCTCTGGGTCCCCACCCCTCCTTCTAAATGGAAACGCACCAGGTTTAAGACGGATTCCAGTACCAGGTGACATGGTCACATGTCCTGTGAGACCCCAAGCCTCCATTCTTTCCAGCTTAACTCACACGAACACAGGAAGGCTTACAAGTAAACAGAGCCATTTACAACCAATTGTCCTGGTCAATGGGTGCCATCAAGATTCTAAACCACCATTAATGGCCCACACTTTGCATAATTACAATAGGACTTCAGAGTAATACTTCATATTTCAAGCTTCAGATACAAGAATGATACATTCATACAAATAGGATGAACACACTCAGTAGATTATAAGCTTTGTAATGTATCAGAGGGGTAGCCATGTTAGTCTGAATCTGTAAAAAGCAACAAAAAGTCCTGTGGCACCTTATAGACTAACAGACATACTGGAGCATAAGCTTTCATGGGTGAATACCCACTTCGTCGGATGCATGCCTTGTGCATCCGATGAAGTGGGTATTCACCCACAAAAGTTTATGCTCCAATATGTCTGTTAGTCTATAAGATGCCACAGGACTCTTTGTAATGATACCTTACAAAAGACCTTTTGCATGATGCATAGTTCAGTTACATCATATTCACACTTATAAACATATTTCCATAAAACATATGGAGTGCAACGTCACAGGAGGGAACACTGGATATACACCAGTGAAAACCCCTTTGTTTCTCCCACACAAAACCCACAAAGCTTTTATGAAATGAAATATAAAATATAAATTATATTAATCACTTCACAAGTATATTTATGCCTCAAATACAAAGTGCACATAATCAAAAATGTTCTTCATACTGGATCATCAAATCCATCACACTTCTGCTCTTCCACATCAACAGACAGTTTCACCCAAAGACGCACTTGATCTTGAAGAATTCAAAGAAACAAAGTTCCTGCACTTTTTGACATTGGCATGAAACCTTTGGATTTTGTCACCTGAAATTTTTGATGCTGTTTACATTTTACTTGAGAGAATAATTCTTGCTTTCTTTCAGTCCATATTTCCTACCACTTCCTTCAGTTTTAGAAATCTTAAGTTAGATACATTTGCTGTGATATTTGATGCTCACTAAACATCAGCTACCTGCTTGCAGTTTTGATCAGCAGCTTTCATATTTACTGCAGTTAAAAGAAGAAACATTAACATACTGAATTCAACACTGTGCAGAAAGATGTGGAAAAATAAGTTAAGTTAAGCTAACTAGTTTTATGTGAACCATGTGCTCAGCTGCCCTTCCCACCTTCCAGAAGTTTTTAGATTCTAGCAAACCAAGCCTTCTTAATAGTGCACAACTCTACTCATCCACCGAGGTCTCTTCAAAGATGGTTCCACCCCTTTCCCTTCTCTGACTTCCTACATATTTCTATAATTTTTCTGTTTGTATCCTGTTAGGGGATAAAAGACACTTGCTGGTCTTATTAATTTCTTTACAAGTTTTTAGAACAGTTAAAGTTTTCATTGACAGATTAAAAATTTAAACTTAATGCTTCTGAGCACCAAAAATCTTTCAAATATATATTATGTTCATGCAGATTCAGAGCGACATAAGTTCAGAAACTGGAGTAAGTGGAAAGGAACCCCATGTCCCAGATTAACTCTACTGGGTTGGTTTAAAAAAAACAAAACAAAACAAAGCTGAACAAGAACACTGGGTTTTTCACAGCCCTGTCCACACGTTGTATCATAGCTCCCCATCCCATTGGTGCTTCGTGCTAAATGATATATCCTTTTCAGCAGGCTCAGAAGAGAAGCCAGGACTTGAATGGACTGCCCCAAAGAGTTTACAGTCAAAACTGTGGTCTTGGAGTGGGGCAGAGGGTGAGGGAGCAAATAATGAGATGACAGGACCGAGATTGCTGAGAGCAAGCTCCATGCAGTGCTTTGGTTATTCAGTAACATGTCTTATTGGTGGTTTGTTTGTTTGTTTTAAATATATACAAAATAAAAATTGATCTATTTAATATGTTTGAGCATGGTAAGCATTCCTGGAGGAACTGGCCAATCCTTGATAGTTAAATAATTACAATTAAACATCTCCCCAGTTTGACAGACATGATAACACCTCCCAGAGCCACACAATCAGGGACAATACAAGAGCAGAATGTTGAATGAGGTTAGTTGCCCTGATGATAAGAAGATCCACTGAACTTTTCTACTTTTCTACTTCAGCTCACGTGTCCCAGGGGACACTAAACCTTGCGCTGTTTTTTACATAGGCTGTTTAAAAAGTGAATCCCTCCGTCTCATCGGAAATCTCCTTCACACACACCAAATCCTATCCAGGGGCTGCTGTAGTTGCGTATTTTAAGAGATTCTTTCACTAAGATAGCCTGTTGTCTTGGCAGACCTGTAATGCATAAATCATAAAGCCAGATTAGAACTCTAAGTCTGTGAAGCATTAACATGTGAATGACCATTTATCTGGAGTACATTTTTACATACAGTTTTGTAAATGTGCTTTTGAAAAGCATGGGCTTGGCAGAGTTGAAGTTTAAAGTCTATTTATCCAGGGAACAGGTACAGTAAGGCAGTTACAATGCACGTTTCCCCAACATTATCCTGCTAGTGTCCTCACTTTTGACCTGCAGAGTGTAGTTTAAGAGCTATGATTGTTCTCTTAGCTGAATGCCAATAAGGGTGCCAAGCATGATGGGGTGTTTTGTTAGGTGGACTCTTGTCTATGGGGTACTGGATTAACACAATTAACTGACTTACTCAATACAGCATGACCTCAGCTCATTCTTCTACTTCAGAAAAGAGCAAGATCTGGAAAACCTGCCTTATTGTGAGAGACTTAAAAAAATCAACCCGCTTAGCTTATCAAAGAGCAGGTTAAGAAGTAATTTGATCACAGCCCACCAGTAGCTACATGGGGAGAAGATTCCTGATATTAGAGGGCTCTTTAACCTAGCAGACAAAGGCACAGTGAGATCCAATGGCTGGAAGTTGAACTCAGACAGATTCAGATTGGAAATGAGGCACTAATATGCCATTAATAGTGAGGGTAATGAAATACTGAAACAATTTACCAAGGGATGTGGTGGATTCTCCGTGACTTGATGTCTTTAAGTTAAGACTGGATGTCTGCCTAAAAGAGATGCTCTCGCTCAACCAGAAGTTATGGGTTTACTGTAGAAACCACTTGGTGAAATGGAAGAAGTCAGTAGATAATCAAACAGTCACTTCTGGCCTTAAAATGTATGAATTGTAATATGCTGTTAAGTGCCTCCGGTTCAGGGAATTATATTAGGGAATTATTGGGATGTATTTTCAAATAGAAAAAACTGAAAGCTCAATAGCACTAGAGACCTAGGTTGTGCCGTGTTTATCTTACCATTAGGGCTGGAAGACTTGACTCTTTTTATCATCAGTGCTTCTGGCAGAGATTAGGGTGAGTCACACACTGTGCTTTCTAATTATTACAGGAATAGCTCAACTTAAACAGAAAGAGTTTATAATAGAGCCCTGTTGTCAAGTTTCCAAAGGCATGACACTTGGAAACTCACCGTTTCTAGGAGTTGGGTACAGAGAGCACAATGCAGTGTGTGGTGACAGGAGGCAGGCTAGATAGGTATGTATTCTGGACAAGTCTTAACCTGATCTACCTCCCTGCTGATAGAACCTCTGTTCCATGCTTCTCTAGTCTTGTGTCTACCTTGTGTCCTCCCTGGTTCTGTGTTGGATGGGCGAGAACAGTAGAGTAGTTAGTGAAGGAAGAAGTTGGGAGCTGAGAGGAAGGAAAGAGACAAATCCTGTAGCTAGAAGGGGGCCAGAGGCAGATTGAGTTGAGAAGCTGTTAGGGGATTGTGGTAAAATAAAGCACATAGGAGTAGATTGGGTGTCTTGTGTGGAAGGATTAATAACTGGTAGAAGATGAGGATTCTTTAAGGTGCGGTGAGAGAGATGGATGAGAAACTGAAGGGGAGCTCAAAGGGTAAAATGAAGTACAATAATATAGTGGGTCCAGTGACATAAGGCACATTTTTTTAAGAATTCCATAGATACTGAAAGATACTACAATGCTCAGAGATTAATTTAAATACTATGGTGGGGAGAGCCATATGAAAATATATAAATAGAAAACACACAAGTAATTCAATAAGCACGAATTATAGTCACATCATTGTACACAAAACAATTGTCAGACGACAGGCCATTATTTTCAAACAGAGCATACAGGCAAAGTACATTTTTTGTTTCCTGTCCTTTGGAAGAATGATAATTATTGTTCAATATTAACCAACAACAAAGCATTCTAGATTTCAGCAGTGGAAAAGGTTAATTGGTTACAACTCTTCTGCACATTAGGGCCAGTATAGATCATATCACAGCTTCAGCCATCCGTGTAACACTTATTTTCTTGTATATATCAGGATGGTCAATAAAATATTTTAAATAGCAGGCTACAGCAGACAAGATCATAACTTAGATGAGGTTGGCTAGCCTTTAGTGTCTGAAAATATAGATATTAAAACAAACAGATCATTTATGTATGACTATGAACTATAAACAGTCGGCCACCCTAGGATGAACAGTTACATCCCTAGGAGCCTAGAAGTCTCCTTCAGTGTGTGCATACAGTGCTTTCATTAGAATCATAGAAGATTAGGGTTGGAAGACACCTCAGGAGATCATCTAGTCCAATTCCCTGTTCAAAGCAGAACCAACGCCAGCTAAATCATCCCAGCTCTTTTAAAAGCCAGATTAAAAAGGCTATATAAATGGTATGGGTATTTCTAAGGTCAGGGTTGAGGGGACTGAAAGATCACTTGAAGCTTGTAAGTTCGCAAAGCAGCACATGCCACATTGTTTATTTCTTTAGTTATGTTAGTTTGCTTTTGAACATTTTAGTTTAAGATGGCAAGATAGCTTTGCTTTTGCAAGCTGGATGCCTTAGTGGCAGTGGGTATTTTGTTGTTGTTGTTGTTGTTGTTGTTGTTGTTGTTGTTTTTACCAGTTCTAGGATAAAATAGAGACCCTCCCCCAGGAAAATAAAAGAAAAGAAGAAGCTTTCTTGAAGGTATTTATATTGTCTTTTTGCAGGTAAAAATGAAGTATCCCCAAAACAAGATAAAATGTCTGAGTGTAAAAGACTTCATAGTTATTTGATCATTTCAAGTCCCAAACACAAATACAACAGAAACATGTCATTAGTGATTCTATGATAGCCACCTAAAATAAAATCTCATCAAAACCCAAACAAAAAGCCAAACACTTTTCCTTCCTTGTGTTGCTTTTAAGCAGAACGATGTCCATATCTTTTCTGCAAGGTAGACCAGGTTATTAATCCGATCCTAATCATCTTAGCAAGAGTTTGAGATAGGACAAATTTCCCCTTTGTTGTGAAAAGCAACAGAGGGTCCTGTGGCACCTTTAAGACTAACAGAAGTATTGGGAGCATAAGCTTTCGTGGGTAAGAACCTCACTTCTTCAGATGGCATCTGAAGAAGTGAGGTTCTTACCCACGAAAGCTTATGCTCCCAATACTTCTGTTAGTCTTAAAGGTGCCACAGGACCCTCTGTTGCTTTTTACAGATTCAGACTAACACGGCTACCCCTCTGATACTTGACCCCTTTGTTGTGAATTCTTTGAGGGCCTTAGGTTTGCATTCCTATGAAGTCCCTCCAAGCAACAATCCCCATGCATTAAATTAATCCTTTTTCTCCCTCTCGCTGACTTTGGCAACTGAAGTTTAGTTTACTACCTGAAGCACATTCCATTTCAGACACTGTTTTATTTTTTTTTAAGACAAAACAAAGACTCCTTATTGAAGCTTATGTGAGCCGCTTTATCTGAGAGAGTGCAGGGGTTGTGTACTGCATAACAAAGCTATACAATGCACACTTTATGCTAGCAGGGTGCAATTTAATCCATATTTAGTTCAGGCATGAGTGTTGGCAAAACCTTCTTGGCCTCCACAGTGCATATGAGCCATTTTGATTATGTCCTGTGATGCAGTACCTTTGATAAGATAAAAATAATAGTGGGTAGATTTGCCAGTGATCCTGCTGTTATTCACATCAGTGGTGAATAAATGGGATTGGGGAAATGTTCATAATAGTGTCTTGACAAAGGAGGGTAGTTGATTGAGGGCATGCTAAGCCTCATAGAAAATGACACAACTTCTCCAATAGGGTCACTGGGGTAAGATTTAGATTTTTCACATCATTTGATTTTTATAAATCCTTCCCCATCACAGTTGGAAATGTTTGTGTTGACCTGCAAAGGGAGAATCAACTTGTTCAAAAAATTTTAAATGAAATTTTTCTAAAGACAACTTTTTATTTCAGAAGGTTGAAAAAGCTACTAGGGGGGAAGCTGTTCTAGACTTGATTTTAACAAATAGGGAGGAACTCGTTGAGAATTTGAAAGTAGAAAGCAGCTTGGGTGAAAGTGATCATGAAATCATAGAGTTTGCAATTCTAAGGAAGGGTAGAAGGGAGAACAGCAAAATAGAGACAATGGATTTCAGGAAGGTGGATTTTGGTAAGCTCAGAGAGCTGATAGGTAAGGTCCCATGGGAATCAAGACTGAGGGGAAAAACAACTGAGGAGAGTTGGCAGTTTTTCAAAGGGACACTATTAAGGGCCCAAAAGCAAGCTATTCCGCTGGTTAGGAAAGATAGAAAATGTGGCAAAAGACCACCTTGGCTTAATCACGAGAGCTTGCATGATCTAAAAAATAAAAAGGAGTCATATAAAAAATGGAAACTAGGACAGATTACAAAGGATGAATATAGGCAAACAACACAGGAATGCAGGGGCAAGATTAGAAAGGCAAAGGCACAAAATGAGCTCAAACTAGCTACAGGAATAAAGGGAAACAAGAAGACTTTTTATCAATACATTAGAAGCAAGAGGAAGACCAAAGACTGGGTAGGCCCACTGCTTAGTGAAGAGGGAGAAACAGTAACAGGAAACTTGGAAATGGCAGAGATGCTTAATGACTTCTTTGTTTCGGTCTTCACCGAGAAGTCTGAAGGAATGCCTAACATAGTGAATGCTAATGGGAAGGGGGTAGGTTTAGCCGATAAAATAAAAAAAGAACAAGTTAAAAATCACTTAGAAAAGTTAGATGCCTGCAAGTCACCAGGGCCTGATGAAATGCATCCTAGAATACTCAAGGAGCTAATAGAGGAGGTATCTGAGCCTCTAGCTATTATCTTTGGAAAATCATGGGAGACGGGAGAGATTCCAGAAGACTGGAAAAGGGCAAATATAGTGCCCATCTATAAAAAGGGAAATAAAAAACAACCCAGGAAACTACAGACCAGTTAGTTTAACTTCTGTGCCAGGGAAGATAATGGAGCAATTAAGGAAATCATCTGCAAACACTTGGAAGGTGGTAAGGTGATAGGGAACAGCCAGCATGGATTTGTAAAGAACAAATCATGTCAAACCAATCTGATAGCTTTCTTCGATAGGATAACGAGTCTTGTGGATAAGGGAGAAGCTGTGGATGTGGTATACCTAGACTTTAGTAAGGCATTTGATACGGTCTCGCATGATATTCTTATCGATAAACTAGGCAAATACAATTTAGATGGGGCTACTATAAGGTGGGTGCATAACTGGCTGGATAACCGTACTCAGAGAGTTGTTATTAATGGTTCCCAATCCTGCTGGAAAGGCATAACGAGTGGGGTTCCACAGGGGTCTGTTTTGGGACCGGCTCTGTTCAATATCTTCATCAACGACTTAGATATTGGCATAGAAAGTACGCTTATTAAGTTTGCGGATGATACCAAACTGGGAGGGATTGCAACTGCTTTGGAGGACAGGGTCATAATTCAAAATGATCTGGACAAATTGGAGAAATGGTCTGAGTTAAACAGGATGAAGTTTAACAAAGACAAATGCAAAGTGCTCCACTTAGGAAGAAAAAATCAGTTTCACACATACAGAATGGGAAGAGACTGTCTAGGAAGGAGTATGGCAGAAAGGGATCTAGGGGTTATAGTGGACCACAAGCTAAATATGAGTCAACAGTGTGATGCTGTTGCAAAAAAAGCAAACATGATTCTGGGATGTATTAACAGGTGTGTTGTGAGCAAGACACGAGAAGTCATTCTTCCGCTCTACTCTGCTCTGGTTAGGCCTCAGCTGGAGTATTGTGTCCAGTTCTGGGCACCGCATTTCAAGAAAGATGTGGAGAAATTGGAAAGGGTCCAGAGAAGAGCAACAAGAATGATTAAAGGTCTTGAGAACATGACCTATGAAGGAAGGCTGAAAGAATTGGGTTTGTTTAGTTTGGAAAAGAGAAGACTGAGAGGGGACATGATAGCAGTTTTCAGGTATCTAAAAGGGTGTCATAAGGAGGAGGGAAAAAACTTGTTCACCTTAGCCTCTAAGGATAGAACAAGAAGCAATGGGCTTAAACTGCAGCAAGGGAGGTCTAGGTTGAACATTAGGAAAAAGTTCCTAACTGTCAGGGTGGTTAAACACTGGAATAAATTGCCTAGGGAGGTTGTGGAATCTCCATCTCTGGAGATATTTAAGAGTAGGTTAGATAAATGTCTATCAGGGATGGTCTAGACAGTATTTGGTCCTGCCATGCGGGCAGGGGACTGGACTCGATGACCTCTCGAGGTCCCTTCCAGTCCTAGAATCTATGAATCTATGAATCTATAAAGCACTGGTTGAAGCAGCTTTTAGAAAATGCTTACCCCTATCCTGAGTCTTACATTATAAAGTGGTCTATTACCTCTATCTGGATAGTGCCCAGTTCCCAGTTTCAGTTCACAGCTGGACAAGTCAGGTGCAGTGTATACATTTTTGTATCTCATTGGCAACAGCAAATTATTCTCTAATATGTAGCAAATAACATCTTGAAATCTGTTTATATAATCAACAGTTTAAGGGATAACATTGGGAAAAAGCTTAGGAAAATCAGGCCCTTGGAAGTGAAGAAATCACTGCTCATATTTGCTCAAGGCCAATGTAAATTAGTGGAAATATACAATTGGTTTTAGATTTTATCTAGAATCTTGCTCTCCCTCTTTCTCTCTCCATATATATGTACCTTGTTTTGTATATATAATGTATATATAATTTATATATAAATACACACACAGACACACACACACACATAAAATCACTAAATAAAATTAAAATAAATGAAGAATAAATGAGTACAAGCTAATAGGGTGCAGTTTTATCAGTGTCAGTTTGGCGTTATCGCATTGCCCCGAGCAGTGAAGCCACATGCAATTTACACAAGTCATGTGCTGATAAAACCTTTTTGCCAAACAAACACTTATTCTGCATATGCCACAGATTACTAAAAATCTATTTTTGGAGCGTTACATGTTTATTTGATTTTTTTTAAATATATCTCTGCCTGTAAAGTCAGTTGCCTTAGTTAGCAGTAGCCCAAAGCTACAGGGAAGAAAAACAATAACCAATTAAATAAAACACCTCTAAAAGTGTCATACACAAGTTTTTCTATACATAAAGCTATTATGCTTTTAAAATCCAGTATGTGAATGGCTTCCAGGGACAGAGCAAGTACTGTACCTCCCACTGGGAATCTTCCATTTTTGAGCATATCAAGCTGCCATTTCTAACTCTGCAGGGTGGCAACATATTGGAATTTTAATCATGTTTTGGGTCCTGGACTGAATATACCACTGCACCATGGCTCAGGCCTGTGTAATTTCTGAGTGGGAAGTGAGTGGGAGGAGGGCGGTTCCTCTGTTGAGGGGAAAGAAAGAACTCTGTTTTGGAGGCAGGTCAAGTTTAAAATGGCAGCTGTCTGACATTGGACTCAGGTTGGAATAATATCCTGAGGGATGGATTAATGTGCAGGGAGGGGACAGGTGTAGTGTGTGATTCAGCACCTCGTTATTGCAACAAAGGTGCAACACATAAAAAACCAGTCTTCTATCCTGAGCTCTTTGGGGCAGGGATTGTGTTTGTACACTCCTTGGTACTTTGAGACTCTGATCCCTGATTGGGGTCCTTAGGTGCTACCACAAGAGAAATAATAAATAAATAATAACGACAGATTTAGAGACTGCACTGAATTTCCTGACCTCGTTTACCTTAAAAGGTCACATGACAGAGGTCAGTAGCCACTGGAGTCAGTGGCCACTGGTACATATATCACTGTCACATATGCTGCTTAGTGTAAATCTGTGTCTGAACTATAGCAGAACTTGCAGCATAGGGCACAACAGCCATTTAACAGTGCTCAGCATTAGTCATAAAAAAGGAAGCATAGACGTCTGTCCCCAATTGAAATTACAGTGGGAACATGAGCAGGCAGAATCCGGTTGCCCAAGTTCTTCGCAAAAGCACCATCAGAAATGTCAATTATCAGAATGTTCACAATAAGATTGATTTTATATAAAGTTCAATGTGACCATTTCACGTATTGCCCTTGCCAATAGCCATAATTACCATTAGTCCTCTTGGTATTAAGGGAGCAATTCTATGACAAGTATGTGAATATGTGAAATGAACACATACTAATAGATTGTCTCTCAGATATACTGCATTAGTTATATGATAACAAAAAGGGAAGGGAGATATTTTATTGAGCTGATTATACTCAGAGGATCAAAAAAAAAAAAAAAGGTTCAAAGGCATCATTTTCATAGGTCCTGTATTTGCAGTGATGTCTTAAAAGATGGGGAATGAATCCGCTTATCCTTCACTAGTCAGAGAAAAGGGGATTATAGACTCTAGCTGTTCTTTTAACATATATAAACTCCATGCTGGGCCATAGAGAATGAGCCAGGATACTGAAGCACTACAGAATAAACAGCATTTATTGTATTTATTTTATTTTTACTAATGAGTATTGCTAGGATGTAGGGGGTTTTAATTTATTTCTGACTAACCCTTGGCATGTATGAGAATAGATCTTAGCTTGAAGGTCTGTCAAACACATATGTCTGTCTGGCCATTTTTAAGTTCTAGAACAAGAGAAAAAAGAAGTTGGCTAGTCTGGAGTTTTTTATATTCATATAGCAAACAGTGGTAGTTTTTTTACAATTAAATTTTACAAGGTTTTACTCCATGTTGGAATATTGGGGAATAATGAAAGAAAACCTACCCAAATCATAGTTTAAAAAGCACAAGTACAAAAAATGTGCTTTTAGCATGGCAGCAGAAAGGACAGGACACTTGCGTAGGATAGTGGGAGAGATCATGCTATACCATTTCAAACTGTTCTTGCTTCATTTCCACACTCAGCCTGTGCCAGCTCTGATTCATATGAGATTAGGCAACCTCCATGACAAACCCAGTTGTTACAAGAATTGCTGCAGAGCTGAGAAACCTGGTTAGTTATTTGGGGTTGATGTTGCCCTATCTCCTCACAAGAGCAGTGTGTTCTTCTTCTTAGGATTTCCCAGTTTATTCGTCATTCTCAACATGCTGAAAGAAAAACTAATGTATAAACATTGTAAATGAGTGATAGGGCTTCAGACACTGTAAATGAGAGACAGTGGCCCATTACCTGTGAGCTGGAGGATAGCTGGGAAGCTAACGGGCTGGAATTAGCATCCAGAAACTCTGCAGTGTCATAGTTTGCTCATGGCTGCTCATGCATGATACAAGTGAAAAACAGCTAATTGGAGACTGACCTCATCCATTCAGAGAAATGTAGGATCATAGAACACAGAGACATGAGTAACCTATTAGTTCATTACATCCATCCAACCCAAAGAATGAGCCCCAATTATCTAGTAACCTAGTTTCCTAGTATCTCTTTTAAGTACTTATATGTTCCCGATCACCATAGTATATGAATGTCTCACAATTTTTACTGTATTCATCCTCACACTACCCCTGTGAGGTAGGCAAGTAGTAACACCCCTATTTTATAGATGTGGAACTGAGAGACTGTGACAGAAATCTGTGACCTAGCAGGGAAGATGGCCCAGGTGTTCAGAATCTCAGTCCAGCACTCTAACCACTGGATCATCCTTTTTCTTTGTATCAGGGTATGTCTACACTACGAAATTAGGTCGAATTTATAGAAGCCGGTTTTATAGAAATCGGTTTTATACAGTCGATTGTGTGTGTCCCCACATAAAATGCTCTAAGTGCATTAAGTCGGCGGACCGCGTCCACAGTACCGAGGCTAGCGTCAACTTCCGGAGCATTGCACTGTGGGTAGCTATCCCAAAGTTCCCGCAGTCTCGGCCGCCCATTGGAATTCTGGGTTGAGATCCCAATGCCTGATGATGCAAAAACAGTGTTGCGGGGGGTTCTGGGTACATGTCGTCAGGCCCCTCCCCCTCCGTCAGAGCAATGGCAGACAATCGATTCGCGCCTTTTTACCTGGGTTACCTGTGCAGACAACATACCACGGCAAGCATGGAGCCCGCTCAGCTCAGCTCACCGTCACCATATGTCATCTGGGTGCCGGCAGATGTGGTACTGCATTGCTACACAGCAGCAGCTAATTGCCTTTTGGCAGTAGACGGTGCAGTATGACTGGTAGCCGTCACCGGCTATCTGGGTGCTGGCAGACGTGGGGCTGCATTGCTATACAGCAGCAGCTCCTTGCCTTTTGGCAGTAGACGGTGTATTACGATTGATACTCGTCATCGTCATATTCCTCAGTGAGTTTGATCAGAGGCACCTGGGCAGACATGTTTTGTCTCCTGGGGACTCAGTCCTGCCGGCAGTCCTATTGAACCATCTTGACGATGATGGCTAGCAGTCGTAGTACAGCATCTTCTGCCAAGCACCCAGAAGATGCCGATGGCTATCAGTCATGCTGCACCGTCTGCTGCCAGCTTAAGATGTAAAAAAATAGATGGACCAGATTTGTTCTGTATTCATTTGCTTCCCCCTCCCTCCGTGAACTCAACGGCCTGCTAAACCCAGGATTTTGAGTTCAATCTTTGGGGGGGGGGTATTCTGTGTGACAGTTGTTTGTGTTTCTCCCTGATGCACAGCCACCTTTGTTGATTTTAATTCCCTGTACCTGTAAGCCATGTCGTCACTCGCCCCTCCCTCCCTCCGTCAGACAATAGTTTTGCGCCTTTTTTCAGCCCAGACGCCATAGCACTGGGATCATGGAGCCCGCTCAGATCACCGCGGCAATTATGAGCACTATGAACACCACGCGCATTGTCCTGGAGTATATGCAGAGCCCGAACATGCCAAAGCAAAACCAGGCGAGGAGGCAATTGCAGCGATTGCAGCGTGGCGACGAGAGTGATGAGGAAATTGACATGGACATAGTCCTCTCACAAAATATGGGCCCCAGCAATGTGCAAATCATGGTGTTACTGGGGCAGGTTCATGCCGTGGAACACCAATTCTGGGCCCGGGAAACAAGCACAGACTGGTGGGACCGCATCGTGTTGCAGGTGTGGGACGATTCCCAGTGGCTGCGAAACTTTCGCATGCGTAAGGGCACTTTCATGGAACTGTGTGACTTGCTTTCCCCTGTCCTGAAGCACCAGAATACCAGGATGAGAGCAGCCCTCACAGTTGAGAAGCGAGTGGCGATAGCCCTGTGGAAGCTTGCAACGCCAGACAGCTACCGGTCAGTCGGGAATCAATTTGGAGTGGGCAACTCTACTGTGGGGGCTGCTGTGATCCAAGTAGCCAACGCAATCAAAGACCTGCTGATATCAAGGGTAGTGACTCTGGGAAACGTGCAGGTCATAGTGGATGGCTTTGCTGCAATGGGATTCCCTAACTGTGATGGGGCGATAGACGGAACCCATATCCCTATCTTGTCACCAGAGCACCAAGCCACCGAGTACATAAACCGCAAGGGGTACGGCTCATGAAGCCGTACACAGGCAGCCTGGACAGTAGTCAGGACCTGTTCAACTATAGGCTGAGCAAGTGCAGAATGGTGGTGGAATGTGCATTTGGACGTTTAAAAGCGCGCTGGCGCAGTTTACTGACTCGGATAGACCTCAGCGAAGCCAATATTCCAATTGTTATTGCTGCTTGCTGTGCGCTCCACAATATCTGTGAGAGTAAGGGGGAGATATTTATGGCGGGGTGGGAAGTTGAGGCAAATCGCCTGGCCGCTGATTACGCACAGCCAGACACCAGGGCGGTTAGAAGAGTACAGCAGGGCGCGGTACGCATCAGAGAAGCTTTGAAAACGAGTTTTGTGACTGGCCAGGCTACGGTGTGAAACTTCTGTTTGTTTCTCCTTGATGAACCCTCCCCCCCACCCCCCGGTTCAATCTACTTCCCTGTAAACTAACCACCCTCCCCTCCCCCCTTCGAGCACTGCTTGCAGAGGCAATAAAGTCATTGTTACTTCACATTCATGCATTCTTTATTAATTCATCACACAACTAGGGGGATAACTGCCAAGGTAGCCCGGGAGGGGTGGGGAAGGAGGGAAGGAAAAGGACACACTGCAGTTTAAAACTTTAACACTTATTGAAGGCCAGCCTTCTGATGCTCGGGCAATCATCTGGGGTGGAGTGGCTGGGGGGCCGGAGGCCCCCCACCGCGTTCTTGGGCGTCTGGGTGAGGAGGCTATGGAACTTGGGGAGGAGGGCTGTTGGTTACACAGGGGCTGTAGCGGCGGTCTCTGCTCCTGCTGCCTTTCCTGCAGCTCAACCATATGCTGGAGCATATCAGTTTGATGCTCCAGCAGCCGGAGCATCAACTCTTTCCTTCTGTCAGCAAGCTGACGCCACCTATCCTCTTCAGCCCGCCACTTGCTCTCTTCAGCCCGCAATTCAGCCCGCCACCTCTCCTCTCGTTCATATTGTGCTTTTTTGCACTCTGACATTGACTGCCTCCACGCATTCTGCTGTGCTCTGTCAGCGTGGGAGGACATCTGGAGCTCCGAGAACATATCATCCTGAGTCCGCCGTTTTCTCCTTCTAATCTTCACTAGCCTCTGTGAAGGAGAAACATTTGCAGCTGGTGGAGGAGAAGGGAGAGGTGGTTTAAAAAAAAAGACACATTTTAGAGAACAATGGGTACACTCTTTCACGTTAAATTTTGCTGTTCACATTACACAGCACATGTGCTTTTGTTACAAGGTCGCATTTTTCCTCTTATATTGAGGACCTGCCGGTTTGGTGTGAGAGATCACTCACGCAGTGCCAGGCAACAGATTTCGGCTTGCAGGCAGCCATGGTAAGCCACAGTCTTTTGGCTTTTTTAACCTTCTTAACATGTGGGACTGGTTTCAAACAGTAGCACCCTCATTTCCCATACCCAGCACCCGTTGGATTGGCCATTTAAAATGGGTTTGCAATGTAAAAGGAGGGGCTGCGGTTTCCGGGTTAACATGAAGCACAAACCCAACTACCCCCCCCCCCACACACCCAATTCTCTGGGATGATCACTTCACCCCTCCCCCTACCATGTGGCTAACAGCGGGGAACATTTCTGTTCAGCCGAGCAGGAACGGGCACCTCTGAATGTCCCCTTAATAAAATCACCCCATTTCAACCAGGTGACCCTGAATGTTATCACTCTCCTGAGGATAACAAAGAGAGATAAGGAATGGATGTTGTCTGCATGCCAGCAAACACCGGAACCATACGCTGCCATGCTTTGTTATGCAATGATTCCAGACTACGTGCTACTGGCCTGGCGTGGTAAAGTGTCCTACCATGGCGGACGGGATAAGGCAGCCCTCCCCAGAAACCTTTTGCAAAGGCTTTGGGAGTACATGAAGGAGAGCTTTCTGGAGATGTCCCTGGAGGATTTCCGCTCCATCCCCATACACGTTAACAGACTTTTCCAGTAGCTGTACTGGCCGCGATTGCCAGGGCAAATTAATCATTAATCATTAAACACGCTTGCTTTTAAACCATGTGTAATATTTACAAAGGTACACTCACCAGAGGTCCCTTGTGTGCCCTCAGGGTCTGGGAGCACGCCTTGGGTGAGTTCAGGGGTTACTGGTTCCAGGTCCAGGGTGATAAACATATACTGTCTGTTGGGGAAACTGGTTTCTCCGCTTCCTTGCTGTGAGCTATCTTCCTCGTACCCCGAACCCGCTTCCCAGTTGCGTGATTCTCCATTGATGGAGTCAAAGCACATGGTTGGGGTAGTGGTGGCTGCACCCCCTAGCATGGCATGCAGCTCCGCGTAGAAGCGGCATGTTTGCGGCTCTGCCCCAGACCTTCCGTTTGCCTCTCTGGCTTTGTGGTAAGCTTGCCTTAGCTCCTTAATTTTCACGCAGCACTGCTGTGCGTCCCTGTTATGGCCTCTGTCCTTCATGGCCTTTGAGACTTTTTCTAATATTTTGCCATTTCGTTTACTGCTACGGAGTTCAGCTAGCACTGATTCATCTCCCCATATGGCGAGCAGATCCCGTACCTCCCGTTCTGTCCATGCTGGAGCTCTTTTGCGATCCTGGGACTCCATCATGGTTACCTGTGCTGATGAGCTCTGCGTGGTCACCTGTGCTCTCCATGCTGGGCAAACAGGAAATGAAATTCAAAAGTTCGCGGGGCTTTTCCTGTCTACCTGGTCAGTGCATCTGAGTTGAGAGTGCTGTCCAGAGCGGTCACAATGAAGCACTGTGGGATAGCTCCCGGAGGCCAATAACGTCGAATTCCATCCACACTACCCCAAATCCGACCCGCAAAGGCCGATTTTAGCGCTAATCCCCTCGTCGGAGGTGGAGTAAAGAAACCGGTTTAAAGGGCCCTTTAAGTCGAAAAAAAGGGCTTCGTCATGTGGACGTGTCCAGGCTTAATTCGATTTAACGCTGCTAAATTTGACCTAAACTCGTAGTGTAGACCAGGCCTCAGTTTAACAACTCCCTCCTTGGGTCATCAGGACCATTTGAACTAAAAGCAAGAGCCTTTATTACGTGAGCTAAAGCAGATACCTTTATTAGGCTCTTATGTGAACCAGCCACTAGAGGGGAACAAAGACCCATTCCCCCAATGTGAATTGCATACTTCCTCTGCCTGGGATATTTGTCCAGAGCAACTAATGTCTACCAAAATTCAAGCCCCACTTGAAGTGCCACTTTTGTAATGATCTCCTGCTTAGATGGTCTGCAGGGTTTGAACCCAGGACCTTCAGGTTTGAAAGCATGAGACTTTCACTTGAACTAAAAGAATAAATTCACTGAGCTGGCAACTGCAGGAGGCTCTAGAACAGGACAAAAGACACATTGTCCTATTATGGGTTATGCCAGTACCTTTGATGTTATCACTGACAGTGATGCCACAAAACAACCCATAAGACATATATACTAACACAACAAATCCAGACTATGTAGAAAGAAATATTAATATCTCCAAAAGAAAATAAAAAGCAAAAGCTAAAAATTATATACAAAACGCAGTATCTTTTTGAATTGCATTTTTCTGCTTTGAAGTATTCATTGGTCACTCTTAAAGAGCTGAGTGATTTAATAACTACAAGGACTGTGCCCAAGATGAACAGTCATCTCTCCCACTTGCATTAGCAGGACTGACACGCATACGCAGATGGGAAATGAGACCCTGTAGATTCTATAATACCTACTTTATTGTAGGTTTAAAAAGAAGATAATCTGTGGTTTCATTGCTCTTTCATAAATTTAAACAGCCTATAGGCTTTGTGGACAAGAGCTCAAGAATGCCATAAATTATATATTCTATGGCTTTCAATAACAAATATATAGTGTTCAAGTTTATACAAAGACGTTGGCAAATCCCGTAATAGGAATACCTGCAAAAAAAAAAAATTTTAAATCTGTCTGCCAGATGAAGTTTCCTAAAACATAGAATTTAATTGATAAAATTTTTTTACATTTATAACCAGCTGTTTTTCTGTCCAGTACTTAAGAGGCTTTCCCCCCCTTTTCCTTTTACAGTAGGTGATTTTTTTCGTAATAACTGACAAATAGGCCAGAATGAAAACAACATACAGTACTCAGACGTGTCAGCAATGAGTTACAGCCTATTACTTTCAAATTCTGGCAGACTAGAATGCTCAGTGCAGGTGACTCAGCTGTGGAGAAATTAGATATAATTATATCTGGAGGCTGGAAATCCCATAAAGTGCACTATTACACACTGGCTGCTTATTACAGTACTCCACTTTCATTTTCTAAGGGAAGAACCATTTTGTGATATATTTGTGAAATATCGAACTGTTACCCAGAAGAGGAGTTGCAGGTGTGAGCAGATACCAACTCATACTGTGTGACAGGTGTATAATGTTTTGTACCTTGTTCCATGTCATGTTAGTGAGGCCCAGAGAACAAAATCCCTCTCTTGCCAGCACTCCTGTGGTCAGACCGTTATTAAACAATTCCAGAAGAAGTTGCTTTGAAGTTGCATAATAATTCATCATTGGTGTAAAATAATAATAATAACAAGACTAAGTTTAAGATTCAGATTGTCCTATATTCTCTGTGAAGAATTCAACTGGAGCGACACTGAGCAAAATCTCATTTGCATATTACCAACCTTTACTAAACTGACTGATAGGTATACAGGCAAATTGCTCTCAGGAAGAACTCTCCTTTTCTCTCTCTGATTAATTGTCTTATATCTTGAACATACCAGATATTTTTGCCTTATATCCTTCTGTAAAATCTGTGATGTGATGTTGACAAGAAGATGCATGGATTTACTACTCACAATGCAGGTATGGGTATTTATCTACTCTAGCTGTTGTGTCCAATATTAGAAATTGTAAACTACTACTTTGCATTGGGAATTGTTCCTAGGATTTCTAATCAGTTCTTGGCAAACGTGAAGACCCACCTTGTAAAGACTATAAGCCATATTTATCTTTGCATAAGTGGTGGATTCCATTAACTTCAATAAGAATTGCCCTCACTAATGCCAGAGTGAATTTGGTCCAGTATTTTCAGATACTATTCAAATCCAGATGATCACTTATTGTTCAAAGTAATGAACAATGCTGTGCAAATGTGCAAGCGCATTTACAGTTGGGCTTGAACTAAGAATTTCAATTAGGTTTTATCTCAGGACCATTGAGCTGTGAAATACATCAGGTCTGCCCTAACACATGCATTGATTTCAAAAGAATATTAAAGCATATGTGCAACACAGCAAGAGAGTGAACGTTAGCTCAGTTGAAAATTAAAGTGGGATGTACTGGGAGTGCGCACATGCTGCACTTACATTTCTGTTGGAGAAATATAGGATATTTTGGGTCCCTATGAAGACTTTTATAATGGGGCTTTTACCTTAGTATCAATGGCTACTGGAGATTACCCTGAAAGGCAGTGAGCTGCAATCTAGTGCTAGCGTGTGTCTATATCTCCTCCCCTGGTATGACCTCACTGAGATACAGAGGATGTTTATTCAACCATATTCCCAATCAACTGTCAAAGGGAACCCATGGTCTCCTTGTCTTCCCCTCATGGCTCATCCTTATCTTTAAAGACACACCTTCAAGGCTCTGTGTCACAGACTCCATCATCCAAGCTACAGAGGACTTAACAAGACTCAGGATTAAAAGCAAGGGGGGAGTGAGAGGAACTCCCCTTTCCTTCCCTGGCTGGGGAAAGCTGTACTCCCACAGGTCCTGCTCCTCAACTGGTGTGGTGAGAGCGCCCCCTCCAGTTTCAATCTACTTAAACCACTAACAAGCCCTACTCTGGAGTTCATTACCAACACTCCTACTGCATTTGGGGGAATTTCCATTGTGAGTTGTGACACTTTCTTCTCCCTAAAGCCTGAATGTGCTATTGCTACAGCACTCCCAGCCCCAAGAGAACTGCAAAGCAGAAAACCAGACATAGGAATGTTCTCCATGTTCTGAATCTTCTCCTTCCCCTCCCAATCTACTTTGTTCCTCCTCCTCCTCCTCCTCCATTCATGTGCTGTGTTCCTCCTTAACCATCTCCCACTGCCTCAGTATTGTTGCGTGCCCCCTTCCCTACCATGCTGCCTGATTTTGGGGTATTCCCCCAGAAAAACTGGAGATAAGGAATTACAACAGAAACAAAAGGACAACAGCAGACCATGAGAAAAAAGATGAGAGATGGTGTGCATAGGCTTCTATTGAGCCTGTTGAAGGCATTTTTATGTGTATCTCAATCCCTGTACGTGGTATGCTGGTACTATGGCAATGTGCAGCCTCGCAATAACTAAAAGGCACCTGGGTATAGATAACACTGAATAGATAACAGGGATGGAGAGAGATGTTATAAAAGCCACTTTAATTATGGCCTGGCTGCATCCCAAATCACCTCCGTTGTATCGCCCTAACCATGTGCTAAGTTACTCACCTGCTCCCTTCATCCCTCACCAGACCTCTCAACTATATGAGGTTTCATGGTACATCATGCCTTGGAGCTGAACGTTGCTGTCTGTTTCTGCCTTCTGAGACAGGTTTCAGTATCCGTGCCTCTGGGCACCAGCTGCAAAGAGGGAGCAGAAGAGGAGGAGTGTGTGGGTGGTACACCCCCATTACTATTGCCAGCTGGAAGCCCCACCTACAGGCGCCATGTTCAGCTTGAGGGAGTCCAGAGCTGCATTTCACAGTTGTTCAGAAGTCTGTAAGTGAGGGGGTAAGAGCACAGGGACATACACAGGGAGAAAACAAGGGGAGGAGTAAGGAGGGGAGGAGGAGGAGAAACAAATGAGCAAAAATAGGGGAAACAAATGTATTCCACATTTCAGTCAATTGTCACACATTTTGGGTGGCTTGTGCCACACGCTGGCAGGTTTGAAGGTTGAGGGATGTCGCTTCCCTGACGTTAACAGTGCCACCTTGATAGTCCCTACAGGACACTCAGCTAATCCAAAAACACTGGGTTAGTTCTAGCAATATTATTATTATATAATATTAGGAAATTGGACACTAGAGAAACCAAAGTGTTATTGGTCAGTCCAAGCTGCCCGCTAATTCATGCACACTATCCATTGCATTCATTTAACACTGTCCCAGAGAGGAGCAATATTGCATTATATTGTCATCAGATCCCTCTTTTGCAAAACATTCTCTTGAAGTTTGCATGAAGTGCTGCAGAGCATCAACATATTTGATGCACTGGATCTATACTATATTGTCTCGTACTGCAATACAATGAAACTTGCTGATGCCAAATAACAAAGACTGTCATACATGAGCCTGACCTTTTAATACACTAACCATACATGATATCTTTCCATTATTTAGATAGTTAAATTATTTGATTCTTTTGCTGATGAAAGTGGTGGTCTATAATGCCATCAGCTATGAAATGCTGGATTCCCATTGTGTGGGATTTGCTGAATCCTGCGGGGGGGGGGTTGGATTTTTTTTTCTCCCTGTAGACATTCGTAGAGACTCAGATCTCTCTCTGCAGAGCCCACAATATGAATTCCTATCATTTTTGTAAGTTTGCCACACTTTTTCTGCTGACTGCACTGTATACATTTCTAAATATCAGTTAACCATGCCTGCACGTCCCTCAGGGCACAGACTTTGCAAATTGATCTTGGAGGACTTTTAAAAGACAGATGATGTTTATTTGCTATTACTATTTAAAATTATAAACTGTGTTGTACAGCTATACCGGTGCAGGGAAGGTAAGGGGAGATCAGAAAACAGAACCACAGCTTCTTTTCAGCTAGAAACTCTATTAAGACCATCTACGCAACTGCCTCGGGGGACATAGTTACAACACAATTGTTCCCTGACACAGTCTCTGTTCTGTGTTGTAGACCTGACCTTGACCCTATCCCCAAACTATGCTGAAGCCTAGCCGCCAGGCAATTAGTGGTTGGTTTATTATACCATGAAACATGAGGACTCTTACATTCATCTAGCTAGTGTAACATCAGATGATTTCTTATTATTCATGTGTGTCTAACACTTTGTTGAATCCTACCAAGCTCTTTGATTCAGTGATATCTTGTGACAATGAGCTCCACAAGTTATGTAAAAAAACTATTTCCTTTAATCAATGTTAATCTTTCAGCAAAGCACTTTATGTATACACTTAAGTACATCCCTATTCAGTAAAATACATAAGATTCTGCTTAGGTATCATTAACTTAAAATCAGACGGTCTCATAGCTAAATTTCTTCTTCAAGAATTTGCTCTTAGTTTGTAAAAAGAACAGGAGTACTTGTGGCACCTTAGAGACTAATAAATTTATTTGAGCATAAGCTTTCGTGGGCTACAGCCTACTTCATCGGATGCATGTAGTGGAAAATACAGTAGGAATATATATATATATACACACAGAGAACATGAAACAATGGGTGTTACTATACACACTATAAGGCGAGTGATCAGTTAAGGTGAGCTTTTATCAGCAGGAGAGGAAAAAAACTGTTTGTAGTGGTAATGAAAATGGCCCATTTCCAGCAATTGACAAGGAGAGAAGAGGAACTGGGGTGGTGGGGCAGGAAATAAGCATGGGGAAATAGTTTTACTTTGTGTAATGGCCCATCCACTCCCAGTCTTTGTTCAAGCCTAATTTAATGGTGTCCAATTTGCAAATTAATTCCAATTCAGCAGTCTCTCATTGGAGTCTGTTTTTGAAGTTTTTTTGTTGTAATATTGCGACTTTTAGGTCTGTAATCGAGTGGCCAGGGAGATTGAAGTGTTCTCCAACTGGTTTTTGAATGTTATAATTCTTGACGTCTGATTTGTGTCCATTTATTCTTTTACGTAGAGACTGTCCGGTTTGGCCAATGTACATGGCAGAGGGGCATTACTGGCACATGATGGCATATATCACGTTGGTAGATGTGCAGGTGAACGAGCCCCTGATGGCGTGGCTGATGTGATTAGGTCCTATGATGGTATCCTCTGAATAGATATGTGGCCAGAGTTGGCAATGGGCTTTGTTGCAAGGATAGGTTCCTGGGTTAGTGTTTTTGTTGTGTGGTGTGTGGTTGCTGGTGAGTATTTGCTTCAGGTTTGGGGGATGTCTGTAAGCAAGGACTGGCCTGTCTCCCAAGATCTGTGAGAGTGATGGATCGTCCTTCAGGATAGGTTGTAGATTCTTGATGATGTGCTGGAGAGGTTTTAGTTGGGGGCTGAAGGTGATGGCTAGTGGCGTTTTGTTACTTTCTTTGTTGGGCCTGTCCTGTAGTAGGTGACTTCTGGGTACTCGTCTGGCTCTGTCAATCTGTTTTTTCACTTCAGCAGGTGGGTATTGTAGTTGTAAGAACGCTTGATAGAGATCTTGTAGGTGTTTGTCTCTGTCTGAAGGGTTGGAACAAATGTGATTGTATCGTAGAGCTTGGCTGTAGACAATGGATCGAGTGGTGTGGTCTGGATGAAAGCTGGAGGCATGTAGATAAGTATAGCGGTCAGTAGGTTTCCAGTATAGGGTGGTGTTTATGTGGCCATCGTTTATTAGTGCTGTAGTGTCCAGGAAGTGGATCTCTTGTGTGGACTGGTCCAGGCTGAGGTTGATGGTGGGGTGGAAATTGTTGAAATCATGATGGAATGTCTCAAGGGCTTCTTTTCCATGGGTCCAGATGATGAAGATGTCATCAATGTAGCGCAAGTAGAGTAGGGGGTGTCATAACTATAAAGGGAAGGGTAACAGCTCTCCTGTGTACAGTACTATAAAATCCCTCCTGGCCAGAGACTCCAAAATCCTTTTACTTGTAAAGGGTTAAAAAGCTCAGGTAACCTGGCTGACACCTGACCCAAAGGACCAATAAGGGGACAAGATACTTTCAAATCTTGGGTGGGGGAAGGCTTTTGTTTGTGCTCTTTGTTTTGGGGGTTGTTTGCTCTTGGGACTGAGAGGGACCAGACATCAATCCAGGTTCTCCACATCTTTCTGAACAAGTCTCTCATATTTCAAACTTGTAAGTAAACAGCCAGGCAAGGCGTGTTAGTTTACCTTTGTTTTCTCAACTTGTAAATGTACCTTTTACTAGGGTGTTTACCTCTGTTTGCTGTAACTTTGAACCTAAGGCTAGAGGGGGGTCCTCTGGGCTCTTTAAGTTTGATTACCCTGTAAAGTTATTTTCCATCCTGATTTTACAGAGATGATTTTTACCTTTTTCTTTAATTAAAAGCCTTCTTTTTAAGAACCGGATTGATTTTTCCTTGTTTTTAGATCCAAGGGGGTTGGATCTTGATCCACCAGGAGTTGGTGGGAGGAAGGAGGGGGGATGGTTAATTTCTCCTTGTTTTAAGATCCAAGGGGTTTGGATCTGTATTCACCAGGGAATTGGTGAAGAGTCTCTCAAGGCTACCAAGGGAAGGGAATTAGCTTTGGGAGTGGTGGCAGCGGACCAGATCTAAGCTGGTAGTTAAGCTTAGAAGTTTTCATGCAGGCCCCCACATTTGTACCCTAAAGTTCAGAGTGGGGAAGCAGCCTTGACAGCGACGTTAGGGGACGAGAGCTGAGGAAGCGTTGTTCTAAGTCAGCCATAAAAATGTTGGCATAATGTGGGGCCATGCGGGTACCCATGGCAGTGCTGCTGATTTGAAGGCACACATTGTCCCCAAATGTGAAATAGTTATGGGTGAGGACAAAGTTACAAAGTTCAGCCACCAGGTTTGCCGTGACATTATTGGGGATACTGTTCCTGATGGCTTGTAGTCCATCTTTGTGTGGAATGTTGGTGTAGAGGGCTTCTACATCCATAGTGGCTAGGATGGTGTTTTCAGGAAGATCACTAATGGACTGTAGTTTCCTCAGGAAGTCAGTGGTGTCTTGAAGATAGCTAGGAGTGCTGGTAGCGTAGGGCCTGAGGAGGGAGTCTACATAGCCAGACAATCCTGCTGTGTCCACATATCTATTCAAGGGATACTATCATAGGACCTAATCACATCAGCCACACTATCAGAGGCTCATTCACCTGCACGTCTACCAATGTGATATATGCCATCATGTGCCAGCAATGTCCCTCTGCCATGTACATTGGCCAAACCGGACAGTCTCTACGTAAAAGAATAAATGGACACAAATCAGACGTCAAGAATTACAACATTCAAAAACCAGTTGGAGAATACTTCAGTCTTCCTGGCCACTTGATTACAGACCTAAAAGTCGCAATATTACAACAAAAAAACTTCAAAAACAGACTCCAATGAGAGACTGCTGAATTGGAATTAATTTGCAAATTGGACACCATTAAATTAGGCTTGAACAAAGACTGGGAGTGGATGGGCCATTACACAAAGTAAAACTATTTCCCCATGCTTATTCACCCCCTGCCCCCCGCCACAGTTCCTCTTCTCTCCTTGTCAATTGCTGGAAATGGGCCATTTTCATTACCACTACAAACAGTTTTTTTCCTCTCCTGCTGATAAAAGCTCACCTTAACTGATCACTCGCCTTATAGTGTGTATAGTAACACCCATTGTTTCATGTTCTCTGTGTGTATATATATATATTCCTACTGTATTTTCCACTACATGCATCCGATGAAGTAGGCTGTAGCCCACGAAAGCTTATGCTCAAATAAATTTGTTAGTCTCTAAGGTGCCACAAGTACTCCTGTTCTTTTTGCGGATACAGACTAACACGGCTACTACTCTGAAACCTCTTAGTTTGTGTGTCTTTGGCTCTTTGTTCTGCAAATTCCCTTTTAATTCTCCTAAATTCCACCATATATTTATATATTTTATTGTACGTTCCTTTTCAACTGGCAACACTCGGGCTACCTTTCCACTTTTTGAAGGATACACTTCTGTCTTGGATAAGTTCAGTAATTTAGCATTGAACTGAACTTTTTTCTTGCATTTCTTCTCCCTTTTTTATTTCGGGATATTGAGAACTCCTGGCATCTAACATGCTCAAGAAGCCTTCAGGCTCACTTTAGTTTTTCAACTTTAATCTTTAGGTTCTTTCTAGCTAGCTAGAGATCTTTTCACTCCAAAGCCACCCTTTCCTCACACATCCAAGCATTAGATTTTTGTGGAACAGAGACACTTTGGCTTCTCATCCCTGAGCATCTGCAATGCTGTTCCTTTTAAGGGTAATGTTTGCATGTTTCCACAATCACATACAATTTTAGCTTAAGTACAGTAGTACTTGAAAGCTCAGATTCAGAGCTTGAAAAAGTTACCAATCCCAAGGTAATGTTCCAACACCTATAAAATAATTCTGGCATTAGAAGTCAATTTTTAAAAGTGAGTTTGATTGCTTGTGAAAATGCTAGACTGACAGTCCTGAAGATGGAAATTTATCCATAAGACTGGCTGTAGCAGCACATGCTCCAACCCTTATCTGGAGAGTCATTTCAAGAGATGAAAGGGTAATATAGTTTCCATACTTGGTTGTCTGCTGAGTACCAATTTGAAATAGTTGTGGTGTCTAACAGGAACTGGATTGAGATCACCAAGCCATATCCCGTTGTGAACGGCCATCAGATAGTACAGTAAAAGCTTTGTAATCTGGCATGTTGTGGGAAATCAGGGGTTCCGGTTAGCCAAAAATTAACTAAGAGTTATACTTATCAACGGAATAGCAATTTTCAAAGAATTAGAATACAATACAATGAATAAAGTATAAAATAGTATACAGGTACTCACCGATCCAGTAGTAGTATTGCACTGCAGAGTGGTTGGTTTCTTGAAGCACTTAGGTGTATACAGGTAAAATTTTCCAAACAGTAGGTTATCTTATGACACTACATATCACTATGGGCAGCACATGGCGTATACTGAGATCACTAAAAATACACAACACTAAAACTATACTGAACATAATTTAATCTTTCTTTGATGATTCAGAAGGATCTTGCAGTGCCTCAGGGTCATCATTATCAACATCAATTATCATTGTAGATGTAGAAGGTGTAGGAGATTGGGCTGAATCTGTAATGACCCTATGACACACCCTGGAGGCTGCTTTTTTGAATAAATCCCTGATATCAGCTTGCTTACTTGTCTTCTTCCTCTTTTGCATAAAAGTAGAGTGCAGAATGTGCAATTGCATAACCTCCTGGGCAGTATACTTGTTCCAGTTACCAGACTGAAGATTATATTGGGAGATATCAGAAATGCCAGTTAATAGTGCTTTCCGGTTGATAAAGTGCCAGATAACACAGCTTTTACTGTAACAATGTCTGAACTGGTGACCTAAATGTGAAACAGAAATTAAAAGGTACAGTACCAAAAGTAAAATCCCTGAAAGCTGCGTGGAAACTTTTTAAAGACACGATAATAGAGGCTCAACTTAAATGTATACCCCAATTTAAAAAAACATAGTAAGAGAACCAAAAAAGAGCCACCATGATTAAACAACAAAGTAAAAGAAGCAGTGAGAGGCAAAAAGGCATCCTTTAAAAAGTGGAAGATAAATCCTAATGAGGAAAATAGAAAAGAGCATAAACTCTGGCAAATGAAGTGTAAAAATATAATTAGAAAGCCAAAATAGAATTTGAAGAACAGCTAGCCAAAGACTCCAAAAATAATAGCAATTTTTAAAAAATACATCAGAAGCAGAAAGCCTGCTAAACAACCAGTGGGGCCACTGGACGATCGAGATGCTAAAGGAGCACTCAAAGATGATAAGGCCATTGTGGAGAAATTAAACGAATTCTTTGCATCGGTCTTCACTGTTGAGGATGTGATGGAGATTCCCAAACCTGAGCCATTCTTTTTGGGTGACAGATCTGAGGAACTGTCCCAAATTGAGGTGTCATTAGAGGAGATTTTAGAACAAATTGATAAACTAAACAGTAATAAGTCTCCAGGACCTGATGGTATTCACCCAAGAGTTCTGAAGGAACTCAAATGTGAAATTGCAAGATTACTAACTGTCATCTGTAACCTATCATTTAAATCATCTTCTGTACCAAATGACTGGAGGATAGCTAATGTGAAGCCAATTTTTAAAAAGGGCTCCAGAGGTGACCCTGGCAACTACAGGCCAGTAAGCCTCACTTCAGTACCGGGCACATTGGTTGAAACTATCATAAAGAACAAAATTGTCAGGCACATAGATGAATATAATTTGTTGGGAAATAGTCAACACGGTTTTTGTAAAGGGAAATCATGCCTCACCAATCTACTAGAATTCTTTGAGGGGGTCAACAAGCATGCGGACAAAGGAGATCCAGTGGATATAGTGTATTTAGATTTTCAGAAAGCCTTTGACAAGGTCCCTCACCAAAGGATCTTAAGCAAAATAAGCAGTCATGGGATAAGAGGGAAGGTTCTCTCATGGATTGGCAACTGGTTAAAATATAGGAAACAAAGGGTAGGAATAAATGGTCAATTTTCAGAAGAGAGAGAGGTAAATAGTGGTGTCCCCCAGGGATCTGTACTGGTCCCAGTCCTATTTAAAGTCTTCAGACTTGCATCTGAAGAAGTGAGGTTCTTACCCACGAAAGCTTATGCTCCCAATACTTCTGTTAGTCTCAAAGGTGCCACAGGACCCTCTGTTGCTTTTTACAGATTCAGACTAACACGGCTACCCCTCTGATACTAGTCCTATTTAACATATTCATAAACGATCTGGAAAAAGGGATAAACAGTGAGGTGGCAAAATTTGCAGATGATACAAAACTACTCAAGATAGTTAAGTCCCAGGCAGACTGCAAAGAGCTACAAAAGGATCTCACAAAACTGGGTGACTAGGCAACAAAATGGCAGATGAAATTTAATGTTGATAAATGCAAAGTAATGCACATTGGAAAACATAATCCTAACTATACATATACAATGATGGGGTCTAAATTAGCTGTTACCACTCAAGAAAGAGATCTTGGAGTCATTGTGGATAGTTCTCTGAAATCATCCACTCAATGTGCAGCGGCAGTCAAAAAAGTGAACAGAATATTGGGAATCATCAAGAAAGGGATAGATAATAAAACAGAAAATATCATATTGCCTCTATATAAATCCATGGTACGCCCACACCTTGAATACTGCGTGCAGATGTGATTGCCCCATCTCAAAAAAGTTACATTGGAACTGGAAAAGGTTCAGAAAAGGGCAACAAAAATGATTCTGGTATAGAACAGCTTCCGTATGAGGAGAGATTAATAAGACTGGGACTTTTCAGTTTGGAAAAGAAGCGACTAAGGGGGGATATGATAGAGATCTATAAAATCATGACTGGTGTGGAGAAAGTAAATAAGGAAGTGTTATTTACTCTTTCTCATAACCCAAGAACAAGGGCCAACAAATGAAATGAATGGGTAGCAGGTTTAAAACAAACACAAGAAAGTATTTTTTCACGCAACGCACTGTCAACCTCTGGAACACCTTGCCGGTGCTGTGAAGGCTAATACTATAACGGGGTTCCAAAGGGAGCTAGATAGATTCATGGAAGATAGGTCCATCAATGGCTATTAGCCAGGATGGGCAGGAATGGTGTCCCTAGCCTCTGTTTGCCAGAAGCTGGGATTGGGTGACAGGGCACCCTTTGGGGCACCTGCCATTGGCCACTGTCAGAGGACAGGATACTGGGCTTGATGGACCTTTGGTCTGACCCAATATGGCCGTTCTTATGTTCTTATGAAAGGCTCCCTACCTCAGTATCAGTCCCCACTACCCTCCCCCCAACCACTGGCACACACCCCAGACCATGGACGTCTTTTTAATAATTTTTTTTCTTGGGAGCCATTTGTGGTTCATAATTGATTGCTCAGTTAGAGATTTTTTAAAATTGGATATAACATTTTAAATGGAATAGTTAAACCGTTTCATGTCTAGCTATATGGTTACAAGTGAAGTTAATGTATCTGACTGGTGAAGTTAAACACATTTGTGTTGCATTTTTAAATGATTTCCAGAGTACACAGACAGACACCATGTTTAGTATTTGCCCAAATCTAAATAAATAAATATGGGTAGACTTAGAAGGCTTAGATTTTTATTGGTAAATGTTGTTTTCACCATACCCACATAAACTGACAAAAAATATTTCCATCGCTAATCAAAATTTACAGATAAGCAAAGTATGAAAAATGCTTCGTGAGAACTTATTTTGACATGTGATGTTGCTAATTTGTGTTTTAATGGTTATAAAGCTTTAACTTCTTGACTCTTAACATCTGCTGTCACTAAATAATTATTGCCTGACCCCCTATTAATTTCCCACAAGTGTGAAAATTTAAATCAACGACAATTTAAAAAATAAACATTGATATTATTCATGTAAATTATTTTTAAAAAATTAAATTCTGCCAAGTGTAAATATGGGTGATAGCAAATTACAATTCAATACCTTACGTACAATGCAACATAAGTCTAGAAGAATGTAAGGGAGTAAAAGCTGATGTATTTTATACCTTCTTTTGGCATGTAAGTGAAGTTATTTTAGACGCAGACTCTCAGATTTAGACTCTCTTGGACATGCTCACACTCAGGGGCGGCTCCAGGCACCAGCGCAGCAAGCGGGACCAGCAGATCACCCGCAGAAACGCCGCCGAATCCACGTGACCAGTGGACCGCCCGCAGGCGTGCCGCCGAAGACTGCCTGACTGCCGTGCTTGATTTACACATCACCCCTAAATTGGGCCCTAAGGCTAACTGAGGCTAAGGGAGACCTGGCTGGTGTACCACAATGAAGGGACAGAAAGAAGGCCATGGAAAAGCCACAGGAAGTTATAAGAGGATATAAGTGAAAATAGGGATTGCCTTGTAAGTTACACTAACAATCTCCCTGAGACTGAGTAGGCCAAATTCAGAGGTGACCTATAAGGGGATGCAAAGTCTCATAATGGTAAGTGGGCCTGGGTACAAGAGTCTCTCAGGGTACATCTACACCACAAATTAAGGTGTGATTGCAACTTGGGTAGACATACCCACCCTAGCATTAATCTACCTAGCATGGGTAATGAGAGTAGGGGAGATATGGTGGCATGGACTTCAGTGTGGACTAGCCACCCAAGTATGTACCCAGGGTGCCCAGCGAGCTTGTACAGAGGTGGCTAGCCCATGTCAAAGTCCTTAATTTGCAGTGTACTCATACCCTAAGTGGGTCTAGTTTGGCATAACATACATATTGAGAGGGCCAAAAGAATGTGTCAATTACACTATCTTAGATTTACCCCCTGAATCTGGTCCAGTACTGGCGGCTAATTTGGCATCTGGATATTTTAAGCAGAGCTATAAAACAAATAAGACTTTGAAATATCTTGTTCCCGCAAGCAGCACATGCCAGATGACATGATTATAATATTAAGACTGGAACAAGAATGGGTCAGGAGTCTATTTCCTGTTTTTGTTATGGTCTTTGTGAAACTTCACTAAAAATATGTCATTTTCCATTGAGAGACACAACGTAGGTGAGATAACGTATTTTATTGGACCAATTTCTGTTAGTGGAAGAGACAAGCCTTCAAGCTTCACAGAGCTCTTCTTTAGGGCTGGGAAGGGGTATTTTCATTGTTGTTTTGACTTTTATCAGCAGTAAGAACTTTAATTGGCTGGGCATTTCTCTTCTTCATAACAAGCTAATGCCTCAGTAAAGACAGAGGAAGAGAGATCATTTGCCAGTGAAAACAGACTAAATTATAAAATGAAATTGTATTATCATTATTTTATCCTTTCCAACACACACAAAAATATTCTGTAACCTCATTTACTGCACATTGTCAGTCCTGACCAGTTGTGGAGCCAAATGTCTGGGCCCACATTTTTAGACAAGATTGTGTACAATTCTGAGTGCAATCATGCATGTTCATGATTTGTATGTTCAATCACAGTAACACACATACAAATCCCTGAATATGAATGAAGGTCTGAAAATGTACATCTGTGACTATTAGTTGTCTGCAATTCTGTTTTATTTCACACTTGGCTACATAGTTACATAAAATAAACATCAAGAGTGATGCAAATGCATAGTCTTTTTTTTAACTGGAATGTAGTGCTTTTTAATCATACTCTTCTACTGTATTTTCAGCTCTCTGCCAGTACCTTAAAGCTCTTGCTAATGATTTAGCATACAAAGTATTGCAAGTGTAAACTGCCCCTGTGGTGATGGTGAATTTTGATCAAAAAGAAAAATAGGAGTTATGGACTCAAGGAAAGAGAGACAGGAGATAATAAAATTCCTGACTCATACACCATATGGAAAATGTATCTCACTTTTAATGATGCAAGTGGAGGGTCATTTAGCATAGGTGCTGGAACTACAGGTGCTGAGCATGCTGTCGCATCCCCTGGCTTGAAGTGGTTTCCAGCATATAGAGGGTTTACAGTTTGGTTCAATGGCTCTCAGCACCCCCACTATACAAATTGTTCCAGCACCCCTGTCATTTAGTGTCTAGAATGCCGTCCCACATGTAGAGTTGAAATGGTGGGTGGGGGCAGGAGTGCTGAAGTACAGCAGCAGCACAACCCCAGAGCCCAGGTCAAGGATTGGGCTCCAATATCCTTTAAGGGAGAAGCCATCTATGGCTCTAAGTTCCCATTGTGTGGAAACCGGTCACCTATGTTCCTTTACCTTTCCCCCTCTACACAAATTGGCTCGAGAGGCCAGAAATCACCCCAGTTTGTGACATGTGCGGAGAGCCATCTGTAGAATTCACGGCCGTCCTCCATTGCCACTTGTAGCCCATGATGTAAGCATGATGGCCCCAGTTTAGGAAAGTACCTGAGCATATGCTTAAAGTTAAACACGTGCTCAAGATACTATGATAAGTGCAGTATAAAAATGTATATAGAATAGAATAGAAGGCCCATTGAGCATAGGTAAGGAGTCCATGGATTAAATTGAGGGAAACACAGAAAGAGTTAAGGCTGTTGATAGATCATTAACTCTCAATTTCCTGGATGTTAATTACATAGTTATGTTGTTTTCAATTAATTTATCTCTATTTACAACCTGACATGTTTTAACTAAGCTTTTTGTACAGGAATATTAATCACATACAGCATCAACACGATGCAAATTTAGGATCTGCTGATTCAAGCCTTAAGGCAAAGAAGCAGCTCCATTAACACTGAAATCTGCAATGTCTGGTCAAGATCATCATTGGCCAGGAGACTCTGAAGATAGCAACACACATAAACTAGGTTACCTATTAGACTGTGTCCTATACAGGCCTATCAACTGGCCTGCTAATTATGGCCCCTAATGTTAGGATGTCAACTCATCTGTATTGGAAAGAGGACACCTGTATGTTCACCCACACTCCTCTCCTGCATTTGAGAGGTTATGAGGACATCTCCTCCACCATTTCCAAGACCACCAGTGACAAGGGAAAATGAAGAAAAAGTGAACTGATGGAGTAAGGCAGGGGTTCTCAACAGGGGTGTCCTAGCCTCCTTGGGTATCAATAGGTTGCAACCACCTTGCCCTTCCCACAAAGCTAAGTGTATATTGGTCTCAGTTGCATCAAAAGGGGGGGACCCAGAATGGAAAAGATAATTGGAGGGGTTCCCTGAATGGAAAAAGCTGAGACCCACTGAGGCAAATACAAAATTAAAGGGAAGGAGATAATGTCGGGCAGAGACTGGAATTATATATATATTAGGGGAAAACCTCAAAGACGACAAAGTTAAGGAGATTTCTTTTTTATAGAACATTTACTTTAAACAACATTTGGAACCTGTGGTTTCATGGTGGTTTGTGTGCTTCCAGCCAAAGAATAAAAAAGTTCTGAAAACATTCCTAGCTTGGCACTGGGAAGCTATAATATCTTTCCTCCTCTCTTGCTGCTGTAGTTGAACATCATTTTCCCTTTTGAAAGGGGGACAGCTGTGTGATGTGATAGTCCAACAAAGAAGCAATGAAAATTTTAAAGTACAATTTCATTTTATGACCTTTATACATGAAAAGAACTTACAATGAGGAGTTTGTGAGTGAGACTAACATGTTCATTACCTTCACTATCTCTCATTTTGCAATGCTAAGAATAGCTTATTAAACTGGAACTCTTTAATTATCTGCTCCTTTGTTGTCTGATTGGTAAAGGTTTTTGTGTGGAGGATAACAGGTCACACCTATAATTAATATCAAAATCCCATAACTTCCTGTTGAGTAAGCTATAGTATTTAACTGTAGCATTTGATATAATTGTGAAATTACTTATTTAGAGGGAGTGAGACAAGTTCAGAATCTTGCATCACTTTTGATGATGCCTTTTTCATGAAATGGAAAATCTGTTACCTGATTATTCTCTTTCTGGGACTGACTCCTCTCCCAGTGAGATATTTTGGTCATACACACTTGTCCCATGAGCTTGGCCACTCTCCTTTCACTCCAGTTGGGTAACTTCCAAAGCTGTATAGAAACACTAAACTCTCTATGCCAAATTAAACAAACTTTTTAAACGGTGTACCTTATACAACAGTATTAATGATTTACATGGAGGACCTCAGAGAGGTTTTCATAGAAGCATCCAAGAATTTATCCAAAGTGGGATAGACCAGTGGAAAGATCAATCCCAGAACATAAATGATAAGGTAACATTTTCCTCTTTGGGTTGTGACCTCTCTTTCAGTTTGAAACATTTGGGACACAGCAATCAAGAAATAAAAACAGTAGGCGGGAGAGATAAGTGCATTAGGGGAACATGCTTTCCTCCCTCCTTCAAATTAGTCTAATTATACTAGTTAGGGACCGCCACTTGGAAGACCTTCCTGCCAAAAGAGGAAATTGTATCCAGGGTCCCCATTATGGTGGCAATATGTGCTTCTGTCCAGGAGAGAATCTGCATCACTCCAGCATTTAGACATCAGTTCCTTGGGTCCTTTGCTGATTTAGTTTATTCACTTATCTTTTTCTTTTTTTATTCACTCACTTCGGCTCATACGTGCCACCACCATTTAAGTGCAACATGGACAACCATGAACACCTCATCTTTTCCCCACAAATCCTTCTCTCACTCTGTCTCCATCACAAACCATATTTTCCTCCCCATCACAAAGACTTGAAACTTTGAATCATCTTTAACTGTATATTCAGACTCTCATCTCTACACCATTGTTCTGCTATAATCCATTCTTCCCTCTCCAGCCCTATACTGCCAAAGCCCCTGATCATTTCTCACTTAGGCATCACTGCAACCTCCTTTTCCCACCTTTCCCTTCTTCCAGAAAATTCAAAGTGCTGTTGTTAAAATCAACTTCATCCACTACCTGCCACTCCCCACTCTTAATCCCTTCACTGACCTTCTACACCAAGTTCATGCTCCTTGTCCTGAGCTTCCACAATCTGCATATTTCTGCCCCTGTATACATCTTTGTTTTCATTTCCTCCTATTCCCTTTTCATTCTGCCTAATCTTTTCCCAGATCTCCAGTGGGTGCCCCTTTGTTTCCCCTCTGCCACTCATTTTCATGCCTCATTCAATTCAAATTGATGAACTTTCAAAAAATAAAATGCTGACCACACAAGGGGCTCAGCCTACGTAGAGCTTCATACATAATGTTCCAGGCATGGACCCTGTCCTCAATATGTTTTGTGCAGGAATGAGTGCACTTTAGATGCACAAGTAAAGAAATTCCATCTACCTACCTCTTGGATTTCTGTCAAATTGAATTCATTAACTGACATGGGCACAGAAAGCAGCTGCATGTGCAGCAGTTTAATAAAAATTGGATTATATATCCATTGTTTTAGAGGATTATACTGATGACTTTTGTAAGGAGGCAGCGGGTCATGAGCAGTCTGACCCTCAGGTTCCTTCTGGAGGAGCTGCATTTCTGTAAATGACTGGAGAGACAAAGAGAAAAGAAGGGTCAAATTCAGTGCTGCTTTACAGCCCTTGTATTATTACATCAAAGTGGAGTATAAATCAGAACTGCACTTTGTCCCTCAGAGACTGGCGGCTCAGGAAGAGGCTCTCCTTGACAAAATGCCATCTCCCATTGAAAAACTGTAGTTCTTGTCTGAGAAATGTCCCTGTTGACTTTACATTATTCCACCCTGTAACAGACACTCGTCACTGTTCTCGGTGTAGTGGGTGGGAGGCTCAAACTTGGTGGCTATTGTGCTAGGACTATAGGAAAGTGACAGAAGATAGATGAGCGATTTATAGGTCAATGTTCTATATGCAGCAGATTATTATTGAGATCAGGATCAGGGCCCCATTGTGCTAGGAATTGTACAAACACACAGATGCCCCTTTGTTCAACAGCAAACCGATTAGTCACCTGGTCTATGATTTGTCACAATGTCCCAGGATTAGTGCTGCATTAAATTAGTAGCGTCGTCTCCCAATTCTTTGCTTTACTCTCTGCACTGTCAATATCTTACAACCACCCTCCAGCCAAGGACTCATGGATATGGGTCCTGGCCATTTCCACCAGAGTTGACACTGAAATAAGACAAGAAACTGGTAACTAATTAAAGGTTGAAGCGACAACTGTTATTGAAATAACTGAATCTGCTCTATTACCTCAGAGCCAATCATCCCAGTGCCCTTAAATAGTTATAAAATGTAGGTGCAACTACCACATGCTCTGGCAACACATAAGATGAAATTCCTCACCCGTCAAGCTGCAAGTCCCCATATAGGCCAATGTTAGGGGAAAACATGATCTCTTATGGAAGGCTTTGTACCTATGAGTGATGGTAAGGACCTTCCCGCACTGCCCAGGGTATAGGGAAGAAGGATACAGAAACTGACTTCTAAACACAAAGGGACTCCAGCCCACTGTATCAAGCTGCAGCACTAATCAATGTCGCCAGCTTTGTAACTCAAGTGCACCCTGGAAATAAAGTTGTATCAAAATGGGGAACTCTCCACATACCAGTCTTGACCAAAAGTGCCATCAGACATGTGGGGATGAAGGATGGTGTCACAGTTAAGGTTGGCCTGTGGCTTAGGAGTGGTGGGAAAGTACAAAGTACCTATAAACTGCAATTGCGCACATTTTAGTACTGCTTGTGGACCACCAACTGACTGACTCCTAATAGCATTTGCACATAACCAAACAGACACGATCAGCACTGATAGTTCCTAGAGCATTCGTCCATGGTGCACACAGTTTGCTTTCAATACCAACTGCCCCATGTTAGTTTACTCCTGCTCTGATTGTTCAGGTGCGCATTTTGGGGATGAATTTTGGGGATGTCAGTTTGTCAGCACACACTCTGCTCCCACAACCCCAACCATATTTTCCATAGCCTGTTGGCAACACATTCAAAGATTTCCCTGACGTTGTCTGTGTGATCTACAAGGTTTGGGCAAGCAAAATGCCTCTTTGACATTCTATCAAAATATAGAGGAGTAACTATGAATTACGCTAAAGTTTTACCGCTACTGAAATATACATACTAAATAAATCTATGTTTATCTACAGTTTCCATTGTCTAATAGACCGAAAGTGTCTTATTCCCACCCAGTGGTGGGACAGTCTAATGATTATATATTGAGTTGTAGCGTAAAACGGGCTCCTAAAGGGTGTGTCTGTAAAGCACACCTGTGCTGCTTTATTCATCTAGGTTAGTTCTTTGTATTCTCATTTATATTTAGCACATTCAAGAGTACCCAAAAGCCAGGCAAAGGGTGGAGAGAGCAAACAAATTCAAGACTAGCTTTGAACTTAGGCAGCCCCTGGCCATGTCAACAAGCCACAGACATGCATTGCATGAACACTTCAAATGGGAAGGGTGTGATGATAGTAGTTGTATCTGTCCTAAGGTATATTTGTTATACCTCTAGTGTATTTTTAAAAACCTGATAGAGAGATATGCAAGCTGGTCACTTTAAAGTCCTTGGGTAACATTTTAAAAAGTGGCTAAGTGACTTGGGAATTTTAGTCCTATTTTCAAAAGTGATATTTAGGAACTTAAATCCCAGACACAGGCTTCTAAATGCCTAAGGGACTTCTGAAAATTGGACTTAGGCACTTTTGAAAATTTTACCCCTTGCCTTAAAAAACAAGACATAAGTCCCCTAAAAGCGCAAACTGGAACAAAAGGTTTTCTGTTGAAAAGAGATAGCTAGTGGGTTAAAAATCTGCAGCTCAGACTTATTCTACATAGCGGCCCGCATACTAGAGATGGTTTTGCCCCATAGCAACTAAGTTGTTTAAACATGCCTTCCTCTTTAGCTCAAAAAGCAGGAGTATTGCCGCTAGATCCAAAGGTTCCTCGTTCAAATCCCAGCAGGTATTAATTCCTGCCACCATCTCACATACCCCTCAAGGAACATTTCATTCAGCTAATTAAAGAGGCTGCTTTTAAAAAGTGTTTATGGGAAAATGGTCCCTTCTCATTCAGAAAGTTCCATATGTAACTTTGGGTTATATCTGCCTACTTTACTGACCAAAGGGAATTTTGGCCTGGTCTACATACAGTTTTTGTTCTGGTATAATTATACTGGTTAGGTGAGTGATTTTTTTTACTGAAATAGTTACAAGCCCCACTTGGATGCAGTTATACTGCCTGATACTAGTATACCGATACTAGCTTTATGACATGCTGGGGTGCAATCCAGACCTGTGCAGGCCTGTGTCACCACTTGCCCTGCAACCCGGGTTGCCTCACAATGCTTTGCTGCTGCACTTCCCAACCTGGATTGCTCACAACCAGCCTACAAGTATGCAAGTCACACCCTGATTGTCTGTGTACAGCCACAGCCCTGGTCCAGCAGCCCTGACCCCAGCAGTCTGTCAGCAAACACGAGTCACACTCTGGCTTCTAGCTGCCCTGGTTACTACTTGCAGGGTGACCCCAATGCACACACAGTCCCGGATTTCCCCCCCCCCCAAAAAAAAACGTGTCTTTTGCACTGTACAGCCCTCTCTGGACACCCAAGACATAGCAGGCCCTTCACATATTTGAAGAGTTCCCCCCAAACATGCCCAGTTTTTTTAACCTTTCCTCATGGGTCAGGTTTTCTAAACCTTTTATCTTTTTTGTGGCTCTCCTCTGGACTCTCTCCAATTTGTCCACATCTTTCTTAGACAAATTAATTAAAAATATTTTTGTGAGGTGGCAATGTTCCCACTCTCGTTCAGTTAAAATGTATGCAAAATTTACTGTCTTTCCTGCAGTTTGGGTTCATTGGTAACTCAGGACCACTATCTTAGAACAAGATCAGCCTAAGCTTTCTCCTCCTACCCAGCTCTTCCTAGGGTTTCCTGAAAGACCTCCAAGCTCTTGCTCCCTCTTATATCTGGGTGGAGTTATGAAGCATGTACCTGCCATAATGGATGAAATCCTTGCCCCGCTGAACTCAATTGGAGTCTTGCCATTGATTTAATTGGGCCTGGATTTCACCCAAAGACTAAGCAGAACTTTCTAGCAACTTTATGCAGGTACTATCTCCTGCTAACAGAGTGAGTGAAGGGTAGATCCAGCCAACCTGCTGCACCATCTTATGTCACAGATGGGGCAGAATAGCTGGACATGATGTTTCTGAGATGAGAAATGTGCAGGTATGAAACAAAATGTCTCATTCTCATTCAGCAGTGTGTGCAATGATTCTTAGTAGCAGAACATAGTGTAAGTGAAAGGCATTTGATTGGTAGTCTGGGGAGGCGTATGACTGGTTTCCTTCTACCACAGCTTCCCAAGCTCTTCTCCCAAATGCTGGAAAGGGCTTCGTTGAGGTTTTCAGAAAGGCTTTTTTGCTACTTTAGGGCATAAAAATGAAGCGGCCAGATTTTCAGGGGCACCCATTGTGATTAACAGGAGCTGTTGGGTGCTGAGATAGTCTGAAAGTCTGGCCCTTAGTGTGCCCAAGAGGAATCAAAGCACTGACACTATCACATTCAATCAGGGCCACAGCATAGTCATACACAGAGCCCCTGCACACTGCTTCAGAAGAGACAGAAGGCAGCCACTTGATCATCTAGTTAGACATTTACCAAATACTTCAAATGAGACCCGGACAACTCCTCAGATGCAAACATGGCACTCTGTCCTACTGAAAAATGCAGCATTGCTGTTCTATGGACAATACCCCTAGTTACGAGATATGTCTTGAGGTGTACGCAACTGAGAAGACTCTTTTAATAGTTACTTACCTTACCTTCATGTATTCTCCTGCCATGGGATGTGCCCCCACACTGGCCCTGCAAGAGATGAATTGGGCCACGTGGGCCCAATCAGCTAATTAGGCTGGAAATGGGAGGGGGGAGCTTTTGGTTGGAGGCAGCTCATTAGAGAGAAGCTCACCTGTGAGGGACAGGTGGGGCTTCTACCAAAGACAGGAAATTGGAATCAGAAGGGGCTGCAGGGAAGAAGTTTGCAGTGACTCCTGGGGGGGGAGAGGGGGTGCTGCAGAGCTGAGTTAACTAAAGTTACTCCCTGGGAGGAAGGAGTGAAGAGACTGGCAAACCCAGAGGAGTGGGGAGAGCCAGGAGGTATGGAAGCAGCTCAGGGAAAGGCAGGGAATGGAGCTTGGCTGCAGTGTAGAGGGTCCCCGAGTCGGAACCTGGAGTAGAGGGTGGGTCCAGGTTCCCCTGCCAGCCACAGCAGGAGTAGCACTCTGAGGCAGTGAAACAGAAGACTGCCTGAGACTGCTTGATGCACCTCCTACCCCGCCTCACCCCTCCGTAAGGGGAAACCACAGTAGTGACCTGACTGGAGAGCTGAGTCACAGAAAGGATGCTGCAGTTCCTGGAGCAAGAGAGCGGTTGCAGAGAACAAATTGATGGGGTGTAACCACTGGAAGGGTCATTGGCCTGATCAAACTGTAACGATGCGGTCTCTGGCAGGACACAACTGAGAGCATCAATTCAGAACAAATTGCTTAGAGCAGGGCAGCTACAGCCCAAGGCTGGGGTTCCTTTACCATTAAGGCAAACCAAACCAGCCAAACAGAGAGGACTTTGGTCTCACCCCACTGGCTAACCATAAGTCATACAAGCAATTCCCTTAGACACTGCAGTTTCTCAGTATCACCACCAGTGCCACTCGTTATGGGGAAGAATGGTTATTGTGACGAAGTGGGACTGTTCTTAATGTTTCCTCTGAATACTGTGTGGGTGCCTCAGTTTCCCCTATGCATTTCTTAAGTCTCCAGTGTGCATAAATGGCCGACACTCTGTATCCTGGCAACAAATGGCTGGGACCCTTCCCCCCTGCAAGGGAATAGCTAAAGGTGAACAAAGAGATCAGGTGACCTCCTGGCCCAGGAAAGAGACAAAGGCCAGAAAGGAGGGGCTGGAGGGGTTTTCAGTTTGGAGCTGGCTGGGGACGGGGAGTGAGTGCAGACAGGGTTGTCTGGCTCGCTGGGCCCCAGACCCGGCTGAGGGGTCCTGTTCTCTGTACCTACAAGCTCTGTTTTAGACTGTGTTCCTGTCATCTAATAAATCTCTGTTTTACTGGCTAGCTCAGAGTCACGTCTGACTGCAGAGTGGGGGTGCGTGCGGGACCCTCTGGCTTCCCCAGGACCCCACCTGGGCGGACTCGCTGTCGGAAGCACATGGAGGGGCAGAGGATGCTGAATGCTCCAAGGTCAGACCCAGGAAGGTGAAGCCGTGGGAGCTTCTTGCCCTGAAGACAGTCTGCTCCAAGGGAGAGGAGGCTCCCCAGAGTCCTGACTGGCTTTGTGGGGAGCAGTCCCAGAGCATCGCCCGGGGACTCCGTGACAGTTATGAAAACCAATACCTGAGTAAAAGAAAAAAGGGTTCTCCCAATCCCAAAGGACCAAGCCCCAGACCCAGGTCAATATACAAGTCAGATCTTACCCACAAATCAGGCTGTTGCCAATCCTCTAGAATCTAAAATCTAAAGGTTTATTCATAAAAAGAAAGAAATATAGATGAGAGCTAAAATATAGATGAGAGCTAAATGGAATCAATTACATACAGGAATGGCAAAGTTCTTGGTTCAGGCTTGTAGCAGTGATGGAATAAAGTGCAGGTTCAAATCAAGTCTCTGGAGTACATCCACAGCTTGGATGGGTCATTCAGTCCATTGTTTCAGAGCTTCAATGTAACAAAGTTCCTCCAGAGGCAAGAAGCAGAATTGAAGACAAGATGAAGGAGATGCAGCTGCCTTTTATAGTCTCTTCCAAAAAGACAAGCTACCCAGCACATGGCATGGAAAATCTTTAGAGTTCTGTCCATAGGCATGTCCCTGCATGCCTTCCTGAGTCACAAGGTGTATCTGCCTTCTCTCAATAGGTCAATTGTATAGCTGATGGTCCTTAATGGGCCATCAAGCAGGCTAGGCAATGCTGACGCCAAATTGTCTGGGGTGTCACACAGAAGCATAGCACAAATTTGAAATACAGACAGTATAGAGCCAATACTTATACTGTAACTTTAAATACAAAAATGGTACATACATACAGATAGCATAATCATAACCAGCAAATCATAACCTTTTCACAGACACCTTACGTGACCTCCTTTGTACAAGATTTGGGCTACTATAGGACCTTGGTTGCAACAACGATCTATATGGTCACAGTTTATATTAATAACGTCACACAAGCTAATCCCCATAGCCACCAATAGGCAGTGCCATCCAGCAGTGAGTAGAACAGTGGTTTTCAACTGTCTTTCATTTGTGGACCCCTAAAAATGTTGAATGTAGGTGCAGTCCCCTTTGGAAATCCTGGACAGTCTGTGGATTGTGGTGGTGGATGGGGGGTCGGGGCAGTCAGGAGACAGGGAGCAGGGCGAGTTGGGTAGGGGGTGGGGTCCTGAGGGGCAGTTAGGGTGGGGGTTCTCAGGGGGTGGTGGTCAGGGGACAAGGAGCTGGGGGGTTGATGGGTTGCGGGTTCTGAGGGGGGCAGTCGGGGGCAGGACGTGGGTGGGGGTCGGATGGGGGGGACAGGATGTTTTGGGAAACCCCGAAACAATTTTGCAACCCCAATGTGCAGGGCCGGCTTTAGGAAGTGCGGGGCCCGATTCGAACAGTTTTGACAGGGCCCTGGCAGGGATGACTTAAAAAAAACACGTAAAAAAACACGTGGGGCTTGTATTCACCGGGCGGCGCTCCGAGTCTTCGGAGGCGGGACCTTCACTCGCTTCCGATCTTCGGCGGCACTGAAGGACCCACTGCTGAAGTGCCGCTGAAGACCTGGTAGGGAACCGGTTGTTAAGATTTTGGCAGCTCATCACTGTGAATATCCAAATTATATCCTTCATATTGAGAGCTGTAAACTGTATGTCTTTCTCCAGGGATGGGATTATAGATGCCAGCATAACCATGCAAAACTTCAGCTTGTGGATAAATCTGTAAAGGTTGTGAAGATCGAGGATAGGTCTCCAGCTTCCCTTCTTTTTGGGGATTAGGAAGTAATTAGAGTAAAAAACCTCATATGTTCTATTGCTCCTTGCTGGAGGAAGGACTCCACTTCCTGTATGAGAATCCCCTTGTGAGAATCGTCCCTGAAGACAGATGGAGATGGGTTTTTTTGGAGGAGGTAGGGAAGTAAATTCAATTGTATAGCCAGATTGGAGGCTATCTAACACCCACATGTTCATTGTTATGGCACTCCAGTTGTGGAAACAGTGCTAAACTATCACTGAATAGTTTGTTGAGATTGAGCAGCGGTGGTATCATTAGTGGTTTGCAATTCTCAAACTTGTCAAAAATATTTTTTCACCAGCGGATGGGATTGAGCTGGTATTGTAGATGCAAGTGGTGAAGGGAAATGAGACTTCTGTACTCTCTGCCTCTTACAAGGAGGGTCATAAGACCGCTGGTGATAAAACTGTTGAGATTCTGATCTAAGTCTGTAAGGCTGTCTGTGATATTTCCTTTTCGAGGCAGGCGTATATATTCCCAGGGAGCAGAGGCTGGCTCTAGAATCCTTTAAAGTGTGCAAGGACTCATCCATCTTTTCACTGAAAAGGTGAGCTTCATCGAAGTGCAGGTCTTCTATGGTGTTCTGGACCTCCCTGGGAAATCCCCAGGTGTGCAACCATAATTCCTGGTGCATTAGAATAGCCATTGCCATCAACCTAGATGATGTGTCTGCTGCATCTGTTAGGGAACCCAGAGGGACGGGGGCTCTGTGAGGAGCCCACCCTCCTTGGTAAATAGGTAGTGGAAGGAGGTCCATGCCCCTGGGGACTGGATGCCTTCCAGGGAAAGGAGGCACTTAAGTCCGCTTGTAAGAGGTTTGAAGTAAAGGCAGCATTATGGGAAGCTGCCAGTAATCTTTCAAGTTTGGTGCTATTCCAGCAAAGGCTACTGGAAGATTATAAATTAGAGTTGGGGTGGTTAAAAATGATTTGGCACCATAGGGTTTGGAGTCAAAAGCAGAGTTAACAGACCACCTTAAGAGACAGGAGTTGGGACTTGGTCTTAGGGGAGCGGAGGAAAAAAAAGGTTTCAAAGTGAAAAACGGCAGGGTTTGCAGGAGTGGGTAACAACCCCCACTCTTCTCCCTGAGCCAGGATAAAAAGCTGGGGGTAAGGGTTCCCAACTGTTTAGACTTAGGGAGCCCTACCATTTTCTCACTTTTTTCTTTTTTTTCTTCTCTTCCTCCTCCTCCTCAGTTTGCTTAATTTGATGCTGTTAGCCTGTACTTTAAAATAACTTCACAGGGTTGCTTTCCACCCCATCTCCCTCTCTCACACTTATGGTTTTTCTGAAGTTTTAATGGAGAGTACTTTAGATATTTATGTGAAATGTTTGGGGGGTTTTTTGCAAAAAGCATGATGGAAGCAGAGATGAAAGTAGGAATAGGGACTTACCGGTACAGGGCTGGGTTGGGGCCGGCTCTGGCCCCCAGAAGGGGCGGGGCCTCGGGTGGAAGGGGCGGGGATGGGGGGGGGTCAGAGCCAGCCCTGGCCCGCCCTGTACCGGTAAGTGCCCTCCCCCTCCCCCGCCGGGGTAGCAGCGGCAGCCGGGGGCTCCGGCTGCTATTTAAAGGGCCCAGGGCTCGGCCCCCACTACTGCCCCGGGCCCTTTAAACCGCTGCCAGAGCCCCCAGCTGCCGCTGCTACCCCAGGGCAGCGGCAGCCAGGGGCTCCGGGGGCTATTTAAAGAGCCCGGGGCTCCCCTGCCTCTACCGCCCCGGGCCCTTTAAATAGCCCCTGGAGCCCCGCCACTACTCTGGGGCTCTGGGGACTATTTAAAGGGCCCAGGACCCCCCTGCTTCTACCGCCCTGGCCCATTAAATAGCCCCCGGAGCCCTGGTGTAGCGGCGGCGGGGCTCCGATGGCTATTTAAAGGGCCCAGGGCAGTAGAGGCAGCGGGAGCCCCGGCCCTTTAAATAGTCCCCAGACTATTTAAAGGGCCTTGGGAAGCTGGGCCGCCCCGGTACGGCACACCGGCTCTTGCCAGTACACCGTACCGGGGCGTACCAGTTTACTTTCACCTCTGGATGGAAGTCTGCTGGATTCTGTTGACATTTTTAAAGTAAAGATGCATGGGCGACCATGGAGATAAAAGTTTTTTACTGACTTTTTGAACAATCGTGAGGTAAAGACAGCAAAGGGTAAAAGGCAGGGAGGGAAGTAAACGGTTGGGAGTAAAGAAAACTTAGTTTGATAGCATCCCGTCTGGCAAGAAATCACTTATCAATGGTTGTGAAACCCTCATTTTTGTATTGTTTTATCTTTATGGCTCCCACTTTTCTATTGTTAATCTGTCTGGTTCTCTAATTTTCTGTCTGCTGTATAATTAATTTTGCTAGGTGTAAGTTAATTAGGGTAGTGGGATATAATTGGTTAGAGAATTATGTTACAATACGTTAGGATTGGTTAGTTAAATTTCAGCAAAATGATTGGTTAAGGTATAGCTGAGAATATTACTATATAAACTGGGGTCAAACAGGAAGGGGAGGGAAGGGAAATTGGAATCATGTTTGCTAAGTGGGGGGACGGGAATAGGGAACTGGGAATGGGGAACAGGGACACAGGCCAGGCTCTGAGGTGTCAAAGCTGGGAACAGAACACTGGGGAACAGACTCTATTGGCCTATAGAGATAAGCCCGACTGGTGTAAAGGGCTTTGGAATATGCTTGCTTGGAAACTAACCCCAATAAACATCGCATTGTCTGCACTTTGGACTTCTGATCTTTTGCTGCTTGCTGTCTGTGTGACAAGAACCAGGGAAGTGGGAGGGTAAAGGGAAAGCCCTCTAACAGCATCAACTTCTGATTGAAGTGCAGTTCTGGCCCCCAGCTTACCTTCATCAATAAGAGCCTAGCAATGAGCGCTGTTCTGTTCTGATTGTCTACCAAATCTGAGAATTGTGAGTAGTTGAGATAGTTGTTCTTAGCCAACAGCCCTCAATAGTTCCTATACAAAACTAAAGGCTACTAGATGTGAATACTTTTCTTCTAGATGTTCAGCCTCCTTGTCAGAAGGCGTAGATTTAATGTTTTGTGTCTAGCTCTGTCCATGGCTGCCTGGACCATCAGAATTCAGAGCTGGCTGGGTAAAATGAAATTCTGCTCCCTGGGCTGGGACAAAATATCATTTCCTTGCCCTCTTGAAGGTAGGGGCACATGCGGCTGGCATATGTAAAACTGTTCTAGCAGGTTCTAGACTACTTTCGTTGACGGGAAATGCTATTTGACTGGATTTAGTGGTTGGCTAAATATCTTGGAGCTGGTGCTGGGTATGCTGGGCCTCCTCCAGGGAGATCTGGAGTGCTTCTGCCACCCTGCGTAATAACTCCTGAAATGGTTTAGGGGCATCCGGTAGGGATGGAGATGCTGGAGTGACTGCTTTATCAGGAGACAAAGAAATTCACCAGTATCAGAGGAACAAGTTCAAAGTCCTCATCTTCAGCAAGGTCAGGAGGAAGTTCCCTCAGAGGGGAATGGGGATGCATTCCCTGGCAGAACACATGGATTCTGTATATCTGGCATATGGGCCCCATGTTCCCCAGTATGGCCATTATGCCAGATCTGGAGGGGGTTGTTGAGGTCCCCAAGGCATGAGGTTCCTGCAGTCCCAAGGTGAGTGCCGGGGAGGAGGCTTTAGATCTCATTGGGCTAACAGTTCTCAGCAGAGGAGATGGTGGGTGTTCTGATGGCTTGGATTCTCCCCAGGAGGAGAAGAAAGGATCCAAGTCCACTGGCGGTGCTGATGCTGGAAAGGCATAGCTGGAAGATGGGGTAGATTTCTGTCCAAGGTAGCATCCCTTTGTGGAGTCATTCCCCCTCAATAGGGAAGATCCTGATGATGGGGGAAGAGCAAAGACATCCTCCGGTGTGGTATAAGTCTGTGACCACCCTGGAGTGCAAGGGGTTGATGGAGTGAGACTTCATGTTTCTACTGTCAGTGGCAGCCACTCTGATTGTACTGGAACTGACGGATCCCAAGATTTCAACTTTGATGGGACTGGTGGAAGGGTGCTGCTGTAATGGGGTTTGGTACTGAAGGAGCCCTCACTTTATGGGCTTTAGAATCCTGTCTCTGGGACTTCATACTCCTTAGAGGCTGACTGAATATGTTTGCTTGACTTATGTGGCGGTGTGCAGACAATTTCTTAGCCAACTTAAAAGGGGACCTACTCTTGTTTGTATGAGTGTTCTCTGCCTTCCTGACAAGACCCTGATGGGGAGGTCTGTGCGTATAAGCTCCACTGTAGCAGAGTCAGACCTCGTAACGGGAAGTGCCGTCAGTATAGGAACAGGTGGTAGTGGACAGTATAAAGCTTCTTAGTATGTCTGGATCTCCTTCAGCAAGGCTGGGTTATGCATTTTGAATCTTCCATCCTGAAGTTTGCTACCTTGCTTCTGAGTTGGAGAAAATGAAAGATAAAATGTGCTCTGATTAGATCATAAAGACATTATTAGTTTCCAAGAAGAAATTTACAGATAATGTGTATATATAAGGATATGGATCCTCTTCAGAAACGGCTGTCAGAACCAAGTGGTGAGAAAATACTATATTATTTTGGGGATCAAAAATCCACGGCTATAATCTCATAGCCCTTATCAGAGAGAGACATTTCTTTCTTTTTTGAATTTGGTGAATAGGCTGTTTGCCTTCTTCCAGAGTTTTCTACTTTTTTGATGCTGCTGTGATTGTTGTGATGATGTTGCACTTTCTAAGCTTGTCTTTGTCCTGTGAGTCTGAAAATGTTGAGGCTCTCGTTATCTCCCTGACTTCTAGCTATTTTAAGCAGTTTGATGCTCACTGCTTTGGCCCCATCCCTTCAGACTCTTTGTTGATCATTTCCCTGGAGGAGGCTGGAGATGTGAGTCCTGCATCATACAGTGCTTTGGGGTGCACCAGACTAGAGCAGTTCCTAGGTCCTGTGGCATGATGGGGTGTACTCCCTACTTCTTCCTGATTGTGTGTAGCATTCTCAGGTGGAACATTGCCCACAAGAAATTCTTTGTACAGGTAACCATTTATCCCTCCCTGCTATAAGATGAGTTTGCCTGGAGGATTTCCTTGATAGTTGGATCTGACATATTAAGCCCTTGATTTTGGTAAATCACTTCTGGGACAGAGACTTGTCCAACAGAGGTGCCCCTTAGAACAGTCAAGGGGATAAGTCACTGAGTAGGGGCAAGGTGGCTTTTTTGAGTGTCATTTATCACAAACTCATGTTTCATTAGAACTCTCATGATGGCTTCTTGGTAGTGCTTTAAAGAACAAGTGATCCAGGAATGGATTGAATCTGTTTCAGGGTTACCAGAATTTTCTTTAATGCCCTTGGTGCTGCCAAGACGACAAATGAGTGTGTTTTGGAGTGGGAGGGAGTCACAGTGTGCCAGAGCCTGAATCTTCCTGGTCTCTGAAAATGGTCCAAGGGTTCATCTCTTTCCCCTCCCCACATTAGAAGTCAGAGCACAGGTTGCTCCTGGTGTACTGTGCTGCCCTCATCCCTTGGTGAGGGGGCGCTGGGCCCAGACAAACTGGCCTTTGGAGGCAAAATGGGCAAAGTCTAGCCTTGGAGGCAAAATCTGTGCTCTATTTTCTCTGCTTGTTTATACACTCTAAAGGAAGCAGAGTTAACAGTCAGCAGATTGGAGTTCAGTGGCCCCATTGTATCAGTTTTACATGACTACACCTGCATTTTAACACACGACATGGGTCACTAATGTGCTCTAATGGCAGTCACAAAATCCTTGCATGAGGACTACTGAAGGGTTGCTCAGGGCCTGCCAAGATGCTGCGCTAGTGTGGGCCTTTTTTATTACTACCAGATGTGTGGTCCACACAGATCCATTAACCTACTGTAACAGAATAAGACTTAGCACTATCCAAATTGTTTTTAAGGGGCTGATTATGCTCCAGTTCCCTTGGAGCACTATTTTAGTCTGGGACTTTTGGGGGCTGTAAAGGGAGTGAAATAGGAGACAACTAGCACTGCAAGCATATTACTGAGGGCTCTCCTGTTACTTTAGGTTGGAGGTGAGTGCTATCATGGAAAAGCTGCAAGAGCCTTAAAGGAGCGATCCAATGCATAGTTACAGCGGTGAGACCAGAGAGCTAAATAAATAGTTACTATATAATAACACAAAGGCATTTATTGATCAAGTTTTTAGAAATGCATGTCACTGTTTCAGCATCTCCATTCAGTGAATGGGACTCTTGTCTCTCTCAGTGGGTGTCGAGGGGGGCAGCTGTATTAATGACACACCATTGTATTTACCAGCATGACTCCCACTTCGATGCATGCTACAATTTGATTGCATGCTCTTCCCTGGGGCTGTGTCTACACTAAGCTTTTTTTTTTGTTTGTTAATTAAAATTTCTGTCTGCTGTAGCTCCATTGCTGGTGGCAAGGCTCCAAGCTTTAGGGTAATACACCTCTACCCCGATATAACGCTGTCCTCGGGAGCCAAAAAATCTTGCTGCGTTATAGGTGAAACCGCGTTATATCGAACTTGCTTTGATCCGCCGGAGTACGCAGTCCCCCCCTCCCCCGGAGCACTGCTTTACCGCGTTATATCCGAATTCGTGTTATATCGGGTGGCGTTATATCGGGGTAGAGGTGTATTTTCACAATTGCCTGAGCATCTTAGAAACCTAGGACCTATTTTTAAAAGTAACCTGGGCACTTAGGAGGATTTCATTGAGACTTCGGCTCTTAAGTCATTTTTGAAAACAGGATTTGAAAATTTTACCCCTTGTATAGAGTGGCCATAGCTATTTTAACCTGAGTGCATCGAGCAAGTGTGAATGATAGGGTTGTTATAACACTGTTTATTTGTCTATACTGTTTCTACTACTGAGGGAGAAGTGCTAGTGGTGGCTACAATTGGAAATGTTCTGTCATTTTAAAAAAAATGGTTAGGATCAAAAACCTTTTTTGGTTCAGTTATACCCTTTATTTTATTACAACAGCTTTAAGGTAATTTGATTTGAAATGCTTCCTAAAGGAAAATTTGATCCTGGCAGTCCGTGACCCTGATCCTGCAGACACTTCTCTACATACTTAACCTAACTGATATAAATAGTTCAACTGAAGTAACGTTTACATGTGAGCAGGCCCATTAAGTACATGGGTAAGTGTTTACAGGATCTGGGTGCATTAGATTTTATCACCAAGTAGGGCTCCTACTGAGAAGTACAATGATGTCATAAAATAGCAACCCCAAATTACAACAACTTCAAAACACTCTCATTCCCAAATACTTTCTAATTGGAAATCCACTCCTCTCAATCCTAGTTTATAAAATTTAAGATACATGTGGTTTAGTTTTCTGGGTGTTTAGAACCCTTTTGAAGACCCAGTCAGCTGAGTGTACTTAGAATCTCTGAAAATCCAGTTAATTGGAATTGATTTACTCTTCTTTGAAACAATGTAGTGATTATACTTGATTACACTACACTGGAGTTAACCTTTTAACAGCAATTACAGCATTAGCATACACTACACAGTACAGATGCGGAGATGTTAGAGATATACATGCAAGCAAAAGAAGCCCCTTGTGCGGTTATCTGCCTTTGTACTAGTATTATGTATATTACAGTAGTGCTTAGTGTTTATATTCTAAATAGGGAAGAAAGACAAAGGAAGTATCATTGGATTTTATAGATTGGGGAACTGAGGTACAAAGAGATTTAGAGTTCGTCTACACAGCCTATGGCAGCAAGCCTGTGTGCCTGGGGTGACAAACTCGAGCTTGGGCTTCTGTGCTAAAAATAGTTGTGCAGACGTTGTGGCTCAGGCTGAAGCTCGGGCTTTCAAACCCAAATCTGTCGACCCAGGCTCTGCGACTTGCTGCCGTGGGCTGTGTGGATACACCCAAGTGACTTTCCCAACGTCACACAGGAAACTTCAGCATAGCTGGGAACTGCACTCTGATCTCCTGAGCCCCAGCCTTAACCACACAATAGGGTGGCCAGCTGCCCGGTTTTCATCCAGAAAGTCTGGTTGAAAAGGGGAACTGACAGTGTCCGGTCAGATTTACTGACCAGACACCCAAAGTCTGGTTACTGCAGGTGGGGAAGGCGGGGAGGTGCCAGCGCCTACTCAGACGGGGCCGCCTCCTACCTGCGTCGGACAGCTGCAGCTCCCAGCCCCGGCTCCGCAGGCAAGTCCCTCCTGACCTGGGGGAGGGGGGGGGGGGGAGGGGAAAAGCAGTGAGCGATGGTGGGTAGGGGGGAAGAGGAGTGGACAGGGACAGGGCCTCATGGGCAGAGGTGGGGCCTCAGGGGAAGAGGCGGGGCAGGGGAGGTTCCAGCACTCCTGCTGGAGTGTCTGGTTTTTAATTACCATCAAGTTGGCAATCCTACCACATGACCATCCTTTGTCAGATTTTGTAAATTCAGATTTACATAGAGAGAGATATCTATATATTAAAAAATGTAACTCAGCAATGATAAACTGAATATATACAGGGGTCATTTACACTGTCATGTTAGTTTTCTAATACCATTTTATAAGGCATCCCATTAGGAAAAGTCCATGTAAATGGAATGAATTTATTGTTGGGATTAGTTGCAGTCTGCCGTAACAGCAGGAACCTTTAGCTCAATATCTAAATCAATCTGCCTCGTTTGTGAAGCAGGGAATTCCCTGGTTAGCTGACTGTTCACATTATTTTTGAATAGTATAACGCACCTTTCTAAAGAACAAATTCCTAAGAGGTTAATAAAATATAAATCCTGGCTTCACATACATGGAAGGCTGTGCAACGCAGCAAAAACGATGCAACTGGGACCCCACACCTGATTTGGCATAACACAGACGTTTCTGGTAGAGATGGGCAGAAAGCGGAATCTCCTATCCATCCAATATTTTGCTGCCAAATTTTGAACAAGTTGAAATAAAATTTAAGAAGTTTACCCAAGCTGGCCCTGGATTTTGCTCCATAAAACCAAATTCAGCTGCAATTTTGCACATCTCTAGTTTTCATACTCATATTACTGTCAGAGTCTGAAATTAGGTTTAGTGTGTGGGTGCTCGGTGGTGTTGGTGGCCTGTGATACACAGGAGGGTCAGGTGATCTGGTGGTGCCTCCTGGACTTAGAGTCCACGACTATATATACTATCTATGCAACTACAATTATTAATGAAATCACAACAGCAGAATGGCCACACTAACTTTTGCCCTTAAAGGTTTAATTCCCTTGACAATAATTCAGACATAACACTATAATATGTGAGTGCAGTGGCACCTTAAAGACTAACAGATTTATTTGGTCATAAGATTTCGTGGGTAAAAAACCCACTTCTTCAGATGCATGGAGTGAAAATTACAGATACAGGCATAAATATACTGGCACATGAAAAGAAGGGAGTTACCTTACAAGTGGAGAACCAGTGTCCTCTGATGGTGTTGCTAAAGTAGATATGGGGACAGAGTAGGCCACGGGGTTTGTTACAGGGATTGGTTCCTGGGTTAGTGTTTCTGTGGTGTGGTGTGTAGTTACTGGTGAGTATTTGCTTCAGGTTGGGGGGCTGTCTGTAAGCGAGGACTGGCCTGCATCCTAAGGTCAGTGAGAGTGAGGGATCGTTTTCCAGGATAGGTTGTAGATCATTGATAATGCGCTGGAGAGGTTTTAGCTGGGGGCTGTACGTGATGGCCAGTGGTGTTCTGTTATTTTCCTTGTTGGGCCTGTCCTGTAGTAGGTGACTTTTGGGTACCCGTCTTGCTCTGTCAATCTGTTTCCTCACTCCCTAAGGTGGGTATTGTATTTTTAAAAATGCTTGATAGAGATCTTGTCTCTGTCTGAGGAATTGGAGCAAATGCGGTTGTATCTTAGGGCTTGGCTGTAGACAATGGATCATGTGATATGTCCTGGATGGAAGCTGGAGACATGTACGGAAGAATAGCGGTCAGTAGGTTTCCGGTATAGGATGGTGTTTATTTGACCATCACTTATTTGCACTGTAGTGTCCAGGAAGTGGATCTGTGTGGACTGGTCCAGGCTGAGGTTGATGGTGAGGTGGAAATTCTTGAAATCCAGGTGGAATTCTTCAAGGGCCTCCTTCCCGTGGGTCCATATGATGAAGATGTCATCAATGTAGTGCAAGTAGAGGAGGGGCGCTAGGGGACGAGAGCTGAGGAAGTGTTGTTCTAAGTCAGCCATAAAAATGTTGGCATACTGTGGGGCCATGTGGGTATCCATAGCAGTGCCGCTGACTTGAAGGTATAAGTTGTCCCCAAATCTGAAATGGTTGTGGGTGAGGACAAAGTCACAAAGCTCAACCAGCAGGTGTGCCGTGGCCTCATCAGGGATACTGTTCCTGACAGCTTGTAGTCCATCCTCTACACACCACACCACAGAAACACTAACCCAGGAACCAATCCCTGTAACAAACCCTGTTGCCTACTCTGTCCCCATATCTACTCTTGTGACACCATCAGAGGACCCAATCACATCAGCCACACCATCAGGGGCTCATTCACCTGCACATATACTAATGTGATATATGCCATCATGTGCCAGCAATGTCCCTCTGCCATGTACATTGGCCAAACCAGACAGTCTCTACATAAAAGAATAAATGGACACAAATCAAACATCAGGAATGGTAACATACAGAAGCCAGTAGGAGAACACTTCTGTGATGGGTTGGGTCACAGAAACCCCCTTGGGAACTGCCAGCTGATGTGCTGAGACTACCTCTGAGACCATTTTCCCTGCCAGCTTGGGACTTCAAAATACTGCCTGGTTGAGCCAGACACGCTAGCCTGCTACAAACACAGCCCCAGGTCTGAACCATGTCCGCCAAAGCTGCAGACTTAACTAAAAATGGCTTAGAAAGTGCTCCTGTCCCCAACACCCAGATACCCAGTTCCCCAAATAAATCCATTTTACTCTGTATAAAGTTTGTACAGGGTAAACTCATAAATTGTTCGCCCTCTATAACACTGATAGAGAGTTATGCACAGCTGTTTGCTCCCCCAGGTATTAATACTTGCTCTGGGATAATTAATAAGTAAAAAGTGATTTTATTAAATATAAAAAGTAGGATTTAAGTGGTTCCAAGTAATAACAGACAGAACAAAGTAAATTACCAAGCAAAATAAAACAAAAACATGCAAGTCTAAGCCTAATACAGTAGGAAACTAAATGCAGGTAAATCTCACTCTCAGAGATCTTCCAGTAAGCTTTATTCACAGACTAGACTCCTTTCTAGCCTGGGCCCAATCCTTTCCCCTGGTACAGTCCTTGTTCCAGCTCAGGTGGTAGCTAGGGGATTTCTCATGACTGCAGCCCGCTTTGTTCTGGTCCACGGATTGGCCCTTATATAGCTTTGGCACAAGGCGGGAATCTTTTGCCTCTCTGGGTCCCCACCGCTCCTTCTAAATGGAAAAGCCCCAGGTTTAAGATGGATTCCAGTACCAGGTGACATGGTCACATGTCCTGTGAGACCCCAAGCCTTCATTCTTCCCAGTCTGACCCACAGGAAGGCTTGCAAGTAAACAGAGCCATCTATAGTCAATTGTCCTAGTTGATGGGACCCATCAAGATTCCAAACCACCATTAATGGCCCACACTTTGCATAATTACAATAGGACCTCAGAGTTATATTTCATATTTCTAGTTTCAGATACAAGAATGATACATTCACACAAACAGGATGAACACACTCAGTAGATTATAAGCTTTGTAATGATACCTTACAAGAGACCTTTTTCATGAAGGTGACAAATCTGAGGAACTGTCACAGATCGAAGTGTCACTAGAGGAGGTTTTGGAATTAATTGATAAACTTAACATTAACAAGTCACCGGGACCAGATGGCGTTCACCCAAGAGTTCTGAAAGAACTCAAATGTGAAATTGCAGAACTATTAACTAGGATTTGTAACCTGTCCTTTAAATCGGCTTCTGTACCCAATGACTAGAAGATAGCAAATGTAACGCCAATATTTAAAAAGGGCTCTAGAGGTGATCCCAGCAATTACAGACCAGTAAGTCTAACGTTGGTTCCGGGCAAATTAATCGAAACAATAGTAAAGAATAAAATTGTCAGGCACATAGAAGAACATAAATCGTTGGCCAAAAGTCAACATGGTTTCTGTAAAGGGAAATCGTGTCTTACTAATCTATTAGAGTTCTTTGAAGGGGTCAACAAACATGTGGACAAGGGGGATCCAGTGGACATAGTGTACTTAGATTTCCAGAAAGCCTTTGACAAGGTCCCTCACCAAAGGCTCTTATGTAAATTAAGTTGTCATGGGATAAAAGGGAAGGTCCTTTCATGGATTGAGAACTGGTTAAAAGACAGGGAACAAAGGGTAGGAATTAATGGTAAATTCTCAGAATGGAGAGGGGTAACTAGTGGTGTTCCCCAAGGGTCATTCCTAGGACCAATCCTATTCAACTTATTCATAAATGATCTGGAGAAAGGGGTAAAAAGTGAGGTGGCAAAGTTTGCAGATGATACTAAACTACTCAAGATAGTTAAGACCAAAGCAGACTGTGAAGAACTTCAAAAATCTCACAAAACTAAGTGATTGGGCAATAAAATGGCAAATGAAATTTAATGTGGATAAATGTAAAGTAATGCACATGGGAAAAAATAACCCCAACTATACATACAATATGATGGGGGCTAATTTAGCTACAACAAGTCAGGAAAAAGATCTTGGAGTCATCGTGGATAGTTCTCTGAAGATGTCTACGCAGTGTGCAGAGGCGGTCAAAAAAGCAAACAGGATGTTAGGAATCATTAAAAAGGGGATAGAGAATAAGACGGAGAATATATTATTGCCCTTATATAAATCGATGGTATGCCCACATCTTGAATACTGTGTACAGATGTGGTCTCCTCATCTCAAAAAAGATATACTGGCACTAGAAAAGGTTCAGAGAAGGGCAACTAAAATGATTAGGAGGTTTGGAAAGGGTCCCATATGAGGAGAAATTAAAGAGGATTTTTCAGCTTGGAAAAGAGGAGACTAAGGGGGGATATGATAGAGGTATATAAAATTATGAGTGTTGTGGAGAAAGTAGATAAGGAAAAGTTATTTACTTATTCCCATAATAGAAGAACTAGGGGTCACCAAATGAAATGAATAGACAGCAGGTTTAAAACAAATAAAAGGAAGTTCTTCTTCACAGAGCGCAGTCAACTTGTGGAACTCCTTACCTGAGGAGATTGTGAAGGCTAGGACTATAACAGCGTTTAAAAGAGAACTGGATAAATTCATGGAGGTTAAGTCCACGATGGGTAAGGAATGGTGTCCCTAGACTCTGTTTGTCAGAGGGTGGAGATGGATGGCAGGAGAGAGATCACTTGATCATTACCTGTTAGGTTCACTCCCTCTGGGGCACCTGGCATTGGCAACTGTCGGTAGACAGGATACTGGGCTAGATGGACCTTTGGTCTGACCCAGTACGGCCGTTCTTATATTCTTATGTTCTTAAGCATGTTCCAGTTACATTATATTCACACTAATTAGCATATTTTCATAAAATCTTATGGAGTGCAATGCCACAACTTCAATCTCCCTGAAAAAAACAACAAGGAGTCTGGTGGCACCTTAAAGACTAACAGATTTATTTGGGCATAAGCTTTCATGGGTAAAAACCTCACTTCTTCAGATGCATTTTACCCACGAAAGCTTATGCCCAAATAAATCTGTTTGTCTTTAAGGTGCCACCAGACTCCTTGTTGTTTTTGTAGATACAGACTAACACGGCTACCCCCTGATACAATTTCCCTGGACATTCAATAACAGATTTAAATGCAGCTATCTGTCAACAAAAAAACAGACTTCAAAGAGAAACTGCAGAGCTATAGTTCATTTGCAAACTTAACACCATTAATTTGGGCTTGAATAGGGACTGGGAGTGGCTTGCCCACTACAAAAGCAATTTTCCCTCTCTTGGTATTGGACCACATCCACCCTGACTGAACTGGCCTTGTCAACACTGGTTCTCCACTTGTAAGGTAACTCCCTTCTCTTCATGTGCCAGTATATTTATGCCTGTATCTGTAATTTTCACTCCATGCATCTGAAGAAGTGGTTTTTACCCATGAAAGTTTATGCCAAAATAAATCTGTTAGTCTTTAAGGTGCCACCAGACTCCTCGCTGTTTTTGTGGATACAGACTAACACGGCTACCCCGTCTGATACTTGGCACTATAATATGTGGAAAAATCGAAGGGAATAGGTGAAAATGTAAATAAGTAGATATAAATGCCAGAGAAATACTCAACAGCTCCCTGTTTAAATAAACAAGCGCAGAGCTTCTCAGTTAGTAAAAAGAAGGCAACTTGTTACCTAGAAATTTTTGACTTTAAATGTTTTGGAATCAGTGTAATTTCAATTAACACAAAGGGTTTGCATACACAAAATTAATTGTAAAAGGGTTTTTGCTTTTATATTCACTTAACACTGGCTCACAGTAGACACAAGCAATAAACTACACCTTATCCCTTTGCCACATGAAATGAGATAAAGGCTGGCGAGACAAGACAAGATGACAAACCAAAGGTGAAGCAATGCAGGAAAAAACATCTATGTAAACCAATTAGACAGGATGATCTAAGAATTTGGAGCAAGTCAACAGGAACACAGAGAATTCAGACTAACATAGGGAACCATTTGAAAAAACGGCTATGACTAATGGATGAATGAGGAACACTAATTAAGTGGTTGTGCATTAAAGCCAGACAATTTAATGTCTCCTTCATATTTACACACCCATCATTAATACTTCCCATATTATCCAGCACATGGTCTAAGCAATTAGAAAATGTAGGAGCAGAAACAAAAACTGTTGGGGTGGGAAAACGTGGGCTGTACAATCTAAACAAATTATAATAGAACTTTACTACTTGAACTCTGGAATTTGTATTAAAGAACAGAAACTGAACTAATAAGACAACTAATGCAAAATTTTCTCCTGCATGTCCAAAGTCAGGCACCTAAATATGGAGAACAGCAATGCCAAGTCAGCATGTGGTCTAGCAAAAGGCATCTCCTTATGTCTAAAAGCCACGGCAACAGCTTGGTCTATAGATGCTTGACCCTCTGAGAGAGACTAGAAGGCCTTATTCAATGGGTTTGCAGCAGGGCAAGAGGACATTTTAAAAACTTACTGCAAGCTGTAAAGAAAGTTATGCAGCAAACAATTGTGGTACAGAAACAAGCAGGTCAATACTTTCAGCAGGATCTGGAGTTATATGGGACTGAAGACATCCTGTTCATTTGGGATTTTCTATAAGATACTGTCTTTGACAAATAAGGGAACCAGAATGGTATGGGCCCACTTTGAACAGTCTCTTTTCTCCAGCATGTAAGCAATTAAGTCCCAAATTCTTAATCATTTATAGAAGCTGATACCATATGCCTGTTTTCAATCCTATAGCAATAGTAAATGCTATTTGTACAATTCTTAAAAGAGGCAGTGAACTATAATTTAAACACCCCTTTGTAATAAATTGAATTTATTATGTCTAATGTCTGAATCCTTCTGATAACATGTGTAATTAGTTTTATAGGAGTTTTTAGTAAGTTATAAAAGTTGTTCTATCACTTGTATTTCCTTGGGGCTCTGTCATTAACTGATTGTTATACCTTTGTATTTTTCTTTGGGAACTAAAATGTAGACAACCAAACATGCTTGTACCTAATGAGATGCATCTAACCTGGAGACTCTAAACTCAGTTTTGCTTGGTTTTCCATTTCTAGAAGTTAAGCTCTTGAGGAGGAAAAACATCAGAGTGGATACAACACAGAATACTGTCAAATGGCACCTTGTTACTTTGTTCCCTTTGTATGTTCTGAGCCATATGTTTAGCTTCCTAGCACAATCACGATTTCAGTATCATCAGCATTTCAAAGCAAAACAGGCTATTTACTTCCTCAGACATAGTCAAATAACCTATCCCTTGCTGGGGTCTATGTGCTGTCTGTTAATTTAGAAAGCAGGCACCGTTACTCAATTTTCAGAAACTGGGTTGTCTTACCATGCTGATGGCTCAGATAATCTTGGTGCTGATCTTCAGCACATAGCGTTTGATTAGATCCAGTGGAACTATGACAATTTATACCAGCTGAGGACCTGGCTACATATTTACAGTTGCTAAAGGGAAATGTCAGATTATTATTTTCTACACAGGGAAAAAACCTCTGGGCAAAGATCCGGAACCAATCCTGTAAAATTCTCCACTGGTTTGGCAACATCATGTCTTCTCAGCAGGTCACGTTAACGGAATGCCCATCACTGGAGGGTTTTAAGTACAGGTTGGACAAACACCTGTCCGGCATGTTTACTTCGTCCTGCCTCAACACAGGGGGCTAGATTTGATTATTTCTCGAGGTCCCTTCCAGTCCTATATTTCTTTGATTCTATGATTCTTATACATTTCACAGCAGCTTATACTTAAATGGCCTCATCACCCCTCCTGCTGCTCGATTCCCACAATCCAGAGGTGAAGTCAGGTGGGATCCACAATTCGAGCAGGAGATATATTTTAGACTGTGTGGGGTCAAGGCAGTAGCTGTGAAGTGTGTAAAAAAAAACAACTGCTGGAACTGTGAGGGTGTTGCAAAAACAATGTGGGGGAGGGTTGGGCAAGTAACCCACACCCTCATTTAGCTTTTTATCCTGCAAGCTGGCAGCTGGCAGGCCAAGGTCAGAGCCATAGAAAAGTATTTCACAATAGTTAATATTTATTTTTAAAATTTAATATTATCAACACTATCAAGCGGGGTTACAAATATTTTCCTTTAGCTTCTCTGACATTCATTTTCCCCCCATCTGTACAGTATGAAGAAAAATACTTGCCTATGAAGAAAAATACTTGCCTATGGGTGGAAACACTATATTCTGCAAGTGCATTATTATAAGTTAAAAATTGAAATAGTCACAATGTGGTTAATGGCTCTTCACTTTACAAAGAACATCGGTGTTTGACTACCGAGAGAGAGAGAGAGAGACAGGCAGGCACTTGATGTTAAAGATTGCTAGTGGAATAATCACCTCTATGCTGAAACTACACACTAGCAGAGAATGAGTTATTTATCCTGCTGTGACGTTATTGCTATAATCTGGAACCATAGAGATCATTGTTGCAACCAAGGTTCTGTAGTGGCACCAAAATCTTGTATAAAGGGGGTCAAATGGGGTGTCTTAGACAAGGTTATGGTTTACTGGTTATAATTATGCTGTCTATATGTGTGTATCAATTTTGTAGTTGAAGTTATGAATATTGGCTCTATACTGTCTGTATTTCAAACTTATGCTATGCTGCTGGGTGACATCCCAGACAAGCTGGTGTTAGCTCTGCCTAGCCTGCTTGATGGCCCATTAAGGACCATCAGCTATACAATGGACCCATTGAGAGAAGGCAAATATGCCTTGAGACTCAGCAAAGTATGCAGGGACTGGCCCATGTGACTCCAGGCTCCATTTTGCTGTAATTTTCCACAGTAAGGACAAAGAGGTGTTCCTACACCTGGAAAAGACTATATAAGGAGGATGCCTCATCTCCATTGGGTCTTCAATCCTGCTTCTTACCTCTGGAGGAACTTTGCTACAAGCTGAAGCTTTGAACAAAGGACTGAGGACCCATCCCAGCGGGGGATGTATTCCAGAGACTTGATTTGAACCTGCAGTTTATTCTATCGCTGCTGCAAGCCTGAACCAAGAACTTTGCCATTACTGTATGTAATTGATCCCATTTAACCGATTCTAACTCTCATCTCTATCTTTTTCCTTTTATGAATAAACCTTTAGATTTTAGATTCTAAAGGATTGGCAACAGCGTGATTTGTGGGTAAGATCTGATTTGTATATTGACCTGGGTCTGGGGCTTGGTCCTTTGGGATCAGGAGAACCTTTTTCTTTTACTGGGGTCTTGGTTTTCATAACCATTTGTCCCCATAACGAGTGGCACTGGTGGTGATACTGGGAAGCTGGAGTGTCTAAGGAGATTGCTTGTGAGACTTGCGGTTAGCCAGTGGGGTGAGACCGAAGTCCTCTTAGTCTGGCTGGTTTGGTTTGCCTTAGAGGTGGAAAAACCCCCAGCCTTGGACTGTAACTGCCCTGTTTGAGCAATTTGTCCTGAGTTGGCACTCTCAGTTGGGTTCCGCCAGAACCGCATTGTCACAGTGGCGTAGTCGTGCTTGGATCCACAGAACCAGGTCAATTAAGCTTTGGGTCAGAACCCCACGCTATCCAAATTTGAATTTTGGGATTGAGAGTTTGGTTGGTTAAAGAACAGTTGCAATGGCTGAGCAAAGAGCATATGAGGGCCTTAACAAAAAAGCCCTAAAAGATTTGTGTTCAGAAAAGGGGATAAGCTTTAGAAAGAAAGCTACAAATCAAGAACTGAGAGATCTGTCAATGGCCAGTGATCAGAAGGCAGAAGCAATTGAAATGCAAAAGGCAGCAAGTACACTGCAACTTGAGCATGAACAAAGGCTGGAAGAAATTCGATTGCAGGAACTAGAAGCTGAGGCAAAAGTGCAAAGACTTCAGCTCCAAGTCCAAAAAGCAAGGGAAGAAAAGCAGAAATTGTATCCTCTTGAAAGTCCAGTTTATAACAATGTTGGTATGTTGTATAACTCGGAGCAGTTGTCTGGGTGTAACCAAATGTACCCCAACACTGCCACCTTTTATGTAAATGCTTTTACTGTGTGTTCAGTAGAGGGTGGCTCCATAACTTGTGCCAATGCTCTATATGGGAGTGGTAGTGAAAAATTCACAGGGAATGTAAAAGTCAATGGTAAAAGCTGTTTAGGGCAAATTATGGCTTCTAACATCACTCTTGTTAAAGCAGATCTTGTCAAAGAGGAAGATTATTTACCAAATCAGAGTGTGAATGTTGTAGTCCTCTATGAGTTTACTGTAAGTGTGCCTTTAGCCAGAATCCACCTTGAATGGAATGGTGCTAAGCATGAGGTTATAGCTGGCGTAAGGAAGTTATTGCCTAAAGATCTTTTGATTGGGGAAAATGTTAAAGCTTTGTTCAGTCCAGGTAGTCAGTCACAGGACAGGAATGATCTTAAACCTCTGTCTATTGTGGGCAATGATTTGCCTGGGGAGGGTTGCTCCAAAGGTTTGTCTGAGAAGAGCTATTTGTCTGTAAATGAAGTTTCTGAATGTCGGTCTAGTGTCTCAGAAGTGAATCTGGAGTTAAATCAAGAGCAGCAAAATCTTATTGGGCAGGAAAATGTTTCTCTGGAGCAGATTAAAGTGGATGGTCAGGTGGAAGCCCTAACTGAGGAAGGAAAGGGTGGATTTTTGATGGGTGATGCATTGGTGGCTAGTACAGCTTGTAAAAGTGAACCTGAAAAGGGTAACTGTGATTTGCTGGCCGTGGCTCAGTGTAGTAAGAAGAGCAGTTTATCTGTTGGGAGTGGCAAGGTGCCTGGTAAGGAAGCTGCCCCACTCTCCCAGTCTTTGTCTGTAATCAGCCCTGTGTGCTGGGACAAAGGAGAGGAAGGCAGGAAAAGTTTGGAGGAGCCAAGGCAGCCTTGTGAGCTGATGGCTTTGTCTAGTCAGCAGTTTGGGAAGGCAGGGATAGTGGAAGATGAATGTCCCTATACCTTACCTGTTTCCTGTGTGGAGAATACTGATAGTGAAGGAAATGTGCCTGTATCTGTCAGGGGTATTGACTTGCCTATGGAGGAAGCTACCTCAGTCTCCAAGCAGTTGTCTGTGAACAGCCCTGTGTGCTGGGACAAGGGAAATGAAATCCCGAGCTGTGTGTCTGGTAAAAAAGGTGTCTCCAGCTCTTCTTTGTCTGTGGAGCAGACAGAAGGTGCCTTTCAGCCTGTGATGGTTGAGAATAGTGCAGTTGTCTCAGAGTTGGTTCTATTCAACTAAAGCCCAGGAAGGGAATGGTCCTAAGTCCGTATCTGCTGGGGAGAATGGCACTGTAACTAAGTTGCATCCAGTTAGTGTCTTAGCAAAATCCCAGAGACCAGACAATTCTGGTGCTTATATTTTGCCTATTGCTAGTGTGTGGTTGGTAAAGGATGTAGCAACTCTGTCTGATCAGGGTAATATCCTAGCCAGGGCACAAGGAGAGCATGAAGGTGATTCGGTTGTGTTACCTACTGATGGTGTGGAAACTTGTAGCAAGAAGGAAAAGATTCCTGAACTTGTGTGTGGCAAAGGGAAGGGAAATGTTTCTAACCTTTTATCTAGGAAGTCTATGGGTTTGCCTGAAAGGGGATTGTGTAGAAATCTGCCTGATGGGCCAAAGGTGATCCTGGATGTAAGTAAGACCCAGAAAAAGTCTGTTGTTGCTCAGGGAAGTGTTCCTTTAGAGCAAGCCCTAGGTGAAGAGGGTAAGGGCAAAATTTCTGTGAGGGGTGATTTGCTGCTTAGGCCTGGTCCCCACTAAGCCCCCACTTCGGACTAAGGTACGCAAATTCAGCTACGTTAATAACGTAGCTGAATTCGAAGTACCTTAGTCCGAACTTACCGTGGGTCCAGACGCGGCAGGCAGGCTCCCCCGTCGATGCCGCGTACTCCTCTCGCCGAGCTGGAGTACTAGTGTCGACGGCGAGCACTTCCGGGATCGATCCCAGAACATCGAGTGCCTGCCGCCGGACCCTCCGGTAAGTGTAGACGTACCCTTAGAAAAGCTCCTGGGGAAAGGAATCCTCATGGTAATCTGTGCAAGCAGTTCCCTGCAACTGAAGGGTGTGAGAGTGATTTAATCAAGGAAGTTTCAGTTCCTAACAGCCAGAAATTTTCTGTTGTGAATGGATCCACTGACTTTCCTTTTGAAAGATCCAGTGTGGGTAGCTTTGAGAAGGTCTCAGATGGAGTAAGAGCTGTTAAGAAAGTTAAGCAGCCCTATAACCAAGTGGCTGTGTGTGGCCAGCTTGTTGGGAAGACAATGGTGTTGGGACAGGACTGTCTCCATGCTAATTCTTTAAGTGAGCAGTCTGTGCCTCAGGGTCTGAGGACAGATTTGGTTATTGGTGTTTCAAAGCAGAACAGTCTTATGGCCGAATGCTTGAGGATGCAGGGGAGAGCAAGCAAACTCTCACCCTCAGACTCTTTGGATTTGTGTGGTATCTCTTTAAGACAGAGTCCAGCCTTGGAAATGATAGCAGTTAAGGATATGAAAACTGGTGGACTGGCTCCTGTCTGTGGTAATGCAAATTAATTGTCTGGCTGGGAGAGGAAGGACTTGCTAATAGCTGTTAGCACAGAGAGCCCACCCCATCAGCCAGTGAATTCTGTTAAGCAAGAGAAATCAGGGTTTGATCCTGCAGGACAAGGAGGAAAGAGAAAACTGAATTTTGCAAAGGGAAGCAACAGGTTAACCCTAAAATGCCCAAACTCCAATGGTATTGAGCCAAAGGTGTGGCATGACAACCATGATTGTAGATGGACACTTGCAATGGATTTGTTGTTAATGCTAATGGTGATTTTGTAACTAATGTGTTGCTATTACCAAGAACTGTAAGAATGTACAATGTTCCTAATCTTTTGGAAAATCCCTTGAACATGTTAAAAGGAATACATGAGAACACACTTTATGTTAAAAGGCCTTGTTATACTGATGTTTCACAGTTGATGTCTGTAAACAGTATTGGAACTTTTCACAGGAGAAAAGACATTCCAGACCTAATGTGCTGTATGAAAAGGGAAACTGAGGCACACTACCATATTGCTTTCACGGCTAAATGCCAAGATTCCTGTACTATGAACATCATTAATATCTACATTGATTTAATGTTAATTGGGTTCCAAACATTTGCCAGAACTTGTATGGATAAAGTAGCTGTTTTCTTTAGCTCTTGGCAAGATCACATGAGACATACAGGAACCATGCTGCAAGAGCAGATCCAATCCACTATTGTTCTAACCAAGTTTTACCTTGAGTTTGTAAAGAGGTTCAATCATGTTGTTGAACATAATTTTGATAAACCATTTCTGTTATACTCTGATATGGCTTCTAACCCCAATACTAGCTGTAGTGAGACAAACCCAAGGATGGGGAGCTCTTGGGATGCAGTCAGCGATGTTTGTGTCATCCCTTCCTGCATCAATTTTGCGTTGGGGGTGTGACGTTATTGCTATAATCTGGAACCATAGAGATCATTGTTGCAACCAAGGTTCTGTAGTGGCACCAAAATCTTGTATAAAGGGGGTCAAATGGGGTGTCTTAGACAAGGTTATGGTTTACTGGTTATAATTATGCTGTCTATATGTGTGTATCAATTTTGTAGTTGAAGTTATGAATATTGGCTCTATACTGTCTGTATTTCAAACTTATGCTATGCTGCTGGGTGACATCCCAGACAAGCTGGTGTTAGCTCTGCCTAGCCTGCTTGATGGCCCATTAAGGACCATCAGCTATACAATGGACCCATTGAGAGAAGGCAAATATGCCTTGAGACTCAGCAAAGTATGCAGGGACTGGCCCATGTGACTCCAGGCTCCATTTTGCTGTAATTTTCCACAGTAAGGACAAAGAGGTGTTCCTACACCTGGAAAAGACTATATAAGGAGGATGCCTCATCTCCATTGGGTCTTCAATCCTGCTTCTTACCTCTGGAGGAACTTTGCTACAAGCTGAAGCTTTGAACAAAGGACTGAGGACCCATCCCAGCGGGGGATGTATTCCAGAGACTTGATTTGAACCTGCAGTTTATTCTATCGCTGCTGCAAGCCTGAACCAAGAACTTTGCCATTACTGTATGTAATTGATCCCATTTAACCGATTCTAACTCTCATCTCTATCTTTTTCCTTTTATGAATAAACCTTTAGATTTTAGATTCTAAAGGATTGGCAACAGCGTGATTTGTGGGTAAGATCTGATTTGTATATTGACCTGGGTCTGGGGCTTGGTCCTTTGGGATCAGGAGAACCTTTTTCTTTTACTGGGGTCTTGGTTTTCATAACCATTTGTCCCCATAACGAGTGGCACTGGTGGTGATACTGGGAAACTGGAGTGTCTAAGGAGATTGCTTGTGAGACTTGCGGTTAGCCAGTGGGGTGAGACCGAAGTCCTCTTAGTCTAGCTGGTTTGGTTTGCCTTAGAGGTGGAAAAACCCCCAGCCTTGGGCTGTAACTGTCCTGTTTGAGCAATTTGTCCTGAGTTGGCACTCTCAGTTGGGTTCCGCCAGAACCGCATTGTCACACCTGCTTATTTTATCTTTGTCATCATTTTTTTGCTATTGATTTATATGTCTTTGTTTTTATCAAAGGTTATTTGGGTACTTATTCCTTCTAAAAACACATCTGAATGTTTTCATACTTCGCCAAAGCCACAGAGAACCAAATCCCCACAGCAAAAAGCCATCTGTTGAAGAAGAACCCTGGTGTACATAATAAGTAAACAAATCTTAGACACAGAAGAAGATCACAAGGGCCGACATGCAGTACTCCCTGGCCTGTTTATGCTTCCTTATCTTTTATCGCCTGCTTTCCTCTCTCTGAGCACGCTGATGGTCTTTTCTCCCACAGCCTCTTTCTTAATTCATTTTATGTGTTGCGTTCCTTCTACGAGCATTTCCATCTCCATTGCCTGATTCAGTTAATGTTCTAATTTTTAAGATAATATTCTTCTTTTCATATCTTGTATATCTGCCATATCTTCCTTCAATCAGTTCCTATCAGGTTAATAAACGCTTGGCACTGGGAGAAGGGCTTTTCCAACATTTTGCCAATAAGCATTTTGAAATGCCAGATGCCCTGTTACATTATATATAAAACAAGCAAAGAAGCATTTTGCATCATATTTCTCCTTTTCTCACTTTTCACTTCATGCCTTCTTTTCTACCGCTATCACCTATACTTAAAACAGCCTCCTACAGCAGCAGCTTCTCAACCTTTTTCTTTCTGAGCCTCCCCTCCCCAACATCCTATAAAAACTCCACAGCCCATCTGCACCACAACAACTGTTTTTCTGCATATAAAATCCAGGGCTGGCATTAGGGGGTAGCAAGCAGGGCAATTGCCCAGGGTCCCATGCCACAGGGGGCCCTACAAAGCTAACTTGCTCAGGCTTCAGCTTCAGCCCCAGGTGGCGGGGCTTGGAGCCCCGGGTTCAGCCCTGCACGGCGGGGCTTCGGCTTTCTGCCCTGGGCCCCAGTGAGTCTAATGCCGGCCCTGCTTGGAGGACCCCTGGAAACGTGCTCCCGGACCCCTGGTTGAGAACTGCTGTCCTACAGCACTTCCTGGCCACCAACCCAATTCTCACATGCACTCTTTAAAACTCACTTCCATCAATACTTTATTCTGTCATAAATTACAAGACTGGAAGGAACCATTGTTATCATCTAGCCTAACCTCCCACATAACATAGGCCATAGGACTTCCCTGAATTAATTCCAGTTGGAACCTAGAGCATGTCTTTTAGAAAATCATCCAATTCTGATAAGCTACATAAATGGATTGAATAAACCTATTCTGATTAATACACTAAATAGATTGAGCTCTCCGAGTTTCTTGCTGTAACACGTTTTCCGATCCTTTAATCATTTTCATGGCTTTTCTCCAATTTCTCAACATCAGAAGTCCCCAAACTGTGGGGCATATTCAGGGCCGGTTCTAGGCACCAGCAAATCAAGCACATTTTCAGGGGCGGCATTCCGGCCATTTTTTATTTTTATTTTTTTGCTTCGGGCAGCAAAAGCCTAGAGCCGGCCCTGGCAGCAGCAGCGCGTCATGTGTGGGGGGTGCCCTGGGGCCACTATGGTTCGCGCCGCGGGGGAGCAGCACCCGCACCTTGTGGCTGGGCTGGGCAGGCTCCGAGCGGGGGACACTCGGGCTGGGGGCCACCCCGCGGGGCACACGGAGCCGCCTGCAGGTGCTGCAGGGCGGCCTCCCCCCAGCGCCGCAGCCGGGGCTGGGTGAAGCAGCCCAAGCCGCCCAGGGACTGCAGCAGGGCGACCAGAAGCAGCAGCAGCAACGAGGCCATAGAGTGCGGGGTGCTGCCATGTAGGGCCCGCGTCCCGCTCTCCGGGGCTCCGCTCCCTCTGGCGCTGCCCTGCCCCGGCTCCTCAGCCCCCTGCCGGGGCGGTCCCCTGGCTCTGCCCTCCCGGGTCCCGGCTGGTCCTGGAGGCGGGAGCCCTGGCTGGAGGGACCCTGGGCTGAGGGGCGGCCCGGAAGCCCCACTGCTTACCCCGACCCTGCCAGCGCCGGACTGGCTGGAGGCAAGGGGTGAGTGGGCAGAGTCAGCACTGGTGGGGGGGAGCCCAGGGCTGGGGTGGCAGGAGGCGTGGGGGGGGGAAGAGAGAGCCCAGGGCTGGGGCGGCAGGGGGTGTGGGTGGGGGAGGGCACTGGTGTGGGGGGGTGAGAGCCCAGGGCTGGGGTGGGGGCAGCCAAAAAATGTTTTGCTTGGGGTGGCAAAAAACCTAGCGCCCCCTGGGCACACTCTCCTAGGGTGGTGAAGAAAAACACTTTGGGGGGGCGTGGTTGGGGCCTGGCCAGCTTCCACACCCGGGGCCCTGGCTGCCAGCTCCGGCCGAGGCTCTGCTCCTCGCCCCATCCCCAGCTCTGGCCCCAGGCTTGACCCCCTTAACCCATCCATAGCCCCCCACTCCCGGCCTGGGGCAAGGGAGTGCAGGCTGGGGCGAGGTAAAAACTTTGAGGCCCACTGATCTACATCTTTCTTGAATTGTAGACACTATAACTGGACAAAGTATTCTAGCAGGGGACACACCATTACCAAATACAGAGGAATATATCACCTCCATATTCCTACTTGCTATTGCTCTGTTTATATAGCTAGAGATTGTATTCGTCCTTTTGGTCACAACTTTGCACTGAGAGCTCATATTCAGCTGATTATATATCAATCCCCCCGCCCAAGTCTTTTTCTGAGTCACTGCTTCCCCAGGATAGAGTCCCCCATCCTGTAAGCACACTCTTTGGGTGCAGACCTACCTATCTACCATCTGAGAGCTGTGACCACATGGCCCAGCTACCTAACCTCTGAGCTCAGTGCTAACTCCCCAGACTCCCTCTGAAGTTTGATCACACCCTCTCCCAGAACTCCACTCAAAGGTGCGAGCCTTCTGGTTTCCTCCTTCAAAGGACCACATGGCAGGCGTAGCATAAAATACACAGACATTTACACTAAAAGTGGAGAATTGAGACGGGTGTGGTCTCTGCACCGTCTGAGTTCTGTTAAACCTCTTTTTATTCGCAGGCATATATATGCTCAGTGAATGAAGGGTCGTCCTACAGTCCTTCAGCGAATCATCCGTGGTGTCACTGAATAACTTTAGACCATTGAAAGACAGGTCCTCAATTATGTTCTGGACTTCATAGGGAAATCCTGAAGACTGAGGCTGTGCATTACTACAGTAGTGATGGAACTATATCAGCTGCATCCAGAGAGGCTTGCAGTGTTGCAGTACCCAAGAGCTGCCCTTTGGCAATGAAACTTGAAACTGTTCTTTGGGCTCTTATGGCAGATTAAATGAGCTAAACCGCATATCATTAATGTGATTGTATTTTGCCAGCATCACCTGATAGTTAGCAATTCAGAATTATAGGGTAGAAGAAGAGCAACTCAAATCAGAAACTTCACATTTGTTTGTCCTGTGAGTCAGATCTCTGTCCTTCAGTATGTGAATAATGTCTCTTGTTCTATTGCAAATCCTAAATAATGTGAAATGTTTATGTGCAATCAAAATAAAAATGTATGGAGTATGTCCTCCAAACTTAGAAGATATAAAGGATTTTGTTGGTTTGCATTGTAAATAATTGTTGCACTCTAGAATAGGAACTGTCTGACTCAAGGAAGAAGAAATGTTAAAAGATGTAAACCAGCATAAAACTTTGAAATATTAAGAGAAATTGGCTAAGGGTGAGGTGAGAATCCCAGTTAATAGTAGGAGCTAATAAAAAACAACCCTTGAAATGAATCAAACTTAAAAAGCTTCCGATAAGAAAAGGATTACAGAAATTTGTTACACACCGGCGCCATCCACTGGATACCAGTGGAAATAGAAGAAAAACTAAGAAGCTGAAATCTGAGCACCTACTTGGCACATGTCCAATAGGAATCAGAGAGTGGCCCCCTTCAACAAACCCTGAAACTAAGGTATATGAAACCCTCCTGAGCATAAGAGAGTTGACTGTACCCCAAACAAAAGCTGCAGAATCCTAAGTGTGACTGATTCCTGGAACAGAGTTGTGTGGAAAGGAATCTTCCTCATCCCAAGATTAGGAGGATAAGAAGAAGAGGTGAGATTTCATTTAAAAGATTGTATTTCCCTTTCTATTCTTTAATATAAATAACTGTATGTTATCTTGCTAAACTTACATTCTCTACTGAGACCCTCACGTAGCCATATTTTAGATTTTAACTCCTTTATAAATCCAAGCAAATTGGCCTAAGAGATTGAAAAGAAATGTTTTAAGCAACTGCTTTTAATATTTTAAACTCTTCCCTTTTGGACCAATCCATTCAAACTGTACTAACCACTCCCTTCAAAGTGCCTTAAAGACAAGTGCATCCTTGGAAGTGAGACAAATGTGTTGGGTACTAAAGAATTGAGAAGTGATGATCATAAGTAAATATAATAAATCTTGATACAGTATTTTGCATTGTTCCTTGATATAACTGTTGAGCCTCAACTCTAGTCTGTGATAATTGTTTGCAAGACTGTATTGTGTATGTAGTACACACAATGAGTTGTGTCTACATTTGAGCGGTGAACTGTTGATTATACATTAATATGGTTCTGGGTGAATTAATAAATTATTGGTTGGTTAAGAATAAGCAAGTGTCCTGATTTGAGAAAAACTGTTCAAGCAAAAAGTTGACCTAAAACGAACCCAGCATTAAAACTAATAAGCTAATGCTCCCTGAACTCAGTAAGAGGAGGTTGCTTACCTGTAACTGGAGGTTCTTCAAGATGTGTGGTCCCTATCTGTATTCCACACGAAGGAGTGCATGAGCACAATGCACCTGAGTCCAGAAGTGTTTCTTAGCAGTGCCTGTTGACCCGCATGTGTCTTCTTGTGCTTGCAGTCAAGGGAGAGGTTCGAGGAGGTGGTTGTGATAGAGGCAGGGAAGCGTGGCCGTTGAGATCGGTGCCACTGATGTGGGGGCTCCTCCTGATATTGACAGTAGGCCGGATAGGCAGCGTGGGCAGAACAGTTGCCTCTGCTGCCTGCATCTCAGGGCCGGAATATATATACCAAGGGACCATAGTGTGACTCTGGAGCTCTTCAGTGAGTGGAGGGATTAGTCCGTCTCTTTGTGTAACAGCTTGTTCTTGTCAAAGGGAAGGTCCTTGATTGTATTTTGGACCTCCTCTGGGAAGCCGGACGATTGTGCATAATGACCCTGGTCACTAGAGAGCAAGAGGATGTGTCAGCCGCATCTACAACAGCCTGGAGGCCCACCTTGGCAACCAGTCACCCTTTGTCTACCAGTGCCTGGAGCTGCTGTTGCTCGGGCAGCAGCTTGTCCTTGAACTCTGCTAACCTGCTCTAGTTGTTAAAATCATACTTGGCTAGCAGAGTCTGGTTGTTAGCAATGCAGAATTGTAGCCCTGCTGAAGAATATACCTTCCTCAGCAGATCCATCTGTTTAGCTGCCCTGTCTGGAGGGGTTGACTTGTGAGGATGTTGATGTGCCCACTCTGCTGCCTTGTAGACAACCAGGAAGCTGGAGGGATGGGTGAGTGAAAAGAAAATCCACCCCTTTAGCTGGCACAAAATACCACCTCTCCACCCTCTCAGGAGGCAAGGGTGTGCCACACTGCCCACGCTGGTTGGAGAATGGCCTCGTTAAAGGGCAGAGCTACCCTTGGAGGATAGAGGATGTTGTAGGTCCTGAACCTCCTCCAAGGGATACCCAGGTCTGCTGCTACCCTCTGGAGCAGGTCCTGGTATTGGTCGTCTGGTGGAGAGAGCAGGAGGGGAATAAGTGCCTTGTCTGGCAAGGAGGATGCAGCAGTGGGGACTAGTGGAGCTGGCGGTACCAGTTCAATGTCTGCCTCTTCCTCATAAATAGGGCCCTACCAAATTCATGGTCCATTTTGGTCAATTTCACAGTGATAGGATTTTAAAAATAGTAAATTTCCTGATTTCAGATATTCAAATCTGAAATTTCAGTGTTGTAACTGTAGGGATCCTGACCCAAAAGTGGGCTGTGGGGAGGTCGCAAGGTTATTGTATGGGGGTTACGGTATTGCCACCTTTACTTCTGTGCTGCTGCCTTCAGAGCTGGGACCTCAGCCAGCAGCCACCACTCTCTGACTGCCCAGTTCTGAAGGCAGCAGTGCAGAAGTAAGGGTGGCATAGTGTGATATTGCCATCCTTACTCCTGTGCTGCTGCTGGCAGGGTGCTGCTTTCAGAGCTAGGTGTCTGGCCAGCAGCTGCTGCTCTCTGGCCACCTAGCTCTGAAAGCAGTGCAGAAGTAAGGGTGGCAATATTGCAACCCCCCTACAATAACCTTGCAACACCCCCACCCCACGACTCTCTTTTGGGTCAGGACCCCCAGTTTGAGAAATGCTGGGCTCCCCCATTAAATCTGTATAGTAGGGTAAAAGTACACAAAAGACCAGATTTCACAGTCCATGACACGTTTTTCATGGCCGTGAATTTGGTAGGGCCCTACTCATAAACCAATGGCACCGTTGGGTGAGCGGGAGACAGCTAATAGGACACCTGAGTTGGTGCCTGGCATCTGTTCCCCAGAATGGCCAAAAAGAAGGGTTCCTCGGATGTGGTGGGCTCCATGGTAGTGGTACCAGGTCTCCATTGCCAGATCGTATGACGGTAGGTAAGGCAGTCTGGGCCTTGAGTCTGGACTCCAGCATCACACCCAGGAGAACGAGGGTTCTGGCTCCGAAAGCTACTCCAACTCCGGTTCTTCCCTTGCTGGAACCATCTTCATCAGTACCGGAGGGCTGCGGTATAGCAATGGGGCGGGCTTCTCCAGGAACAGTAGAAGAGGTTCATCCTCTGGAGTGAGGATGTCACAGGTGAGTGGGGGGCTGGATAGGAGTGGAGACTTTGGGTAGTGTATGATCAGCTCCTCCGGAGACAGGAAAGGCCCAGAGTGCCCGGAAGTCCATGGTGTACCTTTGGAGATGCCAAAGTGGCATGGTGGCATCTGTGGAGCTGGCCTGTCTGGGTGGCACAGAGGTACCGGTGGAACAGGCGGTGCATGTACCCATGAGCATTCTAAATACCTGCGTACTGAGGTTGCTGTCGGTACTTTTGGATCTTGTTTTTGCCTGGCCGTACCCTCCACACAGGGAAGGTTGGGTGCTGGTCCAGCTGGTTTCATGCGCAACATCTCACCTGACCGGGCCCGGCTCGAGGAGGATATGCAGCAGTTGGGAGCAGTCCGCAGCAGGGATCTGCTCCTGATCCCATAAGAGTGTTTTTTACTCTCATGCTGGGACTTGTCCTTCGGTACCGTCGGGTCTGGGGCATGGGCAGTACTCGAAGTGGTGCTCGCTGCCGGTGATGGTCGTTGTACAGGAGAGGCTCCCAGGCCCAGATCCGAGTGTGCCCTCAGTCTCATGGCTTCCTCCATCAAAGTATTTACAGAGGCGGAGCTCTTGAACTTCCCAGGTGTGAGGCAGGAAGGACTTGCAGATGGAGCAGCGAGCTGTGATGTGTGCCTCGCTGAGGCAGTAGAGGCACTGCTGGTGCTTGTCGCTCACAGAGAATGAGTAGTGGAATACACATGGGGCCATCACTCAAAAAGAGGATATCCTATTGGATTCTATTATATATCTATTATATTTTATTATATATAAAAATCTAACTGACCCGTGGCAAATTCATGAATTGATACTAGTTCATGCTTTCAGTGGCAGCAGAGCCAGTGCACCTGTGCTGCATCAGCTGACCCAAATGAGCTTTAAAAGAGGGCACCTGGACCTAGAGGAGAGGAGAGACCTTGCGAGTCACAGCTAGGAAGCAGGAGCAGCGGCAGTACTGCCCAGAGTTCCTTGGGAGGGGAGGCAGTGAGAACCTGCGAGGTTTAAGGGGGAAAAATCCCCTGGGAGTAACAGCTCAGGGTGAGTTGAAGAACTGTTTTTGATTGTTTTGCTTAAGTTTGAGACAATAAAACCGCCTAAAAGACTGTGGGCATGGCAGTGGATCTTTTGGGGCTGGGGAGAAGCCCAGTTGGGGCCCCACTGTGTTAGATGCTGTGCACACAGCAGAAAAATATGATCCCTCCCCTGAAAGGCTTATAATTTTATAGCCGCTAAATCAAGAATACAGCACAATTTGAGATTAAAATATGACTCCAAGATACCATGTTAACAAAAAAAAATTTTTGGGTAGCTAGTTTGGAAGCCCCAATGGTAAAATTTGGAAAAGAATTACAGCGGTTTTGTTGTTTAAGGGGAGTTGCACTGCTGGTCAGAAGAGAGATCTCAGATTACTGAAAACATGTGTATTTGCTGGAAAATAAAAGTTCCTAAAAGAAAAAAAAAGGAAAATGCATCAGTCATTTGAACAGCTGGAAACATTTTTGGAAACACCATATAAAATAGGGAGAAATTTTCATTTAGAATCATATTTCCTCTTCTATAATGAGCAGCACAGTGGCTATACAATGCATTCTCAAGAGACTTGATCATGTCTACTGTTTTATTTCCCAAAGATATTCACAAAATAAAAATCAGTGGAGTTGACAAATTGTTTCTTTGCAAAAATCCAAAGCTGGAATTATTAGTTTTATTTATTTCCCCATTAGCAACCCCAAAAGCTAAGAATTTGAGTGAAAACTAATTCAGGTCCACTCTGTTGTGAAAAAACATCCTCTTTGCAGAATGAGAAACTCAAGGTAATCAGCCATAACTCTAAGGGCAGGGCCACAGGACGAGGGCCTGGCTGTGGCGTCCAACCTGACTGGGAAAGCGGAGTCTGTTTTGTCAACCTCACGCTGTGGTCACAAGCCCCTGCATTTTCCTCACTAGCATGAGTACTCTGCACTCTCCCCTCACCCTTCCCAGGAACGTACCTATTTCTTCCCTCCCCGCCTCTCCACCCAAGGGCCCTCTTCAGCCTCCATCTCTCACTCTCTGTCTGAGCGGGGTCCAAACCCCAACAGTGACAGTATATGGGCCTTCTACGGACCATGACAATCTGTGGACTAAATGGGCGGCACGGTTTGTGCCATGTGTAGTGTATGCAAGAATGTTGTGTGGCCACGCGTGTGTGCAATTTAGAGGGAACATTGGCCCCAACCAAGATCAGGATCCCATTGTGCTGTACAAACCCTCCCTCTATCATAATCAGTTATTCAAACATGTTGACCTGGATAAACACTGATAGCTTGATCCTCTGGAGAAAACATGTAAAAGAATATTAATTACTCCAATCTCGTAATTCAAATCAGCATCCGGAGATCCTTGAAATATTCCATGAAGTGTTGGTATACTGTTGTGACAACTGGGCCTACAAATTTACCCAAATTGTGAGCTCAACTGTAAAAAGTATGCAAACGTTCATTAAATGGTACAATAACCTATAACAACAATGTTGATGGAGAGAGGTACGAAAGGGAGACAGAATAACTGAATTAGTCTAAATAAAAAGGCCAAGTTGATATAATTCAAGGACTGTGTTGAAATTATGCTTGTTTAAAAAAGGAGATATGGAGCCAGAAGTTAAAGAGCCAGAATTAGTATGTCAGATATAAGGCCTAATCGGTCAACAAAAAAATGAGGAGATGATCTATTCCACCCATCACTCCCTTTCCGGGTCCTTAAAAGAAAGATTTTGTGGGAAGGGTGCAAAAGAATAAAAAGGAACAAAAAGAAGAACAGATGGATGCTACTAGAGTGAGTTGTTGCCACCCCCACAATCTCTTAAAATCCCAGGCCTGATCCTGAGAGGCGACCAGACCAGAGAGGGTGATATCCAGATGCCATCACCACCCATACGAGCACCAGCTGAATACTAAACACTACGTGGGCTGACAGTTATTACCATCTTTGATATCATCTAAAAGGCTGTCTGTCATAAAGTGTTTTTTTCTTTCTAAAACTCTCTCCAGCTACAGGGAAAGGGAACAAGGAATCTTGCTAAAACAAGAACACTCTACATTTCAAATGCTTTAACTGTTTTTCCTTCTTTTCAGTTTCTTCAATAAAAGGTTAAAAGGATTTTTAATGGTGTGTTTGCCATGGTACTAAGCAAGCTGAGGTCTCTGCATACTGAACCCTGAACCTTGTTTAACACTGTTCAACGTTGTAAAGTGACTGGTTATGTTAACGCTTTTGGCCCATATATTCCATCTAAATTAATACAAAAATGCTGACGCTTATTATGGTATCCTTTGAGAAGTCTGAGTCCTCATAACATGTGGGTGGGTGGTGTTGGCATCTAAATCCAGAGCAAATAGTCTAATTTTCCTAATAATGCTTTTTTTCCTCATTTACTTTATAAAAAATGTTTAACTACAGTATGGTAAATTTAAAAGAGTTGCACACACTTCCTCTTTAGGGATAAAATAAGTACAGAATGTAATACATTAGATATGAAACAGACTACACTCACAGGAGTTAACATGTTGACCACTATTGAAAATGTACCCAATATTGCTATGTCAGCAAAGAAATTCCATATTTAATTAAAATTACACATGGTTTAAAATAGTTAAATATCAGTTAGGAATAGGATTGCTGTACTAACAATTTAAGCACCAGTAAATGTCCTGAACACACACAGTAGAACCTCAGAGTTACAAACACCAGAATTATGAACTGACCAGTCAACCACACACCTCATTTAGAAGCAGAAGTACGCAATAAGGGAGCAGTAGAGACACAAAAAAACAAAAAACAAAAAATCCCAGTATAATACTACGTTAAACGTAAACTACTAAAAAAATAAAGGGTAAGCAGCATTTTTCTTCTGCATAGTAAAGCTTCAAAGCGCTATTAAGTCAATATTCAGTTGTAAACTTTTGAAAGAACAACCATAACGTTTTGTTCAGAGTTACGAACATTTCAGAGTTATGAACAACCTCCATTCCGTCTGACGAAGTGGGCATTCGCTCACGAAAGCTTATGCTCCAATACATCTGTTAGTCTTAAAGGTGCCACAGGACCCTCTGTTGCTTTCTCCATTCCTGAGGCATTCGGAACTCTGAGGTTCGACTGTACCTCAACATCACAAGCATCCAATGAGTACCAAAGTGGGAGGGAAAGCGTCCAAGATGTGACACCATTTTTCAATGCATGTAAAATTGTGACTTATTTCACAAGCTATATCAAATACGACTTAATTACGGTTTGTCCCATAAATGAAAAATAAATTAACAGCTTTTTTTCTCTTCTTCCACTTTCTCCCCATATTTTTTTTTATGTTAAACACCTGATACCTTACCCAACTCTCGTTCTCTGTCATCTCTTCCCTTTTCTATTTCCTCCTGCAAGTCCTTTGTTTTCTAAGTTTGTCTTTTCTTTCTCCCTGTCATGAAGCTGAATTCCATTTTGGTGTTTGTCCCTTAGTTCTTCATTCCACTTCTCTTTTTGGATACATACTTTTAGTCCTTAACTCAGTCTTTGTTCTCTTACTTTTGCTTACTCTCTCTATGCCACTCCTCCATTTTGAAATAATTTAGGAAACCCACTCTCTCTCTCCATGCTTTTTTTCGCTCTCTTAAAAATTTTCTTCCCTCCACATCCTTAGCGTTTCCTTCACTCAACTTTTTCTTTCCCTATATGCTCCCCGGCCCTCATTCCATTCCCCATACAGGCTCCCATCCTCACTTCTCCCCAGTTTCTCTTCTCTGCACAGCAAATCAGGCTGTTTCTCTCCCTTCCTCTGATGCAGAACATCCCATAGTCTTCTATAAAGAATAGGGTGAAAAAGCTTGACAAGTACTGATGTAGGCAGGTGAGAAGGAACCATGCAAACAACCCTGAGTCATGATAGTTTTGTGCTAATCCTAAATTTAAATAAATTAAATTTAAATTAATGGAGATATCCTATCTCCTAGAACTAGAAGGGACCCCCGCCTTCACTAGCAGGACCAAGTACTGATTTTGCCCCAGATTCCTAAGTAGCCCCCTCAAGAATTGAACTCACAACCTTGGGTTTAGCAGGCCAATGCTCAAACCACTGAGCTATCCCTCCCCCGAATTCAATAACTGTGTACTGAAAGAGGTCTCATTCCTACCACCCATCTTGGTGAAGGGTTGGATTTCCAGATAGCCACACACTCATAAGGTACATGTCAAAGAGCATATTCCCAACAGTCTTCTTTCTACGAGTCCACTTGAAACATTAGCCCATCATCTTCTTAAATAAAACCACATACAATCCATTAAAACAAACTATTTATTTTAAGATTCTACAAATAATAACTTTGTTTTTATAGAGGACCAGTCTTAACAATGATGGACATAGTACTGCCGTGGCTATTTGTTTCTACTTCTCAATGAACAGCTGTGAAACAAAAAACAATCAGTTCAGTTCCATGTTATTCTGAGTCCATGAAGAACGTTTCAAAGTCCTGATCCAAGTCTGAAACAAGGGCGTCCACAAAGTCTTCAACAGAAGGAGACTTCTGAAGCATACCTATGGAAAGGAGCACAAGAAACTCGCAGTGAGAATCGCACCAACATGAAAGCCTTGACAATGTTTACCTGAACTAATTTGTGTGTGTCATACTGAACTGCTCCAGTACAGCTGTCATGATTTTTCACCAGGAAGCATGCGACCATTCTACATGGGGATTATTTAATCAATCTACTTCCTACCTAGCTATCTGGCCCTTATCACAATAGTATCTGAGAGCCTCACAATCCTCTCAACACCACTGTGAGCCAGGAAGTATTACCCCCATTTTACAGATAGGGAAATGAGGCACAGAATAGAGTAAATGACTTTGGTAACACAGGAAATCTGTGGCTGAGCAGGGAACTGATCACAGATCTACTGAGTCTCAGGTCAGCACCCTATCCACTAGACCATCCTTCCTACTCTGATTTAGAAATGCCAGATGATCAAACTGTCACTACGTACTACATATAAAAATCAAACTGTAAATGGATTTACATTTTATCCCTTGGAAAACTCCTTTTCTCTTCCACATTCTCTAACAACCCTCATGGTATTAACGCCCCCCCACCCCATCATTAATATACATGCATAACCTAAGCATGTCACATAACCTTCTAGATATAAATCCTGTCACACCTTCTCCTCTCCCTATCTCATTTCTCTTGTCTTCACTTGTCCTATTATGTCCAAATTTAAGGCTCAATCCTGCAAAACATGTATCAAGCTTTCTTGAAGGTGGGGACCATTTCTTACTGGCTTGTTAAATGCGTCACACCCTTATAGTGCTGACTAAATAATAAGATCATGTGGGTTTAAGCTTGTTTAATTTTCATAATACAAGAATTATGTTCCTATTTTACACAAATTTAGAAATGTCTAGTCTTTGTAAAGACTCTATAGTATTGTTCCTGAATACAAAATTTTACTTGCAAATTTTGCAGATTCTTTGCTTGGGGGGGAAAAATAAATCATGTCATCTCAATTAACTGCCTTGCTCTAATCTGATTAACCAAGAAGATTCTATCTGTTCAAATCAGAAAGTTTCCCTGTGTGCAGTGGAATTTAGATTTTAAACAGTCAACTCAAAATGGATTTTTTAAAGGAAAAAACGTGTTTTCTATAAAGCATCAGAATATACTGTCTAAATTATTTTCAGCTGTTTCGCTGTAATAAAAATGCATTAGTTTGCATTGTGTGAGTTTATCAATTATTAATATTTTAAACACTTTAAAAGGAAATTACATTACTTGTATTGGAAAACATCAAAAACAGCTAATTCAGAGCCAGTTAGTGTAAAATATAAACTCTGTGGTTCTTTGAAGTGATTCACATTCTTACTGACAAAACTGCCAATGTAAATATAACCTTGCTCAACCCTTTACTATAGGCACACATAGTGCACATCTTCTTACATTCTTTTACATCCTTAGACCATTTGGTTTCAGTGGGAATAATAATTGCAGCATTTATGAAAAACAAAATCTTTCAGTGCATCTTGTAATAAAATCTGACTGGAGCCAACTGGCTTCATTAGACGTTTCTTGTATGTTAAGTAATTGCTAAATACAATAGTTCAAAAAGCAAGAAGAAAGAAAGTCTCCAGGCAATTTTGGATGGTTACTAAAAGACTTTCCTAGTTAGGATCTCACAGCATCCTGATTTTAATTAGGTTTAAGTGTATATTGCAAGTGTCAACATGAACTGCCATGACACAGTTGATTAATATCAAGCATTAAAAGAAAAAGAAAAGGTTCACACTGCAGATAGAATTAAAATGCAGTCAAGTAACACTTCTATTCAGATATTTTCAATATCAAAAGGAGCAGAAAAATGGTTATTTTTAACAACCTGACACACTCATTACTTTTCCCTTTAGCACAATAGGGTGTGGCTTGCACCTTTAGTTCATAAAGACAACTGAGCGACTTTTGCAGTACAGTATATGGGTGTGGCTTAGAGAAAGACCTACTTGTTTGTACAAATCAGTTATGGTGGATGGAAAAACAAACTCCATCTTGAATGAAGACCTGCAAACAGCAAGATGTCTGACTCTATCCCAAAGATACTTGCTCTGTGCATGGAAGGGATTCACTCTGTGTGTGGGTCTCCTCCTCCCAAGTGAGTTGGGCTGGCTGGAGGACAAGTATATTGCCACACTATCAGCCATGGAGAACCCCCCCTCGCCCCGAACAATACAGCCAAAGCTGGTACTATTTTTCAGCAGCTCTCTTTGCAGTGGGAATACCCCTGTAAGGAGGCCTCAAGGGGCAGCTCCCAACTGACAAGCCTGCAAGCACGGCTCCATTGCAACTTAGCTGTGTGAGGGGAACAGGGGCAGTCAAGCCACTAAAATCCCTATGGCCTGTCCCTCTAACAGAACCATTTCCCCAGTACCCTGCACCCCCTTCCTGCCAGATTTTCCATGGGAAAGGGTGATCAGGAGCATGTTAACAGGATACATTGACTTTTCTGATATCATGTAAAAATAACTATGGACAAAGAATATGTAAGAAAATACTTTAAAAATTCATTACAAACACAATCAGCCTGTCCAGAGGACATACATCCAGGGTGTCAAAAGTATTAGCTGACAAACTTATAGACCACTGACAATTCTCCTTGAAAAACTGACAACCAGGTATGCAAAGAAAAAAGAAAAACAAATACAGAACCGGTTGCTTTTCAAAAAAGGAACGAAGAGCGATGCTAGGAATTACCTTCAAGTAAATCTTATTTCTTACCTTAGTACAATAGCAACACAGTAAAAATTCTACCCTATGGAAATTATAAAATGTGTGACTAAAGGGAACACTATAATATAGTTGGATGTTTATAAAGCTAAACAGTCTAAAAAACCTTATTTTAAAAATCATTGTGAATTATTTCAAATTGGCTTACATAAGGATATTAATGTAGATTCAAAATTGGTTAAAAGGACCATAAAAAAAGGAAAGAAAAGTACCAGATTTTGTTCCAAATAAATTATTTTAAATACCCATCTTCAAGATTCTGGAATCAGACACACAATCGTAATTTTAATTGGCCCTCTACACAGTAGTTGCATCATTTGAGAATGCAAATGGACGTCTCTCATTTATCACTGCAATGATATACTGCATGGTGGTTGTTCTTTCAACAGCACCCAGCCCTGTGACAACAGCTGCTTTTAAGGTACTAGAGGAGGCGGGATCAGGAATATCTGCAGAATAAATTCTACCAATGCAAAAAGAGCACACCCTGATTAACTAAAGTACTAGAGATTCTATTGTAAAGATCCAAAACACTGTAATTTAGAATAATCCTACTGCAGTGTTTGAATCTATTACTGCACAGAGGAGGACAGACTACAAGATCATAATGGTCTCTTTTGGCTTTTAACTCCATGAATATCTGTTTTACAATATGTACACACACAACACTCCAGTCTAAATTATTTAATGAGATATCCACAAAGACTGACGGTTGCAGTTTTTTAAGCTGAGAGTATATTTCATAACTTCAGCTTGACTCCCATTTCAGATCAGTCTCTCCCAAGCCTAGGGCAGCTGTGTTGCTCTCCTTCTGTGCTTTGAAGTTCTCTTCCACATTACAGCCCTGTGGTTAACCACACCCTTTCTGGGGATGGTTAACCATAACCTTCAATCACCTGTAATTGGGAAAATTATAAAAAACCTGTGGTCTCTGTCCCTCTGAAACACCGTAATTGTTTTGGCCTTGTTTAGTTTCGGCCAATGTCTACTGCTGTTCATAACTGATATTATAACAGCACTAGCATTTATATAAGCTCCTTATACATTAAAAGAGATGGGCAAATATTATCTAAAATCTTTGCAATAACTCCAAGAGGTGAGTACAATTTTACACATGGAGAAACAGAGATAATAAGGGCCTGATTTGCAAAATTGCACAGGAGCAACTACATGCCTAATTTGCATATGTGATTACTTTGCACATGTATATTGGGTATTCGTGCACAGAAGTGGATAATTAGGTATCTGCCTACAATACAGTCATTGTATGAATGGCTTAGGAACACAACTTCACATCTATTTTGCAAGTGCACTTTTTAAAATCAGTCTCTAGGAGGCAGATTTTCAAAGACAAAGAACAGTGAGGTTCTGAACTCCGCTTTGTGCTCTCTCTCAAGATTAGAAGATGGTAAGTTAGACAAAGAGTCAGGTCTGGCTTCCACCTGTGTGATCAACCCACTACACTATGTGGCCCCTGAGCACCATCCTACCCATTTATTCTCAAGTGCTGCACACTGGGATTTCATGATACAAAGCAAAGCAAATAATGTCTACATTGACACTTGGCAGAGGTGGACGAATGGATTTTATGTCATAACTGTATTTTTTTCTTTAAATACCAAATGATGGCCTCTTGAACAAAACAGCTGAAGTTATTTTCTATTTGTGGTTCCTACAGTACATATTTGTATCTAGTAAATAATTGGTCATGCAACAGAGTTAACATCATGAGAAGATTTTGAAAGGACTTCATGGTGACACTGCATCTTTTAAAATAGTAATGCACGTTGCTGTTACTGGTGGGATTCAAATTCAAGCAAACAGATGTATAAATCTCAGGTCCTTAATTAAAGGCCCAGTCCAAAAGGAGTCTCTCCACTGATTTCAGTGGAAGTTGGATCGAGTCCCACATCTTCCTTATCAGTGAATCTGAAGGATCATGTCAGAGAAAGATTGAAGCTAGGGCTATATCTAAACATTTAAAAAATAAAAATGAGAAGACGATACAATCTGAGAAGCAACACTACAACACTGCAATGAAGAAAGTAAACAAGTGAAAGAATGTGTCATATTAAGAAGGAGATTTTACCAAAGAGTCAATGGAAATGATTCAATATGGCCAGCTTAGCATTGACACGTGCATTAACGTGCTTTAGAAGGGAAGAGCTTTGTGTGTGTTTAACCAGTAGTCAGACTTGCACAAGCATAACTCTACCTAAAAGTTAGATCTTGAAATCAGAGCCTAGAAAATTTAGACTTGTGAAATGTGGCACCTATTATCAGAGAATACCGAAACTTCCCCCATAAGAAAGTAGTGTCAGCAAGAGGTCACTATTGCTTGGTGGTAAAGGATGTATTTGGAGGAGGTGTGTGGAAATAGCATTTCTGCAGTTGGAGGAACAGTGTTTTGGAATGTCTTAACGAAGAGGAGGATGGTGAGAGAGACACAAAAAGCTCACTGAAAAGGGTAACTGGATGATATTAAGGAATGACAACACAGAGTAGCTGACATTACTTTTCTGTTTAAAATCTTATTTCTGTACTAAATATAGAATGATGGGGACAGGAGAGTAAAAAGCTTTCACATATGTACAGTCCACAGTATTCATAACTGTTGCAAGATAAGCAAAGGAACTACCTAACCTCACATGGGTATGGCATAAAATGAAAAGTCAGGGTGACAAACCAAAACTGGACCACTTCATTTCAATAAAGGTTTTCATTTTCAGTGACAATTATTCCATCCCTCTACTGGGACAAGTTTTGCCCCTTTTTTTTTTTTTTTTTGATGAACTATTTTAGCACTAAAACAAGAACCCTACATTAAGTGAAAAGAAGAGACAATTTTCTCTGCTAATTTGTATGACTTCATCGATCTTTAAAAGCTCTCTTTTTAAAATCATCTTAAAGAACAACTAGAAAAAATTATGTAAGTACGCACGGTGCCAGTGAATTTATCACTGCATAATGCTGATTGTTTATTCAGCATTCTTACTGCAAGTATCAATTATGCTCATACTGACAAATAGGAAAGAGGTATTGTTATCTGATTACTGTTATGCCTGTACAAACAGACTAAATGCAGCTCTACTATTATAGTGCTTAATGTGACATAATAAGATTCAGTTTAGTTTTTAAGGTTCCATTTATTTAAATAAAATTTGAAAAGGCAAATAGACTACATTTTACAAGTGACCATGCTCACTTTTCTCCCCCATTATCTGCTTTCCTTACAACAGTCTATATGACTTTTTTTCCATACTGCCCCCTATGCACGGCAGAGCTATGGATGTCAGGGTGCCTTAACTGTACATTTCTATATTTAAACATATTTGGATTTCTTTTAAATGTAATCTTAACGCTGAATTTCCTGAAATTATAATGCTTCTTTTGGGAATAAATTTCAGGAATGAATTTTACCCTAAAATTACTGATACATACTCTCAACCGCAACTCAACAGTAATATATTTTTGTCTGGAAATATAAGCAAATAAAATGATGTACTCCCACAACAGAAGGGAAAACTCATGTGCAGTTATGCATGGTTTCATGTGCATCAATGGAAACATCTTGTAGATTTCTTTATTCAAATAATATTTGAATCAGAGACTTGATTTAAGAATGCAGTTTATGTTCTTGTCTGCACCAAAAGGAATAAATACGAGAAGAGGATTCTAGGAGGGATACTGATCAAAACCAAATTTTGTTACAATCTTCAACCTCCCTTTACATTGAGAGTGCATTATCAAAGTGCTGACACTACCTGAACTGCTTTGGTGCTATCAAAGTGACACTGAACAAAAGATTTCCTATTTCCACATCAGCAATATTTAGAATGATGGCCTTTCAGTTAATATATAGGTACAAATCAGTAAAATGAACTTAAAAAAAAAATTAATGATGGTGTATCTCTCCTTTTTCAGAGCATCTGACTGGTACCTTTGAATTCTATGGACCACTCTGAAAGAGATTCCTTTCCAACACCTTATTCCCCTGCTGTTTGGATCTCAAAATATTTCATTCTTGGTATTACCATGAGTTCTAGTGATCCATGAAGCATTATTTGAGATCTAGTCTATTAAATTAGGTAAATCTACTCTACATATCCCCTTTACTAAATCCTATGAAAACGTTGGTTAAGTATAAAGGATTGGATAGGGAAATATTCTTAAATTATTTATTGCTATCTAATCGCAACCACTAATATTTGCAATGGGGAAAGAGGGCGGAACAGGGGGAGGAAGGCCACAAAACAATCCTCCTTTTTCTTTTACCTTGAACCATGAGCATGGGCTCTTTTCCACCGCCATGTGCCAGCATCTCTCTGCGATAACGCTCACCCATTGCCCTGAAGGAAAAGACAGATAATATTACAGCCACCTGCATACACAACCCGTTCAGCTTTCAGTCACACTTGTCTCTGGTTTCTTTACAGAATAGACACAGCTATAGATCTAATAAAACCTGCCACCTTTAGACAATGGCTGCCTTCATCATATATTGATTAGAGAAATGCACACTATTTAAAATTATGCAAGAATGAACTAAGCTAGATAGAATTAATATTTACAAAAACTATGTTGTTTTTATGCAATATTGTACTTTGCAAAGAACTTGTTAAGTCTTCACTGTTGTCAGGGGCAAATTAATAAGTCTCTGATATAACTGCTTAGAACACTTAGCTATGGTGTAAGAACAGTTTGGAATTTGTCATTTGCCAATATATCCAAAGAAGAAGAATATGATGTAAGATTTTAAAATGAAAAAAGTCAATTTGTCAAAATAATACAAATAAGAACTAATGATTCCATTTCGACTGTGGATTTTCTTCCTTACCTGCATGCAATATCCCACTTCTGCACTGTCATGGGGCGACTGGTCCCTTTCATGGGAATCAGAACCCAGTCTGCCCACCACTACCTTCTGAAGGCCCACCTGGGAGTAACTGACTGCCCTGTGGTTATTAAAGTAAATAAGCACTGGACCTAATAAAAAGGTTATGCGAGCTTAGTTAAGCTAGGTACTCTTGGGGAGAAAGTGCTTCTAGACATACAGCTATCACAGAGAGGTGGTGAGCTCCTAGGGACAGGAAGCTCCCAGGACAGCTCACTGGGGTAAGGAGCCTAGAAGGTATACTCCGCTCCTAGAGAGAGGAGATCTCAACAATGAGACCTACAATTGGCAGGCCACTAGGAAAGCCTGGTCCCAGCAAACAAATCTCCCAAATGGTGGCAGGAAGCCCAGTCTATCAAGAAATATGGGCTCTCCTGGAGAAGAGCTGCAGTTGGCAGGTCTCCGCAGACACCTAGTTCTAGGGAAGGATTCTAGTCCATGGACTCTAGGAAAGGGACCTGCTTGTAAAGGGCTTGGCCCTGGACAGAGGCAAGCAGTGGACTCAGATGGAACAAATAAGCTAAGATTGAGCTGAGAGTCAATCTTATAAAGGGGATAAAGGTTTTGCTTATATTTTGTGCTGGCCTTTTCGGTTGTTAAATGAGACCCTCCAAGGACCAGAACTGGTCACTAGCTCTGAAATAAGAAGAGCTCTGTGTGGCTCAAATCTTGTCTCTCTCACCAACAGAAGTCCAATAAAAGATATTACCTCGCCCACTTTGTGTCTGTAATATCCTGGGACCGACATGGCTACAACGACACTGCTATATCTTCTAGCCACATTTAAATAACAGTTTTCTAAATGCATCAGGAGATGTTTTTGCTTATTGCCGCCCAGTGGCACACATCCTGAACAAATACAGAACTTCCTTGTTTTAGGAAATCACTATTTGAATGTTAAATACAGTTTTGGCCCAAAACTAAAATAGATGTCAAAATGGATGACAAAAGTTCTAAAAGGTACTTTCTCAATTGTAGTGAGATTTTGATAGCTCACAAGACGTTCAAATTTTGTGCTACCTCAGTACAAATAAGCAATACCCCCCAGTGTAGTCTGTCTAGATAAGCTGGAAGTTTCATCCAACAAACAAAACAAAACAAAACAAAACAAAACAAACAAACAGTTAGATTCTCTGATATCAGCCAAATATAACACATTCAGGTAAAAAGCTTTACAAATTAAGGCAAACAGTTTCAAATATAGGTATTGTGACAGACCCAGACCAGTGGGGTACAGGAGTCTGGTAGAGGGCAAATATACTGGTCACTGGATGAGTAGTTTTCTGTTCCCTGAGTGACCAGACCTATTGGGATCCAGAAAGTGGGCAGGCGAAGCCCGCCCACTGCTAAAGGATCCCCCCCAGCCTAAGGGGGGGTCCACAGGACCTGGAGACCAAAAAATTACGGGGGACAACTAATAAAAGAACAGGGACAGAAGTGAGGTCAAAGGGTCAAACAAAGCGAACCAGACGGGGACACCGAACAGAGAACCCCGGACAGCACCCACTGCTCCTCAAAGGCGTCAAGGGAGTCAGTGGACGCCGCCCAGAGGAACTCTGCCCGGATACGTGAAAGAACGGAGGACCTGAAATACGCCCCACAGTCACAGTAAACTCCATCGGCCAACCTCCTCACTCTGGTTTTATAGATGGCCAGTTTCGCTAGGGCCAGAAGGAGGTTGACCAGGAGGTCCCGCGACTTTGTGGGGCGACGGATAGGGAGTGCATAAATAAAAAGGTGAGGAGAAAAGTGCAACCAAAATCTTAACAAAATATCCGTGAGGAGCCGGAATAGGGGCTGCAGCCTGGCGCACTCCAGGTAAACATGCACCAGGGTCTCCCTCACGCCGCAAAAGGGGCAGGTGTCTGGGATAGGGGTAAACCGCGCCAAGTACACGCCCGTGCTCACGGCTCCGTGAAGGAGCCGCCAACTGATGTCCCCGGTGGGCTTCGGGATCAGAGCAGAATAAAGGCTGGCCCACCGGGGCTCCTCACCCTCCAGAGGTGGCAGAAGGTCCCGCCACTTCGTATCGGGGCGGGACGCGAGGGTGAGGACATGAAGAACATGGAGCACGAGCGTGTATAGATGTTTCCTTGGCGCGGTCCGGAACAGAACCAGCTGCAGATGGTGCAGCCGGCTCATGGCGAATGGACGGGGAGGGGGCTGGTTGGGTCCACGGGGCAGGGGCCCGATGAAAAGGTCTGGAGGACTCGGAGTGGAGGGTGGGCGGGGCGTGCCCTCTCGCAGGACCCGGTCGAGATAGTCCCGAGCAGCGGGCGGCAAAGCGGCCCTCACCTCCTGAAGTACGCGCCGGGGAGTACGAGGTCTGGAGAGCCCCATGCGCTGAGCGAGCGTCAGGGGATCCAGCCAGTCTCCCCGGTCGTAGTCCAGAGGTCTCCGACTTTGGTGACTTCTGCCAGGACCAACCTCTGGCGCACCATGGGGGACTCCGCCACCTGCACACGAAGCTGGGGGTTGTGTAGCAGGGGCTCCGCGAGGAGATCTGCCCCCACAGTGGCCGCCACGGACCTGGTCACTGAAAACAGTTTCCAGGTCCGGAGGAGGTCCTGGTAGAAGACCGGCAGCTCGGAGAGGCCTCGCGGAAGACCTCTCGGATGGAGACAAAGGAGCTGCCGGTCATATCGGAGCCCTCGGAAGCGGCGCAGGAAGGCGTGCGCCAATACGCTCCATGCCGGACTACCTGCACCATAAAGGAGCCTCTGCAGGGCCTGGAGGCGGAAGACGTGGACCCGAGCGTGCAGACACTTCAGGTCCTGCCCTCCCTCCTCCAGGGGTAGATGGAGAACCCCCGCAGAGACCCAGTGCAGTCCTGACCAAAAGAACTCCAGAATCAACGTCCGGAGGGTGGTCAGGAAGCCCGGGGCCGGGACCAGGGTGGTGAGCCGGTACCAGAGCATGGACAGGACTAGTTGATTGAGCACCAGTGCTCTCCCTCGAAGGGAGAGACACCGGAGCAGTCCTGTCCAGTTCCGGAGCCGCTCCGACACCCTGCCCTCTAAACCTAGCCAGTTCTCCGGCGGAGACGGATGCGTGGCAGAAAGGTAAACGCCGAGATAGAGCAGCGGACCCGCGCTCCACCGGATGGCCTGAAGCGCGGGTGGGAGGGAGCTCACCTGCCACCCGTCCCCTACCACCAGGCCAGAGCTCTTGACCCAATTGACCCGGGCGGAGGAGGCCGCCGAATAGATGGTCTGGCAAGCCTCCACCCGCACCAAGTCGCCCGGGTCCTGGACCACGAGGAGCACGTCGTCGGCGTACGCCGACAGGACCAGCCGCAGCTCCGGCTCCCGCGGAACCAACCCTGCCAACCTCCTACGAAGGAGACAGAGGAAGGGCTCGATCGCCAGAGCATACAGCTGGCCCGAGAGGGGGCACCCTTGACGTACTCCTCGCTCGAAGCTGACCGGTTCGGTCAGGGTCCAGTTGAGCCTGACCAAACACTCTGAGGAGGCGTACAGCACCTGGAGAAAACCCACAAACTGGGGCCCGAAGCCAAACGCTCGCAGAGTGCCCAGGAGATACCCGTGGTCCACCCTGTCGAACGCCTTCTCCTGATCCAGGGACAGGAGGGCGAACGACAGACCATCCCTACACCCGAGTTCCAAGAGGTCCCGGACCAGATACAAGTTGTCGAAGATGGTGCGGCCCGGGACGGTGTAGGTCTGGTCTGGGTGGATCACGTCCGCCAGCACGGACCCTAGCCGCAGCGAGATGGCCTTCGCTAAGATTTTATAGTCCGTGCTGAGGAGCGAGATGGGACGCCAATTCCGTAAATCTCGCCTGCACGAAAGAGGGAGGACCCCGCCCTGCAAGGACTCAGCCCAGACGGTGACAAGGTCCGGGCCGAGGACGTCCCAAAACACGCGGTAGAACTCCACGGTCAGCCCGTCCATGCCCGGAGATTTATTGGTGGGCATGCGGTGGAGGGCTTCCGAGAACTCGGCCAGAGTGAGAGGCAGCTCCAGCCGGTCTCGGTCGCCCGCGCTGACCGTCGGGAGTTCATCCCAGAGCATTCTGCAAGCGTTAGGATCGGTCGGATCCGGGGAGAAAAGGCCTGCATAGAAGGTCCTGGCCCTCCCGCACATTTCCGCCAGATCCGTGAGGGGATGCCGTCCTCTGCTAGAAGGCAGGTGACGTGCTTCTTGGCCCCCCTCTTTTTCTCTAGGGCGTAGAAGAAGCGGGAGCCGCGATCCATCTCCCAAAGGAGGCGGATGCGGGATCGAACAAAGGCACCTCGGACCCGATGGTCCTCGAGGGTCCGGAGCTCTTCCCGCTTCTCCCGGCACGCTCCGCAGAGGGATGGATCACCGGGGCTGGCGGCCAGACGCCTCTCCAGCTCTAAGACCTCCCGTTCCAACTGCCCTATCGCCGCATCCCTCCGTCGGCTGGCGCCCCGGGTGTAGTCACGGCAGAAGAGCCGGGCGCGCACCTTCCCCAGGTCCCACCACCGCCGCGCCGAGGGAAAGGCACGCCGCTGCCCTCGCCAGGCCAACCAGAACTCCCGGAAGGACGCCACGAAGCCCACATCCTCCAACAAGCTATTATTAAAGTGCCAATAGGCCGGCCCCGGCCTCTCCGCGCAGAGAGAGGCTGTCACGGTGGCTAGATGGTGATCTGAAAAAGGGGCCGGCCGGACGCTGGAGGAGTGTGCCCGGGAAAGATGGAAGCGTGACATATAGATGCAGTCCAACCGGGAGTGGTACGACCGATGGACCTCCACCCGGACAAAAGTGAATGTCGAAACATCATCCGGGTGGTGGTCGCGCCAGACGTCCACCAGGGAGTGATGTTCGATGATCTCCCGGAGGACATCCGTGGCGGCTGGGTGCTGCTCGGTCCCCAAGCGGTCCCGTTCCTCAAGGGTGGCGTTAAAGTCCCCGCCCAGGACCAGGCACTCGCGAGGATCCAAGGTGCCGAGGAAGGCGGACGCCTGCTGATAAAAACACAACCTCTCCGGGCCCAATGTCGGGGCGTAAACGTTGACGAGATTAACCACAAGCCCCTCCATGCGGACCCGGAGGTGTAGCAGGCGGCCTGGCACAGCCTCGGCGACCCCCAGCACCTCGGGCCGTAGGTCGGGGGAGAACAGGGTCGCCACTCCAGCCGTACGAACTGTGAGGTGGCTAAAATAGACCCTGTCCCCCCACTCCAGCCACCAGCTAGCTTCAGCGGCCAGATCCGTATGGGTCTCCTGCAGGAAAATCACAGAGTACCCCCCCTCCCGAAGGAAGGAGAGCACCTGGCTCCTGCGGAGACCCATCCTACAGCCTCGGGTGTTTAATGTTGCAAAGATGATCGGTGCCATGAGGAGGGCTGGGGGGGATCCTCGCCGGCAGAGACGCTCACGGCCTCCGTCGGGCCGCGCAACAATCCGTGACCTACCCCGTGGGCGATTAAGGAGTCACGGAAGAGGCGGACCCGTTGGTAGGCCGCAGCGGCCTGCCTCCCGGTCCTCTTACCCTCCCCCATGAGGGCCCTCGCGGCCCGGAGGATCTGATGAAAATCCCCCCATCGCTGGAGTGCAAGCTGTACCTTGTTGCGGGAGCCACGGACGTCCTCAAGGAACTCCCGTAGCTCCTCTCTCAGCGTATGGGTGGTGGGGTCACTGATCTATGGCTTTCCCCCAGTGGGGCCCCTGTCACAGCCCCGTGGCCCACCGAGACGGGCAAGCAGGGGGCAGACCCTCGACGTGGCGTCCGATGGGCCGACGCCACGTGGCCCGCCTCAGATCCTGGCTCAATGGGGGGCGGCGGAGGGAAAATAGCAGCCCCTGGTGGGTCGGGACAGGGAAAAACAAAGGCCGCTCCTTGGGGGTCATCCTCTGGGATATAGAAGGAGACAGCCACAGGGGCGGCAAAAGCATCACGGGAAGTGGAGGGGACAGGGACGGGGTCAGTGTCAGGGGTAGGGCTGGAATCAGGAACAGGGACAGGGGAAGGGGCGATATTGAGATCGGGGGTCCCAGCAGCCAGGCCACTGGGTGGGGGGGGGCAACACCCCGCAAATGGGCTCAGGGATTTGCGGGGAGGGAGGTGGGCCCTCGGCGATGCCGAGCTCATGCTCCAAGGCAGATGGTAAGGCCACTGCATCTGTAGGTGGAAAATCAATGATGGGGCCCCCACCCTCAGCCACGAGGGAGTCCCCTGGCGACTCGGGTCCCGGCTGCGTGGCACTGGCCGTTGCCTCAAGAGGCTCGGCGGCTGCTAGTGGGGTGCCATCTGCGGCCTGGTTGGTGGAAGAGTCCAGGGGCTCCTCGGAGGCGGGAACGGAGGCAGTGGATAAGGGGACGGAACACGGGGAAAGGGGGGCCGAGGCGAGGTCGTTCAAATCGAGGCCCGCTGGCAGAGGGTCGTCCTCCCCCTGGGTAAGCGGAGTCAGACCCAGGGCCTCGATCTCCTCATAAATGGAGGAGAGATCACCTTCCACCACCCCAGGGTTCTCCCCGCCAGCACCCAAAGCGACGCTCGCCTTGGTGCTTGCAGGGGCTTCAGATTGTAAGGGGGCGAGAGGGGCCCCAGCAGGGGCTTCTGTAGGAAGGGACTCCGGAGGAGGGGCGATATTACCTTCCAGTGCTGCCACGGCATCCCCAGCCGGCACCACTGAATTGGAATTGGCAGGGGGCAAAGCGGAAGGCTCGGCATCGGTGCCCCCCTTCCTGGTCTTCCGGGGGGCTACCGCATCAGGTGGGAGGAGCGGAGCTCGAGCCTTCCGCTTGCCCCGCTTCCCCTGTACTAAGGACCAGCCCTCCATGGCATCATCCGGGGGTTGGCTAACAGGGGTCGGGTCAGGGAGCAAGGACGAAGGCTCAGGGACGCGGGGAGGCAATGGTGGGGCAGCATGTAGGAGGGAGGAGCCACCCTGGGGCATGCTCTTTTCTATGCCCGGCGGTATCCCTACCTCACCCTCCTCCACAGGCCCCGCCAGATCGCAGGCGGCAGAGGCGGGGACCTCCAGCTCGTCTGGGCACACTAGGGGAGATACCCCTTGGGCCCGAGCGGGAGCGTTGTTGGGCCGGAAAGGAGGGGCGGCGTCGGGCGCCGGGCAGCCAGGGGCGCCGGCGATGACGGGGCCGGCGCCCTGCCGGGGCTCGGGGGTCCCGGATGCCCCTCCGTGCCGGGCCAAGGGGCAGTCCCTCCGGACGTGCCCCATCGCCCGGCAGAGGTAGCACCGGGTCTCCCCCGTTGAATAATGCACCCGGTAGCGGGCCCCCTGGTAGGGGACCAAGAAGGACCCCTCAAGCGCCTCACCGTCACGTGCCGCCGGCGGCAGTTGTAACTGTACCTGCCGGCGGAACGAGAGGACATGACGGAGGGCGGGGTCTTTGCAGCCCAACGGGAGAGGGCTGACCACGGAGATCGGCCTCCCCAGGGTAGAGAGGGCAGGTAACAGGGCGGCATTAGGAAGGAAGGGAGGGACAGAAGTCAGGACCAGTCGGGCGCCCAGGTCTTCTAGCGGCTCCAGGGGGACGAACACGCCCCCCACCGCCAGGCCCTCCTCCACCGCCTCCTGGACGGCGGCCTCCGATGCTAGGAAGAAGACGACCTTTCCGTACATCTTGGAGGCCGTCACAATGGCCGTGGGCCCCACCACCCTCGCCAACGCCCGCACATAGGTTTCCACGTGGGGCGAGGCGGGTACCAGGAGGCAACGGACGCCGTGCTTCCTAGTCAAGGTGGGGAAGGGGCCCCGGCCACTATAGATGGTAGCAGAGGCGGTGGTTGATTGAGATGATGATGCAGCAGCAGGCGGGGGGGCCGCCGCTACCTGGGCATATGGCCTGGGGGCCGGGGGAGGGACACCTACAGAGCTGGTGGAGGGAACAGCGGGGAGGGATGCCGCGGCCGATGGCGGGGCCGTGGTAGTGGGGGCAGCCCCCGCCATGGAGGGCCTGGCCTTCTTGGCGGGGCCTTTACCTTTCTTTGTGCCCTGGCCCTTCCTGCCGGCTGGGGGGGCTCCCCCAGAGTCGGAGGGAGCGAGGGACGTGGCAGCAGCGGAGGTCACCTCGGTATCTGCCGCTGCCGGCGCTCCAACAGGGGCGTTAGCAGGTGGCACGGCAGCGGCGGTTGAGGTAGAGGCTAAGGGGGACGATGGTGGGGCGGGTGGAGGAGGGGCAGCAGGGTCTGCCCGAGAGGTCCCACTCGCCTCGTCCCCTGCCATAATGAGGACGGGGGCAGAACAAACACCGGAGGGGGCAGGGAGAGGGGAAGCAGGTCGACCACTTCTCCCCGCTAGGCTGCAGGCAGGGGAGGAGGGCGCCAAAAAGGGGTGGGCTGGATGGGAGCGGGACTATCAAGGGCTAGGGGTCAGTCACTGACTCGGGGAGGGTTTCCGGCTCCTCTAGTCGCACCAAGGAAGGGGGAATATAACAGCATTGGGGGGTGCAGTGAGACAAGGTCAAACTAAAACGGGAAGGGGCACAAGCGCAAGGGAGGGGACATAATTTATGGGCGCACGAGGGGAGGGGCTAATCAGGGCAAGGGGACCGCAGGGGGAAGGGAGCAACCAGGCGGGAAATGAGGCAGAGGAACCACGGGGCTAGCTTCAGAGGCTGGGGCGGGTCAAACAAACAAAGGCTGCAGAGGGAAAGGGCGGGGCAGGCAAACAAACTGGAGCTAGCAAGGGGCTGGGGCAAGGGGGAGGGGCAAAAGGCAGCAAGGGGCAAATGGGTAGGCAGCATGGGCAAAGCTGGGGGCTTGCTGCAGGGGGGAGGGGGTCAGTCCAAAAGGGGGGGGGGAACGTGCACCCACGTGAGCTTGTAACAAAAGGAAAGTCTTTGGAAGCTGGCTGCTGTATCAGGCCCAATGGTGGCAACAGGGCATAGCAAGCCTAGGTGAGCAGCTGAAATCCCAGAGGCAGGAGCTCAAGGTAGATGGTAAGTAGTCAGTGGGGGTGGTGGAGGGGGCAACGATGATGGTGGTGGTGGGGGTCGGGGGGGGGGACACAGATGGACCAGGGGCAGGCTCCACACCACACCCCCTGTATCCCCACAAACCCAGTCTAGATCCCCACCACAAGAGCACAGTTCAAAAGTTACTCAGTCCGGGAGGGCCCCCTCCACGGTGGTCTGTAGAATTCCTACGCGCTCCCCCACTGGCAGATGGTCCTCTTCTTCTCCTCAGGACTCCAGCAGCTCCCCAGCAGCAAACGCAGCAGCTCCAGGCGGCAGTCTGGTGGCCAGCAGGAAGGACCCTTCTCAGGTGGAGGTGGTGGTGGCATCCCCAGCAGTAGGAGCAATGGCTGGGGTCTCTCCCTCCCCTCCTCTGGGGAGTGGGCCAGCAGGCCCCCCCCAAGGGGCTGTAGCTGGAGCAGCAGCAACCAAGGATGTGGGTCGGTCTAGCAGCCAGCCAGCAAGCAGGTAGCAGAGAAAGAGGAGGAGCAGCCCCCTCCCTCCCTCCCTCCCTCCAGGCCAGAGGGCTACAGGAGAGTGATCTATTAGTCCCAGGTCAGACAGGGTTTCTGTTCCCTGAGTGACCAGACCTATTGGGATCCAGGAAGTGGGCGGGCGAAGCCCGCCCACTGCTAAAGGATCCCCCCCAGCCTAAGGGGGGGGCCCACAGGACCTGGAGACCAAAAAATTACGGGGGACAACTAATAAAAGAACAGGGACAGGAGTGAGGTTAAAGGGTCAAAAGAAGCGAACCAGACGGGGACACTGAGCAGAGAACCCCGGACAGCGCCCACTGCTCCTCGAATGCGTCAAGGGAGCCAGTGGACGTCGCCCAGAGGAACTCTGCCCGGATACGTGAAAGAACGGAGGACCTGAAATACGCCCCACAGTCACAGGAAACTCCATCGGCCAACCTCCTCACTCTGGTTTTATAGATGGCCAGTTTTGCTAAGGCCAGAAGGAGGTTGACCAGGAGGTCCCGCAACTTTGTGGGGCGACGGATAGGGAGTGCATAAATAAAAAGGTGTGGAGAAAAGTGCAACCAAAATCTTAACAAAATATTTGTGAGGAGCCGGAATAGGGGCTGCAGCCTGGCGCACTCTAGGTAAACATGCGCCAGGGTCTCCCTCACGCCGCAAAAGGGGCAGGTGTCTGGGATAGGGGTAAACCGCGCCAAGTACACGCCCGTGCTTACGGCTCCGTGAAGGAGCCGCCAACTGATGTCCCTGGTGGGCTTCGGGATCAGAGCAGAATAAAGGCTGGCCCACCGGGGCTCCTCACCCTCCAGAGGTGGCAGAAGGTCCCGCCACTTTGTATCGGGGCAGGACGCGAGGGTGAGGACATGAAGAACATGTAGCACGAGCGTGTATAGATGTTTCCTTGGCGCGGTCCGGAACAGAACCGGCTGCAAATGGTGCAGCCGGCTCATGGCGAATGGACGGGGAGGGGGCTGGTTGGGTCCACGGGGCAGGGGCCCGATGAAAAAGTCTGGAGGGCTCGGAGTGGAGGGTGGGCGGGGCGTGCCCTCTCGCAGGACCCGGTCGAGATAGTCCCGAGCAGCGGGCGGCAAAGCGGCCCTCACCTCCTGAAGTACGCGCTGGGGAGTACGAGGTCTGGAGAGCCCCATGCGCTGAGCGAGCGTCAGGGGATCCAGCCAGTCTCCTCGGTCGTAGTCCAGGAGGTCTCTGACTTTGGTGACTTCTGCTAGGACCAAACTCTGGCGCACCATGGGGGACTCCGCCACCTGCACACGAAGCTGGGGGTTGTGTAGCAGGGGCTCCGCGAGGAGATCTGCCCCCACGGTGGCTGCCACGGACCTGGTCACTGAAAACAGTTTCCAGGTCCGGAGGAGGTCCTGGTAGAAGACCGGCAGCTCGGAGAGGCCTCGCGGAAGACCTCTCGGATGGAGACAAAGGAGCTGCCGGTCATATCGGAGCCCTCGGAAGCGGCGCAGGAAGGCATGCGCCAATACGCTCCATGCCGGACTACCTGCACCATAAAGGAGCCTCTGCAGGGCCTGGAGGCGGAAGACGTGGACCTGAGCGTGCAGACACTTCAGGCCCTGCCCTCCTTCCTCCAGGGGTAGATGGAGAACCCCCGCAGAGACCCAGTGCAGTCCTGACCAAAAGAACTCCAGAATCAACGTCCGGAGGGTGGTCAGGAAGCCCGGGGCCGGGACCAGGGTGTTGAGCCGGTACCAGAGCATGGACAGGACTAGTTGATTGAGCACCAGTGCTCTCCCTCGAAGGGAGAGACACCGGAGCAGTCCTGTCCAGTTCCGGAGCCGCTCCGACACCCTGCCCTCTAAACCTAGCCAGTTCTCCGGCGGAGACGGATGCGTGGCAGAAAGGTAAACGCCGAGATAGAGCAGCGGACCCACGCTCCACCGGATGGCCTGAAGCGCGGGTGGGAGGGAGCTCGCCTGCCACCCGTCACCTACCACCAGGCCAGAGTTCTTGACCCAACTGACCCGGGCGGAGGAGGCCGCCGAATAGATGGTCTGGCAAGCCTCCACCCGCACCAAGTCGCCCGGGTCCTGGACCACGAGGAGCACGTCGTCGGCGTACGCCGACAGGACCAGCCGCAGCTCCGGCTCCCGCAGAACCAACCCTGCCAACCTCCTACGGAGGAGACAGAGGAAGGGCTCGATCGCCAGAGCATACAGCTGGCCCGAGAGGGGGCACCCTTGACGTACTCCTCGCCCGAAGCTGACCGGTTCGGTCAGGGTCCAGTTGAGCCTGACCAAACACTCTGCGGAGGCGTACAGCACCTGGAGAAAACCCACAAACTGGGGCCCGAAGCCAAACGCTCGCAGAGTGCCCAGGAGATACCCGTGGTCCACCCTGTCGAACGCCTTCTCCTGATCCAGGGACAGGAGGGCGAACGACAGACCATCCCTACACCCGAGTTCCAAGAGGTCCCGGACCAGATACAAGTTGTCGAAGATGGTGCGGCCCTGGTCTGGGTGGATCACGTCCGCCAACACGGACCCTAGCCGCAGCGAGATGGCCTTCGCTACGATTTTATAGTCCGTGCTGAGGAGCGAGATGGGACGCCAATTCCGTAAATCGCGGAGGTCCCCCTTCTTCGGCAATAAGGTGAGCACGGCTCGCCTGCACGAAAGAGGGAGGACCCCGCCCTGCAAGGACTCGGCCCAGACGGTGACAAGGTCTGGGCCGAGGACATCCCAAAACACGCGGTAGAACTCCACGGTCAGCCCGTCCATGCCTGGAGATTTATTGGTGGGCATGCGACAGAGGGCTTCCGAGAACTCGGCCAGAGTGAGAGGTAGCTCCAGCCGGTCTCGGTCGCCCGCGCTGACCGTCGGGAGTTCATCCCAAAGCATTTTGCAAGCGTTAGGATCGGTCGGATCCGGGGAGAAAAGGCCTGCGTAGAAGGTCCTGGCCCTCCCGCACATTTCCGCCGGATCCATGAGGGGGGTGCCGTCCTCTGCTAAAAGGCAGGTGACGTGCTTCTTGGCCCCCCTCTTTTTCTCCAGGGCGTAGAAGAAGCGGGAGCCGCGATCCATCTCCCGAAGGAGGCGGATGCGGGATCGAACAAAGGCACCTCGGGCCCGATGGTCCTCGAGGGTCCGGAGCTCTTCCCGCTTCTCCCGGCACGCTCCGCAGAGGGATGGATCACCGGGGCTGGCGGCCAGACGCCTCTCCAGCTCTAAGACCTCCCGTTCCAACTGCCCTATTGTCGCATCCCTCCGTCGGCTGGCGCCCCGGGTGTAGTCACGGCAGAAGAGCCGGGCGCGCACCTTCCCCAGGTCCCACCACCGCCGCGCCGAGGGAAAGGCACGCCGCTGCCCTCGCCAGGCCAGCCAGAACTCCCGGAAGGACGCCACAAAGCCCACATCCTCCAACAAGCTATTATTAAAGTGCCAATAGGCCGGCCCCGGCCTCTCCGCGCAAAGAGAGGCTGTCACCGTGGCTAGATGGTGATCTGAAAAAGGGGCCGGCCGGACGTTGGAGGAGTGTGCCCGGGAAAGATGGAAGCGTGACATATAGATGCGGTCCAACCGGGAGTGGTACGACCGATGGACCTCCACCCGGACAAAAGTGAATGTAGAAACGTCATCCGGGTGGTGGTCGCGCCAGACGTCCACCAGGGAATGATGTTCGACGATCTCCCGGAGGACATCCGCGGCGGCCTGGTGCTGCTCGGTCCCCGAGCGGTCCCGTTCCTCAAGGGTGGCGTTAAAGTCCCCGCCCAGGACCAGGCACTCGCGAGGATCCAAGGTGCCGAGGAAGGCGGACGCCTGCTGATAAAAACACAACCTCTCCGGGCCCAATGTCGGGGCGTAAACGTTGACGAGATTAACCACAAGCCCCTCCATGCGGACCCGGAGGTGTAGCAGGCGGCCTGGCATAGCCTCGGCGACCCCCAGCACCTCGGGCCGTAGGTCGGGGGAGAACAGGGTCGCCACTCCAGCCGTACGAACTGTGAGGTGGCTAAAATAGACCCTGTCCCCCCACTCCAGCCACCAGCTAGCTTCAGCGGCCGGATCCGTATGGGTTTCCTTCAGGAAAATCACAGAGTACCCCCTCTCCCTAAGAAAGGAGAGCACCTGGCTCCTGCGGAGACCCATCCTACAGCCCCGGGTGTTTAATGTTGCAAAGATGATCGGTGCCATGAGGAGGGCTGGGGGGGATCCTCGCCGGCAGAGACGCTCACGGCCTCCGTCGGGCCGTGCAACAATCCGTGACCTACCCCGTGGGCGATTAAGGAGTCACAGAAGAGGCGGACCCGTTGGTAGGCCGCAGCGGCCTGCCTCCCGGTCCTCTTACCCTCCCCCATGAGGGCCCTCGCGGCCCGGAGGATCTGATGAAAATCCCCCCATCGCTGGAGTGCAAGCTGTACCTTGTTGCGGGAGCCACGGACGTCCTCAAGGAATTCCCGTAGCTCCTCTCTCAGCGGGAGGGTGGGGTTACTGATCTAAGGCTTTCCCCCAGTGGGGCCCCTGTCACAGCCCCGTGGCCCACCGAGACGGGCAAACAGGGGGCAGACCCTCGACGTGGCGTCCGATGGGCCGACGCCACGCGGCCTGCCTCAG